>NC_136262.1:16853083-17444164 GCF_964187855.1 Myxine glutinosa
GATTTGTTTGTGAAATAAATGTTAGCTCTTTCACGAGCCTCGATTCAGTATACAAAAAAAAAAAAAAAAAAAAAAAAAAAAAAAATCAATATTTGTCAATCTGGTACTTCCTTATGTAGCTAGAAAGCTGAAACTTGGTGTGTAGACAGTATGTAACAAACCTCAACACATATATTACGGGTTTTGACGATGTCCGAAAAATGACCTCGTCGTGACCTATGACATGACTTGACCCATAAACATCAGTTTGGACGACGTCTAAGCTCTAAAAGTCACAAATACTGATCAAATTTGATGAAACTTGTGCCTTTTGCCACATAAAGATATTTCAAAATTTGCATTTTTCTGGTTTCCATGGAAACAAGTTGGACATAGTGCATTTTGTTATACATTTCGTTTCTGGAGCAGAACTCAAAAACCGTTCAATATATCTTAACCTAAATTTGTACACATATTAGTTAGGTGCTGACCTGGTGCCTTTTGCCACTTAGAGATTTTAAAGAGAATTTATTTTTCTGCTTTCCATGGAGACAAGTTGGACTTAGTGCATTTTATTAGGTGGGGCTCTATTCTAGGACAGTTATTGCACATTTTGTAACAAATCTTTGCATGTGCACTAACATGAAGATAAATTGGTACCTTTTGCTATATATGGCATTTTAATTTTTTTTTCTTTTTTTTCTCTTTGTAACAAGTTGGACATGATGCATTTTCTGGGAAGAGTTCTATTCCGGATCATATACAAAAGCACCCTTGGCAGGGGATATGAGCATTTTATGCTTGTTTTGGGTACATCTGTATGAGTGTTTCCTAAACCTTGACAGTTATCCTGTTAGAGGTAACATGAAATGAAAAACATTTTGTTTTGGATTTTTTCAGAATGCCACACCTGAGGAACAGGAACAAACAGTTAACATTCCAAATGGAACGCACAAACAGTTAATGTTAATTATAACACAATGTCTCCCGTGTGAGATGTTTGCATTTTTAAATCCAGTACAAAGGTTGTTGTGACCACAAGCCAACTACGCACGTGCACGCGGAGAGAGCTGGCCTTCACCCCCACCTTACCATCATGATAAGGCTGTTCTCAACACATCATACTCAGGACAGAATTAATTTTAACACAGCATAACCTCCACTGCATTACAACCAACCATATGATTATCCACTTTAACCACATTTTACCTTCTAACATCCTCGCACTCAAAAATTCGATGTTTTCAATGGCACATTAGTCGAGGAAGAATGGGGGTTCGAGGACACATTAAATTTAACATTGAAGTCAATGGGGAAAATTATGGAAACTTATTGACTCAAACCCCCTCTCTTGAAAAATTACACCCTTTTTCTCCCTCTTTTATCTTATTAACTCTTCCCATTTTTCATTATACTCGTACAGAGACCCAACGAATATTTGTGTTTCATTTCTAGGTAATAGCTTAATTTTCTTAAAAGCAGAATCACCATCTAAAATATTGATAAATATTACATTAGAATTTGCCTCTAGATGTTGCTGTTGAGCTAATATGAAGTGATGTACTTCTCCTAATGACCTCATGTGAGCCCCGAAGCCCCGCTCACTTTTTTTTACTAAGCCCCGCCCACTTTACCGAAACCCCACCTACTTCTATAAACCCCACCCACTATTACATCATTTCCAGTTAAGCCTTGCCCAGGCATGCCCAGACTTCATCTGACCCCCTCCCAAACCACATATCATTTTGAGATTATAGAAAATTATTTTCCCCTCAATCTCTTGACAACCATCAAAGTTTTCAGTCCACTCAAGGATGTTGCCTCTTAAAGCCTCTAACTTATTTGTATTTATTCACATTTGTTTTATCTACTCTTACCCCTGTAAGTTCTTCAATAATACTTATTTGATATTTCTCACATTCATGATGTTTTCCATTTATATACCAAGGCTGTCTATACCACCACTCTTTAGTTTGGTTAATGCTTGGTTCTTTCATTCATATATGAGTGAAATAAAAAGCGACGGTAGCCCGTTAAAATCCCGAACCCCCCTTTTTATCTTATCACTCTACTTATCACTTATGTTTATCTTAATATATCTCAACACTTATGCTTATCACTTATATTTATCTTAACACTTATAACCAGAAGGGAGACTATCAATTCCATTTTCTAAAATAAACCTCTTATCATCAAAAGCTCCAAGAGCTTTCTTATTTACCTCTTCTGAATATATTTGATGGTTATAACTTCTTATCGTATTCATTTTTCTAAACTCTTCTTTCTTTGAAGTTAAACAATTATATTAATTTTCAAAGTTTATTCTTTCTTCAATAACATTTTTCTTTATTCCTTTTAACTTTTTGTACACCGCGCCTTTCCTATGCCATCTCCAGGCATTGCAAATCGTCATTGCTGGGCACCGAAGGGGGCTCGGCAGTGACGCACGCTGAAAGGGAGTACTCAGTTTTCACTCTGTTGTACACCGCTCCTTTCCGATGCCATCTCCAGGCATTGCAAAACGTCATTGCTGGGCACCGAAGGGGGCTCGGCAGTGACGCACGCTGAAAGGGAGTACTCAGTTTTCACTCTGTTGTACACCACTCCTTTCCGATGTCATCTCCAGGCATTGCAAATCGTCATTGCTGGGCACCGAAGGGGGCTCGGCAGTGACGCACGCTGAAAGGGAGTACTCAGTTTTCACTCTGTTGTACACCGCTCCTTTCCTATGCCATCTCCAGGCATTGCAAATCGTCATTGCTGGGCACCGAAGGGGGCTCGGCAGTGACGCACGCTGAAAGGGAGTACTCAGTTTTCACTCTGGTTGTTTGTTTTCTTGTTTGTTTGTCCGGGGGCTATATCTCAGCCGTCCTTTGAGCTAGGAAGCTGAAATTTTGGCACAGTAGTGAGCAAGTCCTTTATCAAAAACGATATTTTTTGTTTTTTGATTAATCAATTAATTGAGGAGTTATTTAATTATTAGCGATTAATAAAGTACTTATTTAATTAATCAAATTTCCTTTCTCTTCTGACCATTAACTCAGGCACCTTTTGAGTTAGGAAGCTGATATTTGGACATGCCAATGACCAGGTGATTTGGCTGCAAACGCTATTTTTGATTTATTAATGAATCAATTAATCAACTAATCGATTATTTATTTAATTATTTGATTAATGACTAAAAAATTTTTTTTTAAAGTTACAGATTCTGATGAAATGGTGGTGGTTTATGTGTTCTCTGACCGAATTGATTAATTTTTTTTTTTAATGATTATTATTTATTTATTTTCATTATTAATCATTTATTTATTTTCTTTCTCATTTGGCCAATATCTCAGGCACCTTTTGAGCTGGGAAGCTAATATTTGGACATGACAGTGACCAAGTGATGTGGCTATCAATGATATTTTTGATTCATTGATTAATCATTTAACCCATTAATTATTTATTGATTAATCGATTAATTATTTATTGATTAATCAATTAATTATTTAATTTTTTATTATTGACTTATTTAAATTTCTAAAAGATACATCTTCGGATGAAGCACTAGTGGTTTAGTTATGCTATTAGCCAATTGATTAAGAAAATATTTTGTGATAATCTTTTATTGATTTTAATTATACAATTAATCAATCAATTAGTGTACACCTCTCCCTCCCAATGCAGCCTCAATGAGCTGCACTGCGGTATTGCCGGGCGCCGGAGGCTCCCCGGCAATGCCGCGCTGTAGGATATTTAATTATTTGGCATGGGGGCGGTGTACTTTGAATGTATGTGTACTTGTTATCACTCTTTTCAATATTAGTATCAATACATTGTCCTGTGACTGCTTTCAGTTATGACCGAGAGTAAGCCACGGATGGAAACGAGTGTTAATGAAGGCATTCAACTCCAATGATTGCGGATGATACGCGAGGAGGAAGAAGAATAACAACTTACCTGTACGGCCTTGATGATGTCTTCACCCTTCGAAAAGTAACTCAAACGAACCGGATTTTATGTACAAAAAATAAACACGTTTATTTTACGGAACCCGAGAACAAGAACGCGACGGTAAATAAATGTTCTAAAGTGGAGTGCTCCCACAACAGACGTCTACAACAAACAAGGGAGGATATATTAAAAATTAAGGGGGTCGTGCGTGTGGGTGTGGGCTTATCTCAATCTGGCTGAGGTGTGTCAGGGATTGCCAGGCTCCAAGCACAGTCTGGACGCAGCTCCTGTGTTGGCGGGAGGAAGGCCAACCGGTTGTTGGCATGAACCAGGCCTTGACGCGCCCTTGCTCACATGCTGATAGGCCAGCATACTCTGCAGAGTGGCAAGCCTCGCCCATACACTCGTCGCTCACACGTGAACACCGGGGAGGAGAATTGTCAGTGCTCCACCATCTCTCCAGGGTCAAGAATGCAAGGGAAGGCAGTCCAAACGAGAGACAATCCATAAACGAGAACCCCAATCCCTATCACGACAACCAGAGCATGATACCTACACAGATCTACCTGACATATATATTGTTGCGGTTTTAGAACCCCTCACTTTGTAAATAATACTTGTGAATATTCCATCATTTAAAAGGTGAAAGGTCGCACCCATTGTTAGTCCATATGCAACACGTAAGACACCATAGGACTGTCAGTCATTTCCTTAGTATGTGTTTCAGATAAGGCTGTGTTCCCAATAGTTGAATCTGCGTTGCATTAATTAAATAAGATAGGCCCCATTCCGTCCATTTTGCCAGCATCTCTCTCCAAATTGTGTTTCGCGCCTTTGCTCGCCCAGCAGCGTTCGCTGCCTCGCTCCAAACGCCATTACGCATGCGGTCAAGCTTGGAGAAGAAGGAGGCAGAGCGCCAAGAACGAGGCGTGGCCCTATCAACGAGCCAGCAAGGGCGGAGCCGGTGAGCCCTCACTATCCAACCAGGGCTGAGGTGAGCTCACTGGCGGGCGTGTCTCTATGAAGCGCGCATTGATTTCAAAGCGCGTTATGTAAGCGTAAGCGCGAGGACTGCTTTCGGAACTGCGCAGGGGACCGTTGCTATTGAAGGAACTGCGCGGAGACGTCTGATTGTAACGTTATCCAGAGGACAGCGCAGAGGCGTGCTTGTTTCAACGAACTGTGCAGGGAACCATCGTTTGATACGAACTCCTGTTTGATACGGACCTTGATTGATCGGGAGAGAGAGAGCGTTCGGCACGCTATACGTATGCAGCATTCCATCCCTCGCATATGTAAGGTCCGGTCACGCGCCAACGATATGCGAAGCTGCCTGCCGTTCTTCGCCCGTGGACCCGGAGCCTAGACCGGAACCGGATCCCATCGCCTGGAACCATCTGCTTGGACCTTCCCCTCCCACCACAGCTACCATCCCATGTGAGTCTGTCTGTTTGTCCGGGGCTGTAAGTAAGACTGTATAGATAAGATTGCCCTGTGTCCTTTTGCTCTTCTTCTTCTTGTATATTACTTTCGTTTCCTCTTCTTTTGGTTTTGTACATAATTAATAAACCCACTCTTTGCTCTTCCCTTACTCTGGTTTCCTATTATTCGATCGCCTCCATCCTTTCTCTCAATTGAGTACCCGTGGCACGATTTGGAAACTGCTCAGGATCGGGTTAGTCTTTGTTAACGGCTCGGATCGCGGATCGCCAACCGCTCGGCAATATTCCATCTTATCCGTGGTTCGAGCGGGAGTTATTTCCCTGCTCGCGGTCGGGGTTAGTAAGTAGGTGTTTGGGACTTCATTGACCAATCACCCCAGCTAATTCCGACCGGGAGGAGCGTCATAATTTCCAGGATTGGGGGACGGCCAGCTTAAAAGACAAGGGGATTAACCTCCCCTTGATAAGGGGAGAGCCGACCCCCGAATCCGCAACAATTGGTGTCAGGAGTGGGATTGGACCCGAACCAAATTTTTATATCATCTGAAAAATTTGGTCAAAATTTCGAGCAGCCAAAATTTTTATTTAACATCCAAATTATAGTCGTGCCCTGGATACCCAAGGCGATCAGATGCCGGTGGGGGGAAATGAGGGGGTAGAAGGGGAGTTGGCGTCAACCCAGGACCCCAGGGAAGAAGTGGGAGTAATAGAGGAGGAGAGCAATGAGGGTGCGGTAGAGGGGGTTGCAGGCGCACAAAATGGCGGCGCCTCGCACATGGCGACGAGGGCCATGCCCGCGGCGCAAGTGGGAGGGATGGACATGCAGGCCCTCATGGCGCAGCTGCAGGCAACCATACAAATGGGATTGAAAGATGGATTAAGTAATATGGGAAACCAAATTGAGGGATTAGATAGGAAAATGGGGGGATTGAGTAAGGATATGGGAGAAATGAGGGCCAATATTGAAGGGTTTGGAAACAGAATGGGTGACCGAATAAAAAAAATGGGGGAGAACTTTGGGAGCAAGCTGAGCGAAAAGGTTGCCGAGGTACGCGATGAGGCAACGCGGCTAGAGGAGCGCGGGTTGAGCGAAGTCGAGCAAGGCAAAGTCACGTGGACCGGGGTAGAGATCGTGACCCGGGGTATGGGGAAGTCGGCCCGGGGAAAAAGGGGAAAAAGACCTACCCACACTAACACACCCGGGGAAAAAGGACCGCAGAATTAAAAGATTTTATTTTATTAGCGCCCGCGGTCGTCGAGCTTAATAAAGAGAAAGAATTAATTCAAATTGAAAAAGAAAAAGTGGCAATTGGGATTGGAGAGACGGCAGCCACAGAGATTAAATTGGAGGGAGAAATGGAATATGCTCAAAGTCGGTATTCGCATCCTGATGCCGTGCTTGCTAATCCTTATAAAGATTTGCAGGTGCGTGTGGAGAGGAGGATCCCAAAGGTGAGCCGGGCTGTATATGGTGCAAAAAGGTTTTGCGGAAGTGTTTGGCGCGAGAGGGTTTTTCACGCGTTTGGGATCGAGACAGCACCCGGGCGTTTGTGGAAGGTCCGTGGGGAGATGTGTGAGTAGATACAGCGTGTGTGTGAGAGCAAAGTGTGCGCCGGAGCGAGAGTGTGTTACCGAGTGCGAGAGTGAATGCACATCGGAGTGTATGGGTGACGAATGCGGTACGGAGTGTGAAATGGATGGAGAGAGTGTGCGTGAATGCACACCTGGGATGGTGGTGGAGCGTGTGTGTGAGAGCACACCGGAGCGTGCGATTGGGTGTGCGACGAGGGATTGCACACCCGTGGGTAGGTGTGCGCTGAGGGGGTATGTGCAAGAGTGCACATCCACGAGTGGTACGGAATACGTACCGGGAGGGAGTGTGCCAGGGTGTGCGCGAAAGAGGTGTGTAACAGAGGAGTGTGTGATGATGGTGTGTGCGAGTAGAATGGATGCGCAAGAATGTGCGCGAGAGGAATGCATGAAATGTGCGGAGTGTATGGAGACACCTGGATGTGTCAGTATAGAACGGGTAGCGTATGGATGTGAGCATGCTAGTCGGGCATGGACGTTAACCGGGTTAGCGTTCAGGCCGACGTATAGCCGACGCGAGCTCTCGGTCCATGACGGGCCTTGTGTGCTGCGGGGACCGGCGGAGGTCGTAGCCGTGGCGGTTTCCCAAGAACCGCCGTGCGCGATCCGCGCCGGGCTCCGCCCTGTACGGCCGATTCCGCGCTTTGCCAGGCAAGGCAACCGGCCCGGTTCGAGGGGAAGGAGAAGGGTTCGGAGCGGCGCCCCCTTGTGGTGGCGGCGCTCTGGCCGGGCAAGGCTGGGTCACCGCGCATGGGAGCGAAAGTCCCTGCATAGGGATGGTGCCTGGAGTCTTGGCCCGACAAAACCTCCTCCCCAGAATCGATGCGGCACGGACCCAACCTACAGTAGACCAACCATCCGCACAGATAGCCGGCTTTTCGAAGTCGAGCTATGGAAATGTATTTCCTGCACCGAGGCTCGTAGTGTAGTGGACTGATGGTAGTAGTGATAGTGATGGATGGTAGTTTTACCGTTCACTACCACTTTGGGCAAAGGAGCTTTAGGTTTATGGGGTATGGCAGTACAAACTAGCCCGGGAGGGTTAGGATAATGTATAGGGAACTAGAAAGATGACCATCGGTGACCAATATTTAAGTAGTGACTTTTGTACAGGTAGTGGGGATGTAGAATAGAGTAGATGGATTATAATGACGAGGGATGTGCGTAGTATAAGGGATGACAGGGAAGCACCTAGTTAGAGGGAAAGAGATAGTTTAAATGATGGTGTGTGTGTGAGCATGAGCTTTAAGTTTAGGATGAAATGAGGAATTGAGAGGCAATGCTCATGAAAGATGTGTGTGTGAGCGTGGGAGAATCTGAGTGCCTGAGGCAATGGTTTGGAGAAGTGAAAGTGTATTGAGCAGAGTATCGAGGATGTGTGTGATTGTGCATTGAGTGATTGACTTGCAAGGTGTGCAAGTGAAATACAGGTGTATGGAGAATTGGAGAATGGTTGGATGGAATAGATGGTCTGGAGTAAATGGAGTATGGAATGAATGGTGTGGAGTGAGGAGTGTGGAATACGTGGAGTGGAGTGTATGGTGCGAAGGAGTGGATGGGGGAGGGATGGACCCCTTCACGAGTACCCGGGGAGGGTAGTATAAAAATTGGTAGAGGGAGTAGGTAAATTTGGTGGATATTGACATCTGTTGTGCGAGAGTAGCAGAGTACTGCTTGAATGGGTGCAGGAGTGTATGGAATGGCTGGGCGTGTGGCCTGTTAGTGTGTGTGATTGGTTGATCACTCCGCCACTGGTAGTCTGTCGGCCATGTGAGGCCGCAGGTAGGCTCTGGGAGCCAGTTAGAGTTAAATGGGGCCCGAGGATCCAGAGAAGGACCCGGGTAGCCCAGTGCCAGAGAGGGCACCGAGGGGGTAAGCGCCAGGGAGGGCCTTCCCCAGGTAGGTTAGGGTGAAGGAGCAGGTAAGCTCGGGTGGCGACGTTCAGTGGCAGAGGTGTGCAGGTGAGCGGACCTGCTGGTGAGCCATACGACCCAGCCCTGAAATTGTGCGAGGGCACAGGGAGTAGAATCGCGGGAGTGAGACCCCAAATTGGTGAGCACCACAGTATGGTCAATGGGAATTGGTTTTTAGAACCACATCGTGTAAGATGGCCAATGGTTTGGCAGGGAAAGACCTGGGTAGTTTAAAGTGTAAATGTCATTAAGAAGGATAGATAGGGTGAAAATCCCTTCGCACCATTCACATTCCACTCACCTAAGGTGATAAGACTCCACACCATGTTTTGGCAAATATTTGGAATGGTGAGACACATCATGACGTGGGGTGACATTGTATGTGATTCCATCTCTTCCTCCTTAGGAGGGATTGATGACGAATTTGGAACTAGAGGGGATGGGAAGGACAAGATGTTAGAGACGAATTTGTAAATTGTGTAAATATGGGGGAGGGGCAAGGGTAGGGTAGGTGACAGGGGGGGGGACGGGGGACGTACATTAGGGACGAGCTTTCTCGGCTCGCTCTCCTGCGCCCCTCACCTTGCATTGCCTTGTTCTAATGTGTACCCTTGCGCCCTTGCCCGCTGCTTTGCTTGTCCTCCTTCCCCCACTCATGGACTTGTTTTTTTTGGGGCCCGGGAGGAGTGCGCAGGTGACTGCAGTTGTGTGCCCGCACCTCTGCTGCCTCCGGCCTGCACTGATGCACCATATGGACCACACGTTCTGTGGCAAAGCACCACCTTACGGACCACACGTACTGTGGCCTGGCACGTCTGCTGGGACCGGCCACTGTTGCCAGCGGTTTCTGGTTGCGGACCACTGTTTTAAAGTGGCATCCATGCCCAGCAGTGGACCACCGGAGTTGGCCTTGCTGGCCAAATCAATAATAAAAAGCGGACGTGGTGTGTGCCCTTTTATTATAAATAACATCAAGAGGAAGACAACCAGAAGCATCGGCCCATCAGAGAAGACATCACAAGACATCACAAGACATCATTGATAATTTTAAAATGTTTTGTTTCTGTGCATTTTCATTTATGGTGCTTTTGGTGCATTTTATTTTATGGGTGCATATGGTATGGTGCATCGGTGCAGTGCATGGCAATATTTTTCCTCTTTTCAAAAGTTCTGCTTTTCCCACAAAAGACAGGTCCTGGGTGACAGTTTGTAAATAATTCGTGTTTTTTGTAAATAATGCTCCCCACCGGCTAAATGGTTAGTTTGAAGACCATTCCGCAATTCGGTTAGTCTGTGGGCATGAGTCAGTTAGATAGGATGCAACGCAGCAGGTGGGACATATTTCATGTTAAAACTATCGCACTCAGGGTGAGGTTAAAAGTAGAGGGTAACCACACCTAAGTGTCACACTAAGTTAAAGTTGTTTCGGCCCAAGGCGGTCATGGAGGAAAGGAGGGTGCAGTGTTGCGGTTTTAGAACCCCTCACTTTGTAAATAATACTTGTAAATATTCCATCATTTAAAAGGTCAAAGGTCGCACCCATAGTTAGTCCATATGCAACACATAGGACACCATAGGACTGTCAGTTATTTCCTTAGTATGTTTCAGAAAAGGCTGTGTTCCCAATAGTTGAATCTGCGTTGCATTAATTAAATAAGATAGGCCCCATTCCGTCCATTTTGCCAGCCACTCTCTCCAAATTGTGTTACGCGCCTCTGCTCGCCCAGCAGCATTCGCTGCCTCGCTCCAAATGCCATTGAACACGCGGTCTAAGGCCGAGGAAAAAGGGGGCGGGACACGGGAACGAGGCGTGGCCCTGTCAACTCGCCGTAAAGGGCGAAGCCGGTGAGCCCTCGCCAACCAACCAGGGCTGAGGTGAGCTCGCTACCGGGCGTGGTTTCAAAGAGCGCGGATTGATCTGTGAGCGCGTAATATAAGCGCCAGCGTGAGCCATTTTACGAGAGTGAACTGAGAGTCGACTCGGGGCTGAAACGGACTGCGCCACGGACTGCGCAGGGAACAATCGATGGTAACGAACTGCACCGGGGTTTGCGTTGCACGAACGGTTTATTGAAGAACTGCGCCGAGAGAGCTCGTTGTTACGAACTTCTTGTTTGATGCGGACCTTGTTTGATCGGGAGAGAGAGAGCGTTTGGCACGCTATACGTACGCAGCATTCCAGCCCCTCGCATAAGTAAGGTCCGCTCGCGGTCAACGCCAACGACGCGCTGCCGGCCTGTTTCCATCACCGGCACAGGTCGGGACCGGACGAGGAGCCTGGAACCATCTGCCTGGACCTTCCTCCCCTACCACTACAATGCCGTGTGAGTCTGTCTGTTTGTCCTGCGGTCGTGATAAATTAAGACTGTGCAGATAAGCTTGCCCTGTGTCCTTTTGTTTGTTCTTGTACATGCTTTCGTTTCCTCTTTGGGTTTTTGTACATAATTAATAAAGCCATTCTTTGTTCTTCCTTTACTCTGGTTTCCTCTTATTCGATCGTTCGCGTCCTTCCTTTCAATTGAGTACCTGTGGCACGATTGGGAAACCGCTCAGGATCGGGTTTAGTTTTATTGTTAATGGCTCGGAACGCGGATTGCTAACCGCTCGGCAATATTCCATCTTATCCGTGGTTCCAGCGGGAGTTATTTCCCTGCTCGCGGTCGGGGTTAGTAAGTAGGTATTTGGGACTTCATTGACCAATCACCCAAGCTGATTCCGACCGGGAGGAGCGTCATAATTTCCAGGATTGGGGGACGGCCAGCTTAAAAGACAAGGGGATTAACCCCCCCCCCCCTTGATAAGGGGAGCGCCGACACCCGAATCCGCAACAATATGTTAATGTGATTACTGTTGGTGACGTAGACAAATGCATCATCGCTTTTTGCGCATGTGCATCCCGGCGGCTCCGATGTCTTTTTTAACCTTGTGTACTGTTGCCTCATGTTTGGTCACCCGACAAAGTGTGGCGATTAAATGCTGATGTTATAACAAAGCCTGAACGTGTTTTGGTTGGGCATTCGCTCTGAAGGAAGGAGAGGCATTTACCATTTACTGGTGCTAGATAGGTAAGAATGTGTAAGTGGGCTCCATAAGCGCGAAGATAGTCTGCTTCCTCCTATATTTATGCCTCCGCCGACAAAGTCGCCGGAGGCATTATGTTTTCCGGTTGTCCGTCCGTCCGTACGGGCTGGAACTCGTTTTTCTCAGAAACCATATGTCCGATTTAGACGAAACTTTCAGGGTCGGAGTGACACCCATGCAGAATGTTTTTATGATAATTGTGACGTCATATTTCATGTGGTATGGCAGCCATCTTGGATTCAAAGCAAATAAAAATATATATTTCTTGGAAACTGCTGAATGGAAAAATTTGAAACTTGTCACTTTGTTAAGTACTCCCAATGGGGAACAAAAGCAGGATAATGACATCAGAGGTGAAGTGGTTGACCAGCCAAAAATGTTCAAATCGAATTCCTTATCCAAAAAATCTGAAATTGCATGCACATGATCTATGACACATTTGCATTGAAATATTAAATTTATGGCATCATCGGTCACATTGTTTGGCAGCCATATTGAATTGAAGGAAAATGTTAAATAATTATATCTCTGAAACCACTCACCCTATCGATTCGAAATTTTACAAATATCAACTAACAGCACTGTTGTATATACTTTGAAAATGATGATGTCATAGGTCACGTGGTTTGGCAGCCATCTTGGATAGTGTTACGGATTCGTCACTTCCGTTGTTGTGGTTCTCATCCACTGTAAACATTTTTGGTTGCATGTACTATTATTGTTATCATTTAGGTGAAATAGAGATAACTGTTTTCAAAAGGTAAAAAAAAATGAATGTTTTAAAAAGAAACCGGATACCAGATCGGGAACCGGACAAAGAGGAGGGAGAAGAAGAGGCGGAGCAAGTGAGGTCAGAGAAGGAGCCGAGCTTCGTTGAGGTTTTGAGCAAACGCTGGCGAACGGGGGTCACGAGTGAGCTTTGGGTTTCCTGGGAAAGGGATTCCTGCGACAGAGTTGTTATTGCTGTGACAGATAAACCTGCGTGACAGGTTTTGCGGTTGATTCCGAAGAGAATCATTGGAGTGCCGTTACGTCTCGAGAATGGACCGTTGGCCATTTTGCCTCGAGCCTGATTTTGCATCGCTCCAGGTTTTTCACCTCGCTCCAACCATTTCAACGCATCCAGCCGTTAGCTTGGTTTGCATGTGTAACGTGGATTTCGAGTGGGAATTTGTGGTTCGCCGTGTGGGGAGCCGTTGAACATCCATACCCGAAGGTGTGATTTCCCAGTCGCCTCTTGATGACACCTTTGCCTATCTTTGGCAGTGTGACTGTCAACCGAGTGGGATTCTGGTCTCGATACAACATCGTTCTGACGATCACTGGAGCGTGGATCGACTTTGGCTTGAAGCCGGGAAAGAGACATTGCGAATGTGATTTTCGCTCACTTGGAGCACAGTGAGTTATATTGTACGAAACTGATGGTACCATAATAGGAATGATATATTGGTTGTACAATTGATTAATATTGTTATTGTACTGTTATTCTTATGTGACCTTAATACAATACTTGTTTGTTGGTAACAATTGGTGTGGTTTCACCATTGATCTTTGCACACAGAATAACACATCTTTCTGCCGTGACTCCTCTCAGGGCTCAGAGGTACACCGTGACCGGGGTTTGGGGAGGAGCACGTAACAGAAATTGGGGGCTCGTCCGGGATTGAATTCCCAAAATTCCCAAATTTTGAGTTTTCTAACATTCCCAAATTTTTCAAAAAATTGGAATTTTTTTTGTGTGATGGTTAACAGGTGCTAACTGATAGTCACCATGGTGTTTGACGCAGAAAAGTTTGTGGCGTCCCCTAATGAGGCACAGTTCCAGGCGTTAAAAAGATCGGAACTCATGATATTGGCCAAATATTTTAACTTGGAGGTCCGAGTTAGTATGAAGAAAGTAGAGATTCAGACATTGGTGGTGGAGTCTTTAGTGGGAGAAGGACATGGGAAGAGGTAGCCTTGGATTGGTTACCCGAGGAAAAAGGAAATGTGGAGCTCCGGAAAATGGAGATGCAACTGCAGAGCCAGGAAAGGTTAAAAGAGTTGGGATGGAAAGTCGAGGAAAGAAGAGCAGAGGAAAGAGCAGAGGAAAGGAAAGCTGAAAAGGAAGTCGAGGAAAGAAGAGCAAAGGAAAGAGCAGAACAGGAATGAGAACTCGAGGAAAGAAGAGCAGAGGAAAGGAGAGCTGAAAAGGAACTCGAGGAGAGAAGAGCCGAGGAAAGCAGAGCCGAAAGGGAGTTAAAGGAACGGCACATGGAGTATCAGAAGGAACTTAAACTCAAGGAGCTGGAATTACTGGGAGAATGGAGAGAAGTAGTATCCATGCCGGCTAGTTCGACAACTAGTGAGAACTCTTGGGATGTTGGTTGGCATGTGAGGCTGGTTCCACCCTTCAATGAAAAGGAGGTAGCCAAGTTTTTTTTACATTTTGAGAAGGTGGCTCAAATGCTAAAATGGCCTGTGGGGTCCTGGACTATGTTAGTGCAAAGTGTTCTGGTGGGTAAAGCTCAAGATATCTATTCGGCTTTACCGATTGACCAATGTGCAGATTATGAGATAGTGAAGAAAGCCATTCTCAAAGCCTATGAATTGGTCCCTGAAGCTTACCGGCAAAAATTCAGGAGTGCCAGGAAGAGGGAGAGTGTGAGACCCATGTGGAGTTTACCAGAATGAAGGAAACCATGTTTGATTGGTGGTGTGACTCGATGGAGATTGGGAAAGACTTCAACCTGTTACGACAATTGATCTTTGTGGAGGAATTCAAACAGTGTGTCCACGTGGACATTAAAGTACATCTGGATGAGAAGAAAGTACTAGAGTTGTATGAGGCAGCAACCGTGGCAGATGACTTTGCCTTGACATACAGGATGGGGTTCCACAAACCTAACTTCCCACCTAGAGTTAGCCTGGGGAGTTATGATAAATCAGGATCAGAGAACAAATATTCATGGAGACGGCCTAGAGAGGACTATGAGGACAAATCTGATACCGTGACTTTTAGGGATCAGAAGACTGCAGTTCCAAGACATACCTATCTTCCTTTGGGCCCGAGGCAGACCACGAGTTTTTCCTCCGGGCCTACTTGCGCTTTTTGCAAGAAACCTGGGCATTTGATGTCCCAATGTTACGCCCTGAAAAGGAAAAATCAGGAGCGGAGTCAAACTAGTGCAACTCCGAATGCATTGGCCAATGCGAGAAATCATCCTTGGAGGACAGTGCCTTGTGAAGGTTCCCATGCCAAAGTTACGGCATCACAGAAAGACCTTGTTCAAGAGGGTTACAAACCTTTTATTTCAGAGGGGTTTGTGTCACTTTATGGAGACTTAACGAACCAGAGACCTGTTAGGGTATTGAGGGACACAGGAGCACATCAATCTTTGATGCTTGAAGGCATTTTGCCATTGTCAGAGAAGGTGGCAACTGGTGTTAGTGGTCTTTTACAGGGGGTTGGTGGCTATGTTAAAGCTCCTCTTCATGTCATCCATTTGAAGTCTGATTTGGTGTCAGGACCGGTCAGCGTAGGTTTACAAGCCACTCTTCCTGTAGAGGGAATCTCTTTTATTATCGGGAGGTCACGTCTTTTCGAAGCTGTCCATGCGCTCATGCTTTCGAAGTTAAGTAATTTTTCACAATTGTGTTTTTGTCGAAACTGTATCTATCTTTCGGTGTGTGTACCTATAGTGTGTCTTTAGTAAGATTCTCAGTGTTCATTTTTCATACATGTATACAAAATCGTCGGTTAATTCGTGTCGCGTATTTTGAGGCCTTGTAGGCTACCGTGTCGGACCTTGAGGCTTTGTTTTTCTCTCAGCGGTCCGTCGATTGCGCTGCAATTGCTTTCGTTCTCTGTTTTGTCGCAGTCTTTCACCCCATACTTCCCTGTTTAAAATCTCAACTCATTAAAAAAACCCAAAAAAAAATTTCCTTCTCTGTTCTTATTCGTTTATTCGTTGTGCTTATTTGTTCGTTCGTTCTTCGATCACGTGTTTCACCCCCTTTTCCATTTTCCATTTCCCCAGATAGTTTTCATTGCTCAATTTAAAAGTGTACCCCGATCAATGTACCCCGATTTAGAATAGGTACACCGTATCCCTGCGCATCGTAAGAGCGTGACCAAGGGTTGGCGTCAGGAAGGGCATCCGGCCATAAAAACATTGCCTCAAACAGGGAACCATGATTGTCATGGGGCCTGCAAGGCTAACCCCCGCTCTAGCGGGGAAAATGGCCTTAAAAACGATCATGCATTCATTCATTCATTCAATTTAAAAATGTTTAAACTTTCCCCTGAAGAACTGTATTCTGTCGTATATTATAACACCTTTTTCTTCTTCTTCTATGAAAGGATGCTTTCGACTCGCTCACCAAATCTATTCATTCCAAAAAAAAAATCCATCTCTTACAGTTCCTCTTTTCTACATTCCCGAAACTCTCCTGCACTCCACCCCTCCTTCAGCGTCCTCAAACGTATTTTTGACTCGAAGGTCACAAGAAACTCATTTTGCAATAAATGTTCGTTTCCCATTAATCGTACACTTTCTAAAATCCAATCTCACCCCTCCCCTCCAAATCTTCCCCATCACCCCTTCCCGCCAAAACTTCCCCATCACCCCTCCCCTCCAAAACTTCCCCATCACCCCTCCCCTCCAAATCTACCCCCTTGCCCCTCCCCTCCAAATCTTCCCCATCACCCATCTCTTTCAAATATTCCCCCTTGCCCGTCCCCTCCAAATCTTCCCCATCACCCATCCCTTTCAAATATTCCCCCTTGCCCCTCCCCTCCAAATCTTCCCCATCACCGCTTCCCTCCAAAACTTCCCCATCACCCCTCCCCTCCAAAACTTCCCCATCACCCCTCTCCTCCAAATCTACCCCCTTGCCCCTCCCCTCCAAATCTTCCCCATCACCCATCTCTTTCAAATCTTCCCCCTTGCCCCTCCCCTCCAAATCTTCCCCATCACCCATCCCTTTCAAAATCTCCCCCCTTGCCCCTTCACTGGGCAAGTGAAGGCCCACTTCATCACCCACCCCATCACTGTACACCATTTGGTGATGCACTTCACACAATTCGGTGATGCACTGTGCACAATTTGGCGATGTGCTGTACACAATTTGGTGATGCACTGTACACCATTTGGTGATGCACTGTACACCATTTGGTGATGCAATTTACACAATTTGGTGATGCACTGTACACAATTTGGTGATGCACTGCACACAGTCGGGTGATGCACTGTACATCAATTGGTGATGCACTGTACACAATCCGGTGGTGCACTGTACACAATTTGGTGATGCACTGTACACAATTTGATGATTCGTTGTACACAATTTGGTGATTCACTGTACACCATTTTGTGACGCAATGTACACAGTTTGGTGATGCAATGAACACAATTTGGTGACGGATTCTACACAATTTGGTGACGCACTACACAATTTGGTGACACAATGTACATCATTTGGTGATGGATTGTACACAATTTGGTGAGGCACTGTACACAATTTGGTGCTACACTGTACATAATTCGGTGATGCACTGTACACAATCTGGTGATGCCAAGACACAATTTGGTGATGCACTGTACACAATTTGGTGGTGCACTATGCACAATTTGGTGATGCACTGTACACAATTTGGTGGTGCACTATGCACAATTTGGTGATGCACTGTACACAATTTGGTGCTACACTGCACACAATTTTGTGATGCACTGTACACAATTTGGTGATGCACTGTACACAATTTGGTGATGCACTGCTCACAATTTAGTGGTGCATTGTACACAATTTGTTGACGCACTGTACCCAATCTGGTTATGCACTGAACACAATTTGGTGACGCATTTTACATAACCAGGTGATGCACTGTACACAATTTAGTGATGCACTGTACACAATTCGGTTATGCACTGCACACAATCCGGGGGTGCACTGTACAGAATTTGGTGATGCACTGCACACAAATTGTTGATGCACAATTTGGTGATGCACTGTACACAATTTCCCCATACCCATAGCACATGTACTGTATGCATTATGCAATGTTGTGATCTGTACATCTGCTATACATAGCCCAAAGGTCGGTGTTGGACTGCTCCAATTACAGGTAGGGGTATCACCTTCAGAGTCCGAGGGGAAAAAAATTGAACTTTTTGCTCAAAATGGTGTGAAAATGGCAATGTTTTGAAGCATTGCACCCCATTGCCATGATAACCAAGTAAATCCAAATGTTAAATTATGCTAAAACTTGTGTTGAGTTAAATATACTGAATATTCAATTTTTTACGACTTTAACTTTTTTTGTTTTTTAATTCAAATTCTCTGATGGGCAATTTCATACTAAATTTGAAATTTGATTATTTATATTGCTAGGAAGTCACCTGTCCCCTAAATTTCTTTCTCTTTCACGACCGTAAGCTTCTTAAAATTTCTTTCTTAACATTTATTTCCTTAAGCCGGACCCAGCCCATACAAGATGTGCCATGATGTATGACATAGTGAGGAGAGGCAGGTGAGGGAAAAAGCGAAGAAGGCGCTGGCACTGGAGAGTTCTGCACAGAAGGGTAAACATGGTGAGAGATACGCACACTAATCTCTCAACTGTCTCGCCTGGGTTCGAATCAAAACCCAGATACATCCAAACTGTCATCCCGTTGTTTCACAATCAGGGTGAATCATCAATGTGTGCTGTTTCTCGGATGGATGTTGAACTGGGTGTACTGTCTGCCAGCATTTGCTGGTGGACATTAAAGATCCCACAATGCCCTTTGGAAAGAGGAGGGGACCTTATCTCTGGGAAGCTGAGGGCACCTTTTTGTACAGCCCCCCAATATAAATTCTTGACTATGCCAGTGCCTGTGGTGCGCTAGTATTGACCCTAGGCCCCTGGTGCCACAAACCCTGACTATGCCTCTGCCTGCATATGTCACTGCCTACACATAAGTAAGGCCACACACCTTGTAAAACCAGTGTAAGCCACTGGAATTATTGTCATTCTCGAATACGTTGTACACCCCCTCACTCATACTTTGTTGTTGCAGACATGACCGTTGTTACATGATTCATATTCAACCAACTGCCTCACACCTCGTTTGCAGATCAAGCACAGCATCAGGTATAGTTTTGCCTCCTTTATCATTGGAACAGATAAATTAATATTGCTGTTGGTGGTGAGGTGACATTTTCTGTCGGGTTCTGAGATGTTTTAGCCATGACACTTTTCGTTTTTCCTTTGCCTCCGCTACTCTGGCTAGGTACCAATCGATGCTTCTAGGCCCTATGCCACTTCCAATTGGCTGCTTGACAACATTCAAAATGCTTGTGGGTCATTTACTTGGGCCATTACTACCACTCTTCAAAGATTCCAGATGTTCTTTACTTCTCACCTTTCCAAAATTCTGACAATTTATTGAGTGACTTCTAAATCCTTCCTATGGCACTTACTTCCTTACCAACCTCAAACCGAGAAATTCGTCTCTCTCACGAGCACGGTGTCTCTCCCAGGCGTTTGTCTGTTTCCTATCCTTTTAAAATGCTGAGCAATACAGGAGGAGGCCCTTTCTAAATGCATCAAGCACAGGGGTGAATGTGCATAACAACTACCTCAAGGCTATTCTGTCAGTCTAATTCAGATATAGCAGCCAGTTTATTAAGAGCAACAGATAAAGCCAGTTCTGTTTGAGCAAATATTGAGGATGTTAACTACAAATGCCATCAACTCCAGTTGGAGATTTTTTTTTTTTTTTTACATGGGAAGTGTTCATATGGGAAACATTGCACTCTCTAAAGGTGACTGGGTGGAGATACTCGTGGAGATGGTCGGGGATGCCAGCTTTTGGCACATAAACATAGTGGAGTCAATAACATTTTCCCGAGCTATTTCCGTTTTGGATACATCCTTGAGTAAAGGGACAAAAAGTGGAGCAAACACACGAAAGCCTGACCTAAGCTGCCACCTGCTGCTGAAGGATGGAGACTGAGAAATGATGTGCAGAGGGTGAGTTTTTGCTCAGTATTTGTTTCGACTAAGAGCGCATTGCAACTCAGTTTTTGCAAGACTTACTGATAGACTGGAGATTGCCATGAGTTGGATTTAATTTTGAAGCTGAAAGCACAACCTGTTTCCTTGCAATAACTTGATTGAAAAATCTGAACTATCGTCACAAAGGGTGAAAAAAATGGAAGAAGTAGTGTTTATTGGTGAAAGAGAATTTTGTTTCTTTTTACAACAAAGCAAGGCAATGAACACATTTCCAGGAGTTGAATGTTTGGAACTGTCGTTCAAGTAAATAAAACAATAATTTAAATAACTATAAAACAACAGTCAACAGTGCAAGTTTTTTTTGTTTTTTTTAGTTCCAATAGTTTTCTTCAAAATTATCCCCAAAATTTTATTGCAATAAATCTCTGAAAATGGATGGAAAAACATTGTTTCGACAAGTTATTGCAATTGGAAGAAAGTGGATACAATGTACTGTAAAAAATAATCAATTTTTTTGGAACACTTGTCATTGTTGGTGGTAACGACGAGGATTTGCAGAAGGATAAACTCGCTTGATAAAGTTATATTATTGACTAGCCAAAACCCGTGGAACATCCACGGAAGGGAGGATGTGGTGTATGGACAGAGTGTACCATTATGGATGGCATAGGGGATTTGCTTGTCCGAGTAAGAGTTAGGAAGAAAGATCAATTTTCACTTGTGCAAAAATGCTACTCACAATTACATCGCCTGTGCGTCGGCCTGTGATTGAGCCAGAGAGTTGGCCTGTGAGTCAACTTCCTTTCCAATGTCTGCAAGAATTGAAATACTGATTGTGAATGTGTAAAATTATATGAAAGAAGAACATGCATATCAATAGACGATGCCATCGAAAAGGAGAGCAGCTGTCAATAGAAAAGGTTGTCTGACTTATCAATTTGACATTATTGCACAGGAAATGACAAACAAAGAAACAGTTCATTTCCATCGGGTAATATTACGATGAGAGATCAGCCGATACCTTTATTATGTCCATCAGCATCCATGGCACTTAGAAAAAAAAACGTGGCATCAGCCAGCCGCAGCCAACTATCAGGTACCGTCTCGAAGTCAATGCCATCCTTTTATCTCTTCGTATACAACTCACTGATCGCAACGTCACTCCATTTAACTTTATTAAAATGACGATAAAGACGTGAAACCCCTGGAACATCCACGGAAGGGATATCGTTCGTCTGTTTTCAGCTCGTTATCTTTAAGCTTCCTTACGTCTCGCCACCTGCTACACCTCTCTGAGTTACGAGGATTTATGCAACGCACCCCGAGTATCGCAACGTCACTCCATTTAACTTTATTAAAATGACGATAAAGACGTTTCCAAATATATCCTAATTTAAAATGTTCAAGGGAATAAAAAGACCATTTGGTTCACACCACCCATCACACCACTCGACTGTCGAATCAGCGGACGGCTCGCATCGCCTTCGCCCAGCAGACGCCAATACGATGGTGTCGTAAGATGGCGTCGTATCGGCCGATAATCGGATGCTTTTGGGTCCCAAAGTCGGCGAATTCAGATTTTTCGAGTATGGCTGTACGTGATAAACAAAGAGCGCGGTTCGTAGATGGAAAATGCATTAGAGCCGTGGGCATCGGGTCACTGGGTGCGGCGTAAAAGGGATAACAAAGTCGAGTCCTTACGGTATTATTATATAGATTAACTTCACTTGCATTTGTCTTGCTTCAAGAAGTTATACATAATTTTTATTCCATCGTTTATAGAGGCGAGATAAAGGCTCTTGGATTTCTTTTGTCCTCAACCCATATATGAGGGGATCAGCAATGGGTGATGTAAACATACAGATAATGTAGAGGATTAATCTGAATGAAATACTATGATCTCCTAATCTCACCGATATCACAAATGCCATTCTTGAACCCACCTTAATAACAAACACCATGATCTGTGTGCAGCACGTGTGCAGGGCCTTGTTACTGAATGTACTTGAACTGGACTTTGTACACACGAGGATGATTCTCCAGGAGGTAAAAATGATGGTGGTTGTTGACAAAATGTACACAGAGTATGTGATTGTTAGAACATACATGTTTGCGTACATTTTGCCTGCACAGGATAGATTGAATAGAAACCCCATCATGCAAAATGCTTCCGTGATATTTAGTTCCTGTTTGCAAAAGTACAAATGTGAGGCAAAAATTGGGTAAAAAATAGTAGCTATAATTAGTGTACCAATGACACACAAAGACAGGAACCACATTCCATTCCTCTTGGCTGTCCACACTGCATATGAATACGGTCGAAGAATGGCCCAGTATCGGTCGATGTCCATCAACCACTGGATTAATAATTGAGACAGAGAAACACATTCAATGAAATACACATGAATGACACATTCAGTAAAGTATACTACTCTTTTCACACCCAAGAGACCACGTGCAAATATAACAATGGATAAAAAAGCCCAAAGTGCATCTGCGATGACACAAAGTGCGATGTAAAACACCATGGGTTTATCAAAACGCCGCACCAAGCAGGCTCCGAGCACCCCCAGGTTTAACATCACAGCGAACAGAGCCAGAGGTACCAAGGAGTGGATGATCACCCTCCAGGGTCCCTCATGGGGGAACGAAGAGGCATCCAGGGTGATGAACATGGGGTGCATGTACGGATCAGTCTGATTCACATTTTTGTGAAATTCACTTGAAGTATTTTGATATTTCTTCTCCATGGTACTTTATTTTGGTGGATGTGGATTTTGATCCCTGTTATTGAATCTACAAAGACAAATACATGCAACTTTATGCAACACCATTAATGATTGAATTTAACATTTCCATGGTCAAAATATTTCAATAAACAGCAAGAAATGTCAAGGCAACCATTGAATTCTTCTGTTATGAGAATGTTAATTTGGAATTGTATTCAAAGACGTTTTCACAGAAAATAATTTCAATAAACCCGTTTGTTATTCTTCAACCAATCGAAATTGCCACATCTCCAATTCTTCCACACCAGCTTTCAACTTTTCACATTGCACTATTTTCCTATTCAGATGATGAGGTGGACATGTGGCACTTTAGATGGGTTAATGAAATCACTACGCAGCACAAAATTCAACAAACTATGAACATTATATCCTTCTTCTGATCAATCAATTGTTCTGGATTATTGATGGAGCAGGGCCAAAGCAGGTCCTGGGTACAGGTTATGCTGGGTGGTTTGCTGTTGCTCTCCCTGAGATGAATCAGGGCAGGAATTTGTATTTTGGCCTTGATGACTCTTATTCCCGACCTTAGTTTTACTGGGTGTTTTGTGTTTATTGTTTTAATATCGATTTGTTTTTATCTACATTTTTAATAATCTGTGGAATATTCTGGTCGCATTAGTTTGTTTTCTATAATAATCGTTGAATAATGTCCTGGCCATTGAAATTGATCTCTACTAATGTCTTGTCCAAGCTCCTCTATGATCATCTGACTAATGTAAAAAATAATAACATGAGAAAGTTCGTAAACACCTTCCCATATGCACTCTGAGGAAAAAGGACATGGGACTTTATTTGAACTTGGACAAAGGATTCTTTTGGAAACAGTTTTCTTTTTTTTTCAAACAGTTTTGGACGACAGCAAGTGGCAAATTTGATTGGTCGAGACGGTGTACACTTTTACCAAAGTTCAGTTAAGATGAAGGTTTTTAGAAGTGGCAATAAAGGCGATTTGTGTTTCACAATGTTCAAATATATGATTCAATTGAAATTTAAAAAAGGTTTTAAAGTCTGCAGAAAAAACAGAATATTGAATGAGAAGTTTACCGCTGTTGATGAAGCCTCTTTTACACCACCTTATTTAACATGTTAGATTAGGTATTGGTGCTTGTTGTTTTTATCCTTCATGACGTCCATAAAAACAGCAAGGTTCCTGATTGAGAGTCAATGCACAGGCAGAGACTGAGGCAAATTGAGAGTCAAGGTACAGGCAGAGACTCTACAGGCAGAGAATGAAACAAATTGAGAGTCAAGGTACAGGCAAAGACTCCACAGGCAGAGACTGAAGCAAATTGAGAGTCAAGGTACAGACAGAGACTCTACAGACAGAGACTGAAGCAAATTGAGAGTCAAGGTACAGGCACAAACTGAAGCAAATCGAGAGTCAAGGTACAGGCACAGACTCTACAGGCAGAGACTGAAGCAAATTGAGAGTCAAGGTACAGGCAAAGACTCTGCAGGCAGAGACTGAAGCAAATTGAGAGTCATGGTACAGGCAAAGACTACAGGCAGAGAGTGAAGCAAATTGAGAGTCAAGGTACAGGCAGAGACTCTACAGGCAGAGACTGGAGCAAATTGAGAGTCAAGGTACAGGCACAGACTCTATAGGCAGAGACTGAAGCAAATTGATAGTCAAGGTACAGGCAAAGACTGTACAGGCAGAGACTGAAGCAAATTGAGAGTCAAGGTACAGGCACAGACTCTACAGGCAGAGACTGAAGCAAATTGAGAGTCAAGGTACAGGCACAGACTCTACAGGCAGAGACTGAGGCAAATTGAGAGTCAAGGTCCAGGCAGAGACTCTACAGGCAGAGACTGAAGCAAATTGAGAGTCAAGGTACAGGCAAAGACTGTACAGGCAGAGACTGAAGCAAATTGAGAGTCAAGGTACAGGCACAGACTACAGGCAGAGACTGAAGCAAATGGAGAGTCAAGGTACAGGCACAGACTCTACAGGCAGAGACTGAGGCAAATTGAGAGTCAAGGTCCAGGCAGAGACTCTACAGGCAGAGACTGAAGCAAATTGAGAGTCAAGGTACAGGCACAGACTCTACAGGCAGAGACTGAAGCAAATTGAGAGTCAAGGTACTGCTAAACTGCAGGTTCGTGTTGTTTCCTGTTCCGATGATTCGTGTTCTCGTGTTCAAAATATACAATTCAATTAAAATGAAGTAGTTCCTCGATCAAAGACAGACAGAAAGACAGAGTGAGTCGTGTCTCAAAGCGTGGACAAGTTTCGTGTGAAACACATTAAATTATCCTGAAAGTTCCTCAAAACATGTTTCATTACAAGGGAGTTTAATTATAAACACACGAATCAATAATGTTTCATTTCAATGTTTCTGTTGTTTACGCACTTCGCTTTTAAACGCAGAAAAAACAGCTTATTGACAGTAAATATTTATACAAATACACCGAGTATTTTTTACCGTCCTTAATTAATCCTTTATTAACTCAACTGGATTATGTCCAGCTTAGTTTTTGTCGATACCCAGTGTCCGTCGTCTGTCTGTTTGTCTGTCTGTCTATCTGTCTGTTGTCTGTAAACAATTCACCGTCTACACTCTAAAAGTCACAAATATTGATAGAATTTGATGAAACTTGTCATGCAGCATCTTTAAGACATAAACTAGTTTGGGATTGCATTTGGGCGTTGCACGCCAAAAAATGGGCGCTGCAGGGCGGCCATATTGAAAAATCAATTTTTGTCAATCTGGTACTTCCTAATGTAGCTGGAAGGCTGAAACTTTGTGTGTAGACAGTTTGTAACAAACCTCAAACACATATATTACGGGTTTTGACGATGTCCGAAAAATGACCTTGTCGTGACCTATGACATGACTTGACCCATAAACATCAGTTTGGACTGAAATCTTAGAAAAGTAATTGTAGTTTTTCTTTTCATGCCTCACTTAAAACTCAGTTTTTTCTAGTTTCCTGTTTAAACATGAGATACCTTCAACGTTACTGTCCCTCTTTAGCAAATATAAACTATATAGTTTGTGGTTCTATTATGCATAATCTAACCATATTGATAGAGACCAGTTGAGTTCAGGTTGCCGAGAACCTCTAGTTATTGTAGGTTTGGCAAGAAAAAGTAGATTGGTATAATTATTTGAAGAACCACCTGTCCAGGTCTCATTTTCATTGACGACTTTGAGGCAGGAATTTGGAACATGGACATGGTGCTGGCGACAACTCTCGCACTCTTTGTAAAAGTTACCCTGGTGTGTTTAACATCCACCAACTAATGCCAGTATATGGGACATCCGGCCTCACGTTCATTCGAGGGACAGCTCACTTTGTGATGCAACATTGCCTGAGAAGTTCCAATCGAGCAGCTCATCGTTGGGCCCATAATTGAATCTAGGCGAGACTGTGTCGAGGGAGAAGTTGGCTGCACGACGCTGTCCGACTCCTCGACACAAAATATCTCTTAATTTAAATGGAAAAGAACTTAGAAATATAACTAATAAGAAAGTCTGTTTGTTTCAAACCCGAGACGGATCAATGTTTCTCGTTTGAGTGTCTGCCTCTTTCAGCACGATATCGATGACTGAACAGAAACATCATATTGTAAATGTGATTTATTTTTATATTGCTGTGTAAATTTTGTTGTATAAAATAAATGGACCACATATTCATTTATCAAGATAATGGCTGAGAAAAGGGATTGTTGCAGTATCACAAGAGGCATCTTTCTGATCGAAGAAGGCACATGATGATGATGATGATGATGATGATGATGATGATTATGATGATGATGATGAATCATGTATATAATCAGATTCATTGCAATATTGTGTCATTCCCAATCATGGATTTGAGGGCTGGCAGGATGGAAATCGGCCATTCAAGCACCGACGGAGGGTCATGCACATGAAGGGGCACGTGATAAAAAACGTGATAAAATAAAAATAAAAAACAAGGTTTATGTTTTCAGAAAGGAGAAGAAGGTGATTTTGGAGTGAATATTTATACAAATACACCGAGTATTTTTTACCATCCTTAATTAATCCTTTAGGGGCACGTGATAAAAAACGTGATAAAAAAACCAAAAAAAACAAGGTTTATGTTTTCAGAAAGAGGAGAATAAGGTGATTTTGGAGTGAATATTTAAACATCATACATTATATTCATTGATGGAGTTGAAAGTCGATTTTGATTGATACCGATTCCCGCAAAGTCATTTGTTACTTCGAAACATTTTACCTGCTTCAAACAAACAACATCTACAGTTGTTAAACCTGCAGTTTGAAACTTTACAGATTGACCATAAATGCGCATTTCAAAAAAAGCCGTTTCCTCTTTGTCCAAAAACGTTATTAACCATATTCACACATATATTTAATTTTTTTTCTCACTGAAATTTTCAGGTGAATGAAACGGAGAAATAATAATTTTGTCCGTTTGTGCATTTAATAAAATAACGTTTCAGGCAGTTTGGCTGGAACATTCCATGACCCTTGGGACTCTAATACGTGTACTGCACTCAGCAACATCAGATAAACCAGTTTCTGGGTCGTAAATTCGGGCATTTGTTTTTAATTCACGGTCTCGTTACTATTCTGCATATTTATGTATGAAAATATCTTAGTTGTGTTGAAAAGTATTATTTTAATTGGTTCTGGGTCAGAAAATCTTTGCTGAGAAAATTTATGAAGTCAACGCTCAGATCCTCATGAACACAATAAAACTTGGAATCATTGATGCTCAAAGATGTTGAAAAGGAGGTTTAACAGAAGCTGAAATGTGATGAAGAAATCATTGTAAACAGCGTTGCCAAGGCAACATCTGAACTCAGATCATTAGTCCTCCTGAGGCAACCTGTTTTGATGCTTGGGTGATTCTGATCTGATTGATCATCAAAGTACTTGTTTGAAGAACAAATTAAAATGAACATTAGGTGATCAAAGTCCTTGTTTGAAGAACAAATTAAAATGAACATCAGGTGATCAAAGTACTTGTTTGAAGAACAAATTAAAATGAACATCAGGTGATCAAAGTACTTGTTTGAAGAACAAATTAAAATGAACATTAGATGATCAAAGTACTTGTTTGAAGAACAAATTAAAATGAACATCAGGTGATCAAAGTACTTGTTTGAAGAACAAATTAAAATGAACATCAGGTGATCAAAGTACTTGTTTGAAGAACAAATTAAAATGAACATCAGGTGATCAAAGTACTTGTTTGAAGAACAAATTAAAATGAACATCAGGTGATCAAAGTACATGTTTGAAGAACTGAAATTTAAATGAACATTAGATGATCAAAGTACTTGTTTGAAGAACAAATTAAAATGAACATCAGGTGATCAAAGTACTTGTTTGAAGAACTGAAATTTAAATGAACATTAGATGATCAAAGTACTTGTTTGAAGAACTGAAATTTAAATGAACATTAGGTGATCAAAGTACTTGTTTGAAGAACAAATTAAAATGAACATTAGATGATCAAAGTACAAGTCAGCCCGCCCCTGGTTCGAATCCCGACTCAGCTATAAACTGTCATCCCGGTGTTTCACAGCAGAGATGAGTCGTCATTGTGCTTGTTGTCACTCGGATGGACTTTAAAACGGCAACCTTGTTGCCGATGGTAGTTGATGGAAGTTAAAGAACCCACGGTGTCCTTTGTGAAGAGTAGACAAGCTATCGCCAGCAACATGCACAAATTCCAAATTCCTGCCCGAGCTTGTCCTGGGAAGACAATGGCAAACTACCCAGCATGCCCCTCACTCAAGCAGCTGCATAACCCTCAAGTGCTTCGGTGGTTTAATAATTTATGTCGATTTTATTTTTATCAGTTTAGACAAAAAGTACAAAGATTTAACTTTCGTGACAAAAAAACAACTTCAACTTTGAACGTGAAATTGTTCTCTCCATAAATTTTGTCACCTTTATTTACCTGCTCCTCAAATGGTACATCAGTAGTTATAAACCTGTTATGATTTATTAACTCATCCCTTTACCTTGGTTTGGTTGATGTCCTGACTGAAGCGACACCAATGTCTTCATCTCACGTCCGCATCACTACAATCCTCGCTGTTGCGCTTTATATACTCAAGTGTTGGGAACATGAAGATAGTTAAGAATATTCAAGATAAATTCCCTTGATAGGAAACAGCCAAGTGGTGGCACTTCTTGTAAATAAGATGAGAAAGACTTTACTAATTAACATTGCACTGGAAATTTACCGTGTGTGGTATTTATTTTTAAAATAACTCATCATGCATTACTAATTGTGTTAATGATGAGCAGAATAATGTTTGAATTATTTGATTATGAGGAGCAGAATCTTGTTGTCTTATCAATGTCGTTATGAGATTTTTTGATGTCCATGTTGAAGGAAACTTGGTGGTTGATTTACTTTCTTAATCCATCAGTTATTATAACGAGAGGTGTCCATCTGTCACACAAAGAACCAGGACCTCGAGTTTAATGTAGTCGTTGCTGTGGTTAAGGAGTAATATATATGGTACCGTTGGAAAGGTTTACTTGGTTGGAAAGTAAGTAATCAATTTACTTGGAACAAAAATCCATGGCCCTTTAATCATAAAGGTGCCTGTTTTGAAAGTTCGTCTTTGCAGGATTGAAGATGAATGAGGAAGGACTTTGTATAACCAAGGATGCCCAGTCGACGACTTTGGAGGATAAGTTTGAAATGTTGTTTGCATAAGAAAGGTCATGGCTGATAGTGAGATCCAGGAGTTTGAATGACTGAACCTCCTCAAGCGGATTGTTGAGAAAGTAGAAAGAAGGGTCCTTGCCAAACGGTCCTTGTGATGGCGAGAGATGGCGAAAGTGTGAGATTTGTCAGCATTGAAAGACATATTCCAATTGTTTGACCAGCTTGTGATTTATTTCAAGGTTGAAGAGAGGGAGGTGGATGCAGCCTTCCTGTCTGAAGGATGGGGATGTTACAGCAGAGGGTGGAATCGTCATCAAATAGATGAAGAGGATTTTCCAGTGAGTCAGAGAGATGAAGATCAGAAATAGGACGACCGAGAAGACTGCATTGCAGAACTCAAACCTTAACCAGTGAGAGGAGATGAAGGGATTCCGTTGAGTGTCACAAATAGGAGAGTACAGGAAGTCAGTAAGCCATATGTGGAGTTGGCCTTGGATGCCAAAGGTACAGAGTTTGGAGAGTGAGGCAGGATGCCAGACTGTATCAAAAGCATGAGATATGTTCAGAAAGACGGCCCTGATCTCATGTCTGCATTGAGGGCATCCATCCATTGTTATGTGAATAGACGCAGCAAACCCAATGTGGAGTGACCTGGGCTGAAACCAAAAGTGACCTGTCCTTCCCCGCAGTCGTTCGGGCAGTGGATTAGGAATTTGATCATGGTGTCGGAGATATCTAACCCACTCTTCGCAAAGGACACCGTGAGATCATTTAAAGTCTACCAACTGATGCCTGCAGACAGGATATCCAATTTAACGTCCATCCGAAGGAAGGCACACACATTGATGAGTCATGCTGTCTGTGAAAGCCCAGGATTACAGTTTACAGCCCACCCTGGATTCCGTTTTGTTTTTTACACTTTTCTTACAACTGGGTCGGTGTTTCAACCCAGAGTAGACAGTTTCGAAGCGAGTGTGCCTACCTATAGATTGGCATCTTGCTCTAATTCTGAATCCAGTATCCATCCAGTAACAATTATCTATTCAGTAACCATCCCGTAATTAGGTTTCCTCAACATACAATAACATACAATGAAGAGGAAACATTGTTTTTGCTATAGTTTATTCTTCATCTTCCACCTCTGTTTTTCATGTCCGAAAACTTTAAAAAATAAATGTTCTCTGCAACCGTTAGTCCAATTAACACGAATTTTTCACCAATTGGCGAAACATGTAAAAACAATTACTGCTAATTATGACGTAATATGTCACATGGTGTGGGCGCCATCTTGGAAAAATCTAAAAACTTTGCACCTCTATATCTCCAAAAGCACTGCACCGAAAAGATTGATACATGTCTGATTGAAAAGAAGTCTCCATGCAGAAAAACATAAGTGAATGATGTCATTGGTGCCTCCATTATGACATCATAATTCGACAATTAAAAAACTCAATACGATCAAGATGAAATTTCTTGAGCATCATCTCGGTAAAAATTTATGCAGAAAAAAATTATAATGACATCATAGGTCATGCGATTCGGCCGCCATATTGTTTTAAGGGAAAAGCCATGAAAAACCACCAAAAACTCTTCTCCGAAACGGCTTAACAGAACGAGCCCAAACTTTGCATGCATGACCACATACCCATGATGAACAAAAGGTTCTGGGTTGATGACGTCGTAGGTCACATGGTTTGGGAGCTATAATTTTTTGAAGCATAAACTTTTAAAACCGACCTCCTCCCTCATTTTTTTTTATATCATATTGAGTGGAAACTTGACACATATGTTGTGTGAGTGCTGTTGTGTGAGCCTTTTGGAATGACCTTTTAGAATTTGCAATGGGGGTCACATGCTTTGCAGCGATAAATAATTAAACAGGAATCTTAAAAACCTTGTATCTATTGAACTGTTGCATTGATCAACGTGAAACTTTAAAGGAATGTTGAAGAGGTCAAGTGGAACAAGCCTTTAAAATTTCAACATGATTGGTTTCTCGGTTTGGCAAACTTAAATAATTTAAGGGAAATATTAAAAAATATTTCTCTTGTACCGCTTCATTGATGAATGTGAAACTTTAAAAGAATATGGATGTCATCAAGTGGAACAAGTGTTTAAAATTTTAACACGATTGGTTGTACAGTTGGGAAGGTAGAAGTTGTTGTTGTGTGAAGAAGAAGAAACTACATTTATCTTCTCCAGCCATGTAAGTGGGGTTGTATGAATGCAAGGTTGAATCAAAGCAGGGTTGTATCAAATGTTGTCCGATGAAAGCGGGGTTGCATCAAAGTGGGGTTGCATCAAAGTGTGTCCAATGAAAGCGGGAAGGTGGAGGAAACCGGTCATCACTGCCAGAAGTTATAAAGTGGCAGTTCTACTTTATCTAGTATCGTGTAATCAATTATATATCCTGTAATTATGTATTTCATAATTATGTATCCTGTAATTTATGTGGTATCCTGTTTATCTAGTATCCTGTAATTGTAGTACTTTTTCGTATACAAAGTCGAGGCTCGTGTAAGAGCAACAAATAAAACACAAAGACACAAACAGAAAACACATAAAACGTATAATAAAGGGAGCGGGAGACAATAAGGGGAGAGAGAGGGAAGCACACCAAGAGTAGAGAACAGGGACATTGGTAGATCTGTGGAAGGAAGAGAGATGGGGGAGGGGGGGGGGGTGCAAGGAGGGAAACAGTATAACAAATGGACACTACTCGGAGTTTCAGGAAAGAAAACCTGAATTTGAAAAAGGTAGATTTAGGGTGTATTAATGGGAATAGGAAAGATCAAGGTTTTAGATAGGGGAAGATAAGAGATGGTGGTGAACAGCTGTTTTTAAAGACCCGGAGGGAGGAGTGGGATTCATTGTCCAAATCAAGTCAATTCATAATTCATTGTCGGCTGGTATTTCTCAGTCAAGCGGCTACGGTTCCGCCATTGTATTGGCGACCCGGCAGTAATCTTCGGCCGACAGGTGTTGAAGGTCGAGGCGAAACCAAGAGCTCTGCTCATGGTGAACGTCAAACCCTGAGACCGTGAGAATATCTTCATTGTCTGTTGTGCTTCCATCCTGATTTTCTCATTTTCCTTGTCAACTTTCTCAACCTTTGTGGAAACACAAACTGCAATATTCCCAACCTCTTTTGGGACTGCCACTGGTAACATGTAACAAAGTGCTACCTGCCGCATGGTCTGGTTGTCGGTGACTAAACTAACACACCTTGTAGCTGCCTCAGCATAATCATGAGCAAAGATCTCAATACGGGTGTGTTGAACTTTATTCTTCTCACAATTCAGCGCTTGCACACCGTAAGGAAGTTTTGAACTCCTATTGACACCGTAGAAACTATTATGGTGCAAACAAAATACAAATAGTTAGAACAATGTCGCATTATCTGATATATACCTCAATAGTTCAACTTTCCAATTGACAGAGACAAACAGCATGATACATGAACTCAAAAGCACACGGCTTGGGCCCAGAAACATGAGGGCTGAGGAGAGAACCGAAATTAAATAATACTAAAGCTTGACATAAAAACCTTGAAACCACATTATGCTTTGTTCCATGGATGCCCGACATGTTTATGCACTGAATTATAATGAAAGAATACCTTGTTGCCTCTTTATGCTGCGCTCGAAAGACCAGTTGCTGTGCTTGGATTGTAGGTCGTTCTCTGTTCAAAGATGTGTGGCGAATGAATAAAAGGCATTCGGACTTCATTCGAACATGGTCTAAACTCTAAATAATCAGACACACGTACATTACAAAGTATTCCAATGCATAACTCTGGGCTTGACAAACACATATTGTGGCAACAAAGTGTTCAACCTGAAGTATATTAATACAAATCAGGGGTAATATACAGCACTATTTCCTGCTTACGTATGTACACAAAGTTGCGATGCGGTCCTCGCCAAGAACGCCGTACTCTGTGTGACCGGAAATGCGTCAGAAAACAATCAAGATATCAGTTGATTAAATTTAACATTACCAGTTGCAGTGCAACGAAAATTATAATATATCATATAATGAGGCTACATTTAACAACCACGAACGGTAAATATAATTATACGATGTTGTCATTTACACACCTCACTGGCTTTTCTGGTCGGGAGGGTGACAGTGACAACCTGCCAGGACCAAAAACAACACCTGTCGAAGGGGGGATGAGCTCCCCTAGGGATGAGATGGTGTCTATCCAGTAAGGAGATGGTGTCCCCTAAAAATCACCCATCTCGTTTGGACCGGTTCAAGTCATTCCAAAGAGGTTAAAATGGCACGTGCTTCCTTGTTTGAAATGGATAGAACAGGGACAATCAATGAAATGAAAAATCAAAAGCAAGAAACATCAATGAAAATTGATGATTTTATGCAGCCTTGACCTTTCGATCAAAAAAATAATCAGCTTCTAGCTTTTCATTGGTGAACCAATTCTGTGACCCAACATGCAAATTCCTAAAATTTCAGGTCAATTAGACGAAAATTGACGATTTTATGCAACCTTGACCTTTTACCTTTTGATTTAACCAAAACAATCGACTCCTACCTTTTGATTAGTGAACCAATTCGGTGACCCTGGGAACCAGCGACGTCATATGAATGGCGCCGCTTTTCTTATCGTCCTCTGCGGGGCATTTCCTTAAGGGGAATTTCCTCCCTTCCCCATGGATGCCAACAGATGGGTTTTAATTCCTAAATGATTCTTCATCATTGAGAGATAGGACTAAAACCAATACATAGCACGATATCTCAAAAAGTTAGGACCCCAACACCCCCTCCAACAAACCCGTTCACCCCAACCCCACCTCCCATCACGCGTTCACCCCAACAACACCCCAACCCCCAAACAAGAAGACGTCATGCGGAGCACGATACGTACTTGCAAAATCCGCCCTCCCCCTCCCCCCCCCCCCCCCCAAGAAAAAAAATTCCATTGATACAGCAAATTGTCCATTTAATCAAGTTCAAAATTGACAATCTTGATCAAAGCTCGGGTCAATAGGAATAAAAGTGACGATTTTCAGATGGAAATTGATTATTTTGGAAGGTTGACCTTGAGTTGAGCTTTGACATTTTGACCTCAAAAATAGTTAGTTTCCCTATTTAGTGACTCGATGTGCAAATGCTGTTCAATTTTCAAGTCAATCGGATGAAAATTGAGGATTTTTGAAACTTGGCCTATGTTGACCTTTTGACCTATGTTGACCTCAAAAATACTTGGTGGTTGAATTCAGTGGCCAGATATGCAAGTCCTCTTCAAATTTCAAGTCAATTGGATGAAAATTAAGGATTTTAGAAATTTGGCCTATGTTGACCTTTTGGCCTATGTTGAACTCAAAAATACTTGGTGGTTGAATTGAGTGACCAGATATGCAAGTCCTCTTCAAATTCTAAGTTAATTGGATGAAAATTGAGGATTTTAGAAATTTGGCCTATGTTGACCTTTTGGCCGATGTTGACCTCAAAAATACTTGGTGGTTGAATTCAGTGACCAGATATGCAAGTCCTCTTCAAATTTCAAGTCAATCGGAGGAAAATTGAGGATTTTCAAAATTTGGCCTATGTGGACATTTTGGCCGATGTTGAACTCAACAATACTAGGTGGTTGAATTCAGTGACCAGATATGGAAGTCCTCTTCAAATTTCAAGTCAATTGGATGAAAATTGAGGATTTTAGAAATTTAGCAAAGTTGGTGACCTTTGGCCTAAGTTGACCTTTTGACCCCAAAAACATTAGGCTTCTTGCTTTTGACCAACTCTACCATTTGGTGAAGTTTTGTGAAGATCGGTTGAAAATTGTGACCTGTCGGCCTGTGACAAACAACCAGAGACAGACAAACAGACAGACGGGTGAAAACACAATGTCCATCCACCTACGGTGTGGAGGTAATTATGTATAAATCAATATTAACTTTCCCCAAATAAGTTGTATCTCGTGAATCGAAACTGCGCTGATGGACATTATTTAATAAGAGACCGGTATCAGCTTGTGCACGTCGTGCTGGATTTCTTTAGTCGGAGAAAGCACGGACTACAGCATGGTGCACTGCGCATGCGCTGAAAATGTATCACGTGATTGGTGAAAGCATGATACAGGTAGATATTCCCGCTGAATTGTTGTGTTGCTTCAAGGTTTCTTCGGAAGGAGAGTTTTTTCTCGCCCAGAGTTGAATTTTCTCGTTAAAAAAGTTTATTTTGTTATTGTTGCATTGGAGACGAACGTGTAATTAGAGTGTTAGGGGTCCTCAAATGGCGGACCGTGTCTTCATCCGTACCGCGAGCTAATCGGAATCCTCCAGGTGAAAAGGCTTCCGGTGTTTCTCCATTCAGACCAACAACACCCATCTCACAGTTTGTCCCCTCCACTTTTTGGTCATATCAACAACAAAACAAACGTATATACATACGGCTCTCACAAAGGATTACGAAGAAGTTTCAATTTGATGCATTCAATCAAAATATATATATATATTCTGAGCGATTGATTGTTTAGAATTCACAGCGATTCAGTGGAATATTCATCGATTAGGAGGTGAGGATCCCGCGCAAATCCAGCGTCGTCTAAAATGTAATCGTTATGTATCTTCAACAACATCAAACAAAGAACAGTTAAATGTATCATTGAAGGAGCTGCGCTCCAACGCGAGTCGAAAGAATTAACGCGACCAAAGACGTAATTCGTCCGAGTTGCTTTATTGAAACAAAACAGCTCAGGTATTCTGACAAGCCCGTTTATCGGGCAGCAATATATACACACATTTATGCCGGGGCGTTTGCCCGGGAAAACCGAGATCGGGCATGCCCGGGTGTCAAGGGCGAGTCCTGGAAAGGCGAGTCTGGACATGCCCGGGCGTCCTGGACGCTGCCTGGCAAGTCGAGGCTGGGCGTGCCCAAGCGCTCTGGGCGAGCCGAGCCCTGGAAAGGCGAGAGCGGGCATGCCCGGACGCTCTGGGCGAGCCCTGGAAAGGCGAGTCTGGACATGCCCGGGCGTCCTGGACGCTGCCTGGCAAGTCGAGGCTGGGCGTGCCCGGGCGCTCTGGGCGAGCCCTGGAAAGGCGAGAGCGGGCATGCCCGGGAGGTTCGGGCGTGCCCGGGAACAGCGAGTCCGGGCATGCCCAGGAGAGGTGCGTCTGGGCCCGTCCGGAAGAGCCCGGCATGGCGATCGCGCCCTGGCCGCGTCCTGGCAGGTGCAAGGCGATTGTGTACATTCAGCGGGAACCGCTACACACGCCCCTCCAGAATCGACCTGCACCGGCAGGGTCAATTTAAGGGGGGTCCGGATGACCCGGCCGAAGCGACCCCTGGAGGTTCGTGGGGGGGGGGGGGGGGGGGGGGTCCGATCTGGTGGTGGGTGGTCGAGCGGGGGGAACTGTGGACGGGGGGCGGCCTCGCCGCAGAGGAAGGGCCAAACGTGGTGGTCGGTCGACGTCCACGTGCGCCGGTTTGAGGCGGTCCACAGAGATCCGGTCCGACCGGCCACCGACGTCGACGACGAAGGACTTGTCGCAGGACCCGGAAGAGCCCGTTGTACGGCCGCCGGAGTGGCCCCCGGTGCGCGTCATGACGCACAAAGACGTACTCCGCTGTGCGAAGCGCCGGGGGGACGTAGGACTGGGGGCCACCGTGGCGGGACGTTGGCATGGGGGCAAATCGTCGGGCGGCCTCCTGGAGGTCCGAGCGCTGGTGTGCGGCGGACCAGGGACTGGTAGTGTCGGGCACGAACTCGCCCAGGACGCGGAGCGGCTGGCCGTAGACGAGCTCGGCGGCGGACGCCCGGAGGTCCTCCTTGGGGGCCGTGCGGAGGCCCAAAAGGACCCAAGGCAGCCGGTCGGTCCAACCGTCGTCCTGAAGGCCGGCCATGAGTGCGGCCTTCATGGAGCGGTGAAACCGCTCGCACAACCCGTTGGCTTGGGGGTGGTAGGCCGTGGTGCGGTGCAGCGTGACCCCCAACGAGCGGGCGACCGCGCCCCAAAGTTCGGACGTGAACTGTGGGCCGCGGTCGGACGAGATGTCCGCCGGTGCGCCGAAGCGCGCGACCCAGGTGGCGATGAACGCCTGCGCCACGTCGGCGGTGGTGGTGGAGGTGAGGGGCACGGCCTCCGGCCACCTGGTGGTCCTGTCCACCATGGTGAGCAGGTGGGTGAACCCCCGCGATGGGGGCAGGGGACCCACCAGGTCCACGTGGACGTGGTCGAAACGCCGTGCAGGCACGGTGAAAGGGGCTAGCGGGGCCTGGGTGTGGCGGTGGACCTTGGCCCGCTGGCAGGCCGTGCAGGCGTTGGCCCAGTCGCGGACGTTCCGTCGAAGGCCGTGCCAGACGAAACGCGCCGACACCAGCTTCTGAGAAGCTTTCAGGCCCAGGTGAGAAAGGCCGTGGATGGAGGCGAAGATGCGGCGCTGCCAGGAAACGGGCACGATGGGGCGAGACTGGCCCTGGGAGACGTCGCAGAGCAGGACGGTGCCCGCGAAGGGGATGTCGGCCAGGCGGAGGCCCGTGTCCGCCGCCCGGAGGGCCTGCACCGAGGTGTCGGTGGTCTGGTCGGCCGCCATGAGCGCGAAGTCCATGCCGAGGTGGACCGCGTTTGCGCTGGCCCGAGAAAGACAGTCGGCCACGGCGTTGTCTTTGCCGGCGACGTGCCGGATGTCCGTGGTGAATTCCGACACGGCGGAGAGGTGGCGCTGCTGGCGGGCCGACCACGGCTCCGTGACTTTGGCCATTGCGTAGACCAACGGCTTGTGGTCGACGAAAGCCGTGAACGGGTGGCCCTCCAGGAGGTGTCGGAAATGGCGAACGGCCAGGAATAGCCCGAGCAGCTCGCGGTCGAACGTGCTGTATTTTAACTCATTCGGCCGGAGTTGCCGGCTGAAAAAAGCGAGTGGCTGCCAAACCCCGTCCACCCATTGTTCATGGACGGCGCCCACCGCGTAGTTGGAGGCGTCCGTAGTGAGGGCGATGGGCGCGTTGAGCACCGGGTGAGCCAGCAGCGTTGCGTCGGCGAGGGCCCGTTTTGCGCTCGTGAAGGCCGCGTCCATGGCCGCGGACCAAACGATGTCATGCTTGGCCGGCTTGCCCCGGAGGGCCTCGTAAAGGGGCCGCATGAGCTGAGCAGCGCGGGGCACGAATCGGTGATAAAAATTCACCATGCCGAGGAACTCTTGTAGGGCCTTGATGGAACGGGGATGCGGGAACGTGGTGATGGCCTCGACCTTGGTCGGCAGCGGCACGGCCCCGGTCTTGGTGATGCGGTGGCCCAAAAAGTCAACGGTCGTCGTGCCGAAGTGGCATTTGGCCGGGTTGACAATTAAGCCGTGCTCGCTGAGGCGACCAAACAGTGTTCGGAGGTGGAGGAGGTGCTCGGCGCGGGACGTGCTGGCAACGAGGATTTCGTCCAGATAGACGAAAAGAAATGGCAGGTCGTGCAGCACGCCGTCCATTAAGCGCTGGAACGCCTGGGCCGCGTTCTTGAGGCCAAACGGCATCCTCAAAAATTCGAACAGGCCGAACGGCGTGATGACGGCCGTCTTCGGGACGTCGGCCGCCCGGACAGGTACCTGATGGTATCCCCGTATCAGGTCAATTTTGGAAAAAATGCCCCTTCCCGCCAAACGGGCGGAAAAGTCCTGGATGTGCGGGATCGGGTACCTGTCGGGGCTGGTAGCGTCGTTGAGGCGGCGGTAGTCGCCACACGGGCGCCATCCGCCCCCCGGCTTTGGCACGATGTGCAGTGGTGAGGCCCACGCGCTATTGGAGCGCCGCACAATGCCGAGGTGCTCCAACGCGTCGAACTCGGCCTTTGCCACGGCGAGCTTGGCCGGGTCGAGGCGGCGGGCCCTGGCGTAGACCGGCGGGCCCGTAGTGGGTATGTGGTGCTCGATCCCATGCCGCACTGCGACGGCCGAAAACGTCGGCCGCGTGAGGGCCGGGAATTCCGCGAGCAGGCGAGCGAACTCGTTCGCCGTCGGCAGGGCGCACGCCAGTTCGGTCGGCACGGAGCTGCTCATCGTGCACGCCAGGGAGCTGAAGGTCTCGGCGTTGACAAGGCGACGTCGTTTGACATCGACCAGCAGCCCGTGCGCGCAGAGGAAGTCGGCGCCCAGCAAAGCCATGGGGACGCAGGCGGTCACAAAGGTCCACTGAAAGCGCTGGCTGCCGAAGCAGAGGGTGACGTCGCGCGGGCCGAAAGTGCGTATGGCCGAGCCATTAGCAGCGACCAAAGAGGGGCCGCAAACGGCGTCCCGCCTGTCCTGCTCGGAGGCGGGTATGACGCTCAGTTGGGCGCCGGTGTCACAAAGGAAACGCCGCCCGGACGCTTTGTCCCGAATAAAAAGCAAGTTGCCCGAGTGGCCGGCGCTCATGGCTGGGAATGAACGCCGGCCCGGCCGTTTCCCGACTTGCCGAAAGTGCACGGGGGGTCGGCACGTCCGAGCCTTGTGTCCGAACCTGGCGTGGTAATAACACCACGCCTGGTCAGGTGGAGGCCCCGGCCGTCGTGTCGGACGCGGTCGGCGCGGCGTGGCGGCCGCCAGTTGCACCGGCAGTTCGGCCTCCAACCGCGCAGGGCGCTCGGTCGTCGTGGGCGTCGCCTCGGACGGCGGCAGGCTCCAGGTAGCCGCGCCGATGTGTTGGCCCGCCGAGGAGATCTTATCGGCTTCCCTGGCGAGGGCGCGGGGATCGGTGATCGACGTGCCAGCCAGGGTGAGGCGTACCGGGTGAGGCAGCTGGCGAAGGAACAGCTCGCGGAACAGAAAATCCGGAGAGTGCTCACCGAGCAACGAGAGCATATAGTCCATGCGCTCGGACGGGTGCGTGTCGCCGAGCTCGGGCAGGTCGAGCAGGCGCCGTGCGCGTGCCGCCGGTGAGAGGGCGAAAGCGTCGAGGAGGAGCGTCTTCAGCGCGTCATACTTGTCAGCAGCCGGCGGGTGCTCGAGGAGGCTCAGGGCGCGTGCCGCGGTGGCGGAACCGAGCGCTGCCACGACGTGGTGGAAGCGGGTGTCGTCCGCGGTGATGCCTCGCAGGGCGAACTGGGAGTCCGCCTGGGCGAACCAAACAGCCGCGTGAGCCTCCCAGAAGGTAGGCAGTTTAAGAGTCACTGCCGTGTCCATGTCGGTAGGTCACCAGTGAAGGAGCTGCGCTCCAACGCGAGTCGAAAGAATTGACGCGACCAAAGACGGAATTCGTCCGAGTTGCTTTATTGAAACAAAACAGCTCAGGTATTCTGACAAGCCCGTTTATCGGGCAGCAATATATATACACATTTATGCCGGGGCGTTTGCCCGGGAAAACCGAGACCGGGCATGCCCGGGTGTCAAGGGCGAGTCCTGGAAAGGCGAGTCTGGACATGCCCGGGCGGCCTGGCAAGTCGAGGCTGGGCGTGCCCGAGCGCTCTGGGCGAGCCCTGGAAAGGCGGAGAGCGGGCATGCCCGGACATTCTGGGCGAGCCCTGGAAAGGCGAGTCTGGACATGCCCGGGCGGCCTGGCACGTCGAGGCTGGGCGTGCCCGGGCGCTCTGGGCGAGCCCTGGAAAGGCGAGAGCGGGCATACCCGGGAAAGACGAGACCGGGCGTGCCCGGGAGGTTCGGGCGTGCCCGGGAACAGCGAGTCCGGGCATGCCCAGGAGAGGCGCGTCTGGGCCCGTCCGGACGAGCCCGGCATGGCGATCGCGCCCTGGCCGCATCCTGGCAGGTGCAAGGCGATTGTGTACATTCAGCGGGAACCGCTACATCATCACTGCAATTTAATATTGTCGAGCTGCGTGATCCGGAATCATGTTGCTTGTTAAATGTTCCCCCTCAAAGCATCAACCCCTCTCCAAACTCTCTGATCGGGTGGTAGGAGGGGGTGTTGGGGGTGATCGGGTGGTGGAGGGGGTGTTGTGGTGATCGGGTGGTGGGAGGGGGTTTTGGGGTGATCGGGTTTTGGGGTAATCGGGTGGTGGGAGGGGGTGTTGTGGTGATCGGGTGGTGGGAGGGGGTTTTGGGGTAATCGGGTGGTGGGAGGGGGTGTTTGGGTGATCGGGTGGTGGGAGGGGGTTTTGGGGTGATCGGGTGGTGGGAGGGATTGTTGGGGTGATCGGGTGGTGGGAGGGGGTGTTGTGGTGATCGGGTGGTGGGAGGGGGTGATCGGGTGGTGGGAGGGGGTGATCGGGTGGTGGGAGGGGTTGATCGGGTGGTGGGAGGGGGTGTTGTGATGATCGGGTGGTGGGAGGGGGTTTTGGGGTGATCGGGTTTTGGGGTAATCGGGTGGTGGGAGGGGGTGTTGTGGTGATCGGGTGGTGGGAGGGGGTTTTGGGGTAATCGGGTGGTGGGAGGGATTGTTGGGGTCATCGGGTGGTGGGAGGGGGTGTTGGGGTGATCGGGTGGTGGGAGGGGGTTTTGGGGTGATTGGGTGGTGGGAGTGATTGTTGTGGTGATCTGGTGGTGGGAGGGGGTGTTGGGGTGATCGGGTGGTGGGAGGTGATCGGGTGGTGGGAGGGGGTGATCGGGTGGTGGGAGGGGGTGTTGTGATGATCCGGTGGTGGGAGGGGGTTTTGGGGTGATCGGGTGGTAGGAGGGGGTGTTGGGGTGATCGGGTGGTGGGAGGGGGTTTTGGGGTGATCGGGTGGTTGGGTGATTGGGTGGTGGGAGGGGGTGTTGGGGTGATCGGGTGGTGGGAGGGGATGTTGGGGGTGATCGGGTGGTGGGAGGTGGTGTTGGGGTGATCGGGTGGTGGGAGGGGGTGTTGGGGTGATGCGCTTTTGGGAGGAGATGTTATGGTGATGGGGTGGTAGGAAGAGGTGTTAGGTTGAACGGATGGTGGGGGTAAGGGGTGTTGTTGGGATGAATGAGTGGTGGAAGGACGGCTTGGGATGAACGGGTGGTTGGGGGGGGGCAATCCACGCCCCCCCCATCATATACCAATGATTAAGCCGAAATGGGAACCAAGGCGATCAACACGATGTCGATATGGGAATCCCAATGACAAAGCACCAGGCGGACAGCCTCCTTGAGGAATAATGGCGGATCGGCCTGGAATGAATGCGCTTGCTTTCCCGCCACCAATAGTTCACACTTGGTTCCAAAACCTGAGACGCAGGTTTAATTGCAATCGCAATATGGGACAACAAAGGCGGAAGTGACGAATCCGTAACAGGAGGAGGGGTTGGGATGAACGGGTGGGTGGGGGGGGGGGGTGGGGAAGGGGCGGTGTTTTTGAGGTGAGCGTGTGGTGGGAGGAGGGGTTGGGGTGTTGTTGGGGTGAACGGGTGGTGGGGGGAGGGGTGGGTGCTGGGGTGAACGCATGGTCGGAGGAGGTGTTGGGGTGTTGTTGCGGTGAACACATGGTCGGAGGTGTTGTTGGGGTGAACACATGGTGGTAGGAGTGATTAGGAAATGCCAATGTCTCTGTCTTTTGATTAAAGCTGTCAATGAAACAACGGGTACTTTTGCGAGTTCTTTATAGTCCAGGACATTTCATGCACTGAAAAGATGAACTGTGCCAAATTTGAAGGACACTTATCTTCTGCCTAAAAAATATGAAGAAAAATCCATGAAGGACATGAAAAAACCATATAGATTCTGAGATAAATGCGTTTATCGTTTCCCTCACAATTTATGAGTGCGGATTCACATGCGCTGCCAAAATAAACTTGTTAATCATGATTTTGTTTGTTCTTAATTTTGTGATGCACTGTACACAATTCGGTGATGCACTGCACACAATTTTCCGATGCTCTTTACACAATGTATGTGATGCACTGTACACAAGCAGGTCACACTGCACACAAGTTGGTAATGCACTGCACATAATTTGGTGATGCACTGCGCAAAATTTGGTGATGCACTGTATACAATTTGGTGACACAATGCACACTTGGTGACGCACTGTACCAATTTGGTGATGCACTGTACACAATCTGGCGATGCACTGTACACAATTTGGCGACGCGGTGTACACAATTTGGTGACGCACTGCACACAATTTGGTGACGCACTCTACACAATTTGGCGATGCACTGTACACAATTTGGTGACGCACTGCACACAATCCGGGGACGCACTGCACACAATTTGGTGATGCACTGTACACAATTTGGTGAAGCACTGTACACAATTTGGGGATGCACTGTACACAATTTGGTGATGCACGGTACACAATTTGGTGATGAACTATACACAATTTGGTGATTCACTGTACACAATTTGGTGATGCACTGCACACATTTTGGTGATGCACTGCACACAATCTGGCGATGCACTGTACACAATTTGGCGACGCGGTGTACACAATTTGGTGATGCGCTGCACACAATTTGGTGATGCACTGCACACAATTTTGTGATGCACTCCACACAATTCGTTGATGCACTGTACACAATTTGGCGATGCACTGTACACAATTTGGTGACGCACTGCACACAATCCGGGGACGCACTGCACACAATCCGGGGACGCACTGCACACAATTTGGGGATGCACTGTACACAATTTGGTGAAGCACTGTACACAATTTGGGGATGCACTGTACACAATTTGGTGATGCACGGTACACAATTTGGTGATGAACTATACACAATTTGGTGATGCACTGTACCAATTTGGTGATGCACTGTACCAATTTGGTGATGCACTGTACACAATCTGGCGATGCACTGTACACAATTTGGCGACGCGGTGTACACAATTTGGTGACGCACTGCACACAATTTGGTGACGCACTGTACACAATTTTGTGATGCACTCCACACAATTCGTTGAAGCACTGTACACAATTTGGCGATGCACTGTACACAATTTGGTGACGCACTGCACACAATCCGGGGACGCACTGCACACAATTTGGTGATGCACTGTACACAATTTGGTGAAGCACTGTACACAATTTGGGGATGCACTGTACACAATTTGGTGATGCACGGTACACAATTTGGTGATGAACTATACACAATTTGGTGATTCGCTGTACACAATTTGGTGATGCGCTGCACACAATTTGGTGATGCACTGCACACATTTTGGTGATGGACTGCACATAATTTGGTGATGCACTGTACACCATCTGTTGATGCACTGTGCACAATTTGGTGATGAACTGTACACCATTCGGTGGTGCACTGTACACAATTTGGTGATGCAGCGTACACAAATTGGTGATACACTGTACACAATTTGGTGATGCAATGTACACAATTTGGTGACGCAATGTGCACAATTTGGTGACACACAGTACACAATTTGGTGACACACTGTACACAATTTGATGATGCACTGTACACAATTTGGTGATGCACTGTACACCATTTGTTGATGCACTGCACACAATTTCTTGTTGCATTTTACACAATTTGGTGATGCACTGTACACAATCTGGTGATGCACTGTACACAAATTGGTGATGCAATGTACACCATTTGGTGATGCACTGCACACAATTTGGTGACACAATGTACACAATTTGGTGATGCAATGTACACCATTTGGGGGTGCACTGTACACAATTTGGTGATGCATTGGACACAATTTGGTGGTGCACTGCACACAATTTGGTGACGCACTGTACACAATTTGGTGACGAACTGCGCACAATTTGGTGATGCACTGTACACAATTTGGTGACGAACTGTACACAATTTGGCGATGCACTGTACACAATTTGGTAATGCACTGCACACAATTTGGTGATACACTGTACACCATTTGGTGATTCACTGTACACAATTTGGTGATGCACTGTACACAATTTGGTGATGCACTCTGCACAATTTGGTGATGCACTTTACACAATTTGGTGATGCACTTTACACAATTTGGTGATGCACTGCACACAATCAGGAGATGCACTGCACACAAGTTGGTGAAGCACTGTACACAATTTGGTGAAGCACTATACACAATTTGGTGAAGCACTGCACACAATTTGGTGGTGCACTGTACACAATCAGGAGATGCACTTTACACAATTTGGTGACGAACAGTACACAATTGGGCGATGCACTGTACACAATTTGGTGATGCACTCTGCACAATTTGGTGATGCACTTTCCACAATTTGGTGAAGCACTACACAATTTGGTGAAGCACTGCACACAATTTGGTGGTGCACTGTACACAATCAGGAGATGCACTGTACACAATTTGGTGAAGCACTGCACACAATTTGGTAATGCACTGTACACAATTTGGTGATGCACTGTACACAATTTAGTGAAGCACTCTGCACAATTTGTTGATGCACGCTGCACGATTCGCCGATGCACTGTACACCATTTGGTGATGCACTGCACGCAATTTGGTGATTCACTGCACACAATTTGGTGACGCACTGTACACCATTCGGTGATGCACTGTACACAATTTGGTGACACAATGTATACAATGTTGTGATGCCCTGCACACCATTTGGTGATGCACTGCACACAATTTGGTGCATGTGTTAGTTTGGCAGATGTGTTTGTTTGGCGCACAAGTTTGTTTGGCGGATGTGTTAGTTTGGCGGATGTCTTAGTTTCGCGCATGTGTTTGTTTGGTGGATGTGTTTGTTTGGCGTATGTCTTTGTTTGGCGCATGTGTTTGTTTGGCGGATGTGTTTGTTTGGCGGATGTGTTAGTTTGGCGGATGTGTTTGTTTGGCGGATGTGTTTGTTTGGCAGATGTGTTTGTTTGGCGGATGTGTTCGTTTGGCGGATGTGTTCGTTTGGCGGATGTGTTAGTTTGGCGGATGTGTTTGTTTGGCGGATGTGTTTGTTTGGTGGATGTGTTAGTTTGGCGCACATGTTTGTTTGGCGGATGTCTTAGTTTGGCGCATGTGTTTGTTTGTCGGATGTGTTAGTTTGTCGGATGTCTTAGTTTGGCGCATGTGTTTGTTTGGCGGATGTGTTAGTTTGGCGGATGTCTTAGTTTGGCGGATGTCTTAGTTTAGCGCATGTGTTTGTTTGGCGGATGTGTTTGTTTGGCGGATGTGTTAGTTTGGCAGATGTGTTTGTTTGGCGGATGTGTTTGTTTGGCGGATGTGTTTGTGTGGCGCACAAGTTTGTTTGGCGGATGTCTTTGTTTGGTGCATGTGTTTGTTTGGCAGATGTGTTAGTTTGGCAGATGGCTTAGTTTGGCGCATGTTTGTTTGGCGGATGTGTAAGTTTGGCGTATGTCTTAGTTTGGTGCATGTGTTTGTTTGGCGGATGTGTTAGTTTGGCAGATGTCTTAGTTTGGCACATGTGTTTGTTTGGCAGATGTGTTAATTTGGCGGATATTTTAGCTTGGTGCACTTGTTTCTTTTGTGGATGTGTTAGTTGGTAGATGTCTTAGTTTGGCGCATGTGTTTGTTTGACAGATGTGTTAGTTTGGCGGATGTCTTAGTTTGGCGCATGTGTTAGGTTGGCAGATGCGTTAGTTTGGCGGATGTCTTGGTTTGGCACATGTGTTAGTTTGGCGGATGTGTTAGTTTGGCAGATGTCTTAGTTTGGCGCATGTGTTTGTTTGGCGGATGTGTTAGTTTGGTGGATGTCTTAGTTTGGCGCATGTTTTTGTTTGGCGGATGTGTTAGTTTGGCGGATGTCTTAGTTTGGCGAAAGTGTTTGTTTGGCGAAAGTGTTTGTTTGGCGGATGTGTTAGTTTGGCGGATGGCTTAGTTTGGCGCATGTGTTTGTTTGGCGGATGTGTTTGTTTGGCGGGTGTGTTAGTTTGGCGGATGTGTTAGTTTGGCGGATGTCTTAGTTTGGCGGATGTGTTAGTTTGGCGGATGTCTTAGTTTGGCACATGTGTTTGTTTGGTGGATGTGTTTGTTTGGCGGATGTCTTAGTTTGGTGCATGTGTTTGTTTGGCGGATGTGTTAGTTTGGCGGATGTCTTAGTTTGGCGCATGTGTTTGTTTGGCGGATGTTTTAGTTTGGCGGATGTCTTAGTTTGGCACATGTGTTTGTTTGGCGGATGTGTTTGTTTGGCGGGTGTCTTAGTTTGGCGCATGTGTTTGTTTGGCGGATGTGTTAGTTTGGCGGATGTCTTAGTTTGGCGGATGTGTTAGTTTAGTGGATGTCTTAGTTTGGCACATGTGTTTGTTTGGCGGATGTGTTTGTTTGGTGGATGTCTTAGTTTGGCGCATGTGTTTGTTTGGCGGATGTTTTAGTTTGGCGGATGTCTTAGTTTGGCGCATGTGTTTGTTTGGCGGATGTGTTAGTTTGGCGGATGTCTTCATTTGGCGCATATGTTAGTTTGGCGGATGTGATAGTTTGGCGGATGTCTTGGTTTGGCGGATGTCTTGGTTTGGCGGATGTCTTGGTTTGGCGGATGTGTTAGTTTGGCGGATGTCTTAGTTTGGCACATGTGTTTGTTTGGCGGATGTCTTAGTTTGGCGCATGTGTTTGTTTGGCGGATGTGTTAGTTTGGCGGATGTGTTAGTTTGGCGGATGTGTTAGTTTGGCGGATGTCTTGGTTTGGCGCATGTGTTTGTTTGGCGGATGTGTTAGTTTGGCGGATGTCTTAGTTTGGCGCATTTGTTTGTTGGGCGGATGTGTTAGTTTGGCGGATGTCTTGGTTTGGCGCATGTGTTTGTTTGGCGGATGTGTTATTTTGGCCGATGTCTTAGTTTGGCGCATGTGTTTGTTTGGCGGATGTGTTAGTTTGGCGGATGTCTTAGTTTGGCACATGTGTTAGTTTGGCGGATGTCTTCGTTTGGCGAAAGTGTTTGTTTGGCGAAAGTGTTTGTTTGGCGAAAGTGTTTGTTTGGTGGATGGGTTAGTTTGGCGGATGGGTTAGTTTGGCGCATGTGTTTGTTTGGCGGATGTGTTTGTTTGGCGGGTGTCTTAGTTTGGCGCATGTGTTAGTTTGGTGGATGTCTTAGTTTGGCACATATGTTTGTTTGGCGGATGTGTTAGTTTGGCGGATGTCTTGGTTTGGCGCATGTGTTTGTTTGGCGGATGTGTTATTTTGGCGGATGTCTTAGTTTGACGCATGTGTTTGTTTGGCGGATGTGTTTGTTTGGGGAATATCTTAGTTTGACGCATGTGTTTGTTTGGCGGATGTGTTAGTTTGGCGAATGTCTTAGTTTGGCGGTGGTGTTTGTTTGGCGGATGTATTAGTTTGGCAGATGTCTTCGTTTGGCGCATGTGTTTGTTTGGCAGATGTGTTTGTTTAGCGGATGTCTTAGTTTGGCGCATATGTTTGTTTGCCGGATGTGTTAATTTGGCGGATGTCTTTGTTTGGTGCATGTGTTTGTTTGGCGGATGTGTTAGTTTGGCGGATGTCATATTTTGGCACACGTGTTTGTTTGGCGGATGTGTTTGTTTGGCGGATGTGTTAGTTTGGCGGATGTCTTAAATTGGCGCATGTGTTGTTTTGGCAGATGTGTTAGTTTGGTGGATGTCTTAGTTTAGCGCATGTGTTTGTTTGGCGGATGTGTTCGTTTGGCGGATGTCTTAGTTTGGCGCATGTGTTTGTTTGGCGGATGTCTTAGTTTGGCGCATGTGTTTGTTTGGCGGATGTGTTCGTTTGGCGGATGTCTTCGTTTGGCGCATGTGTCTGTTTTGCAGATGTGTTAGTTTGTCGGATGTATTACTTTGGCACATGTGTTTGTTTGGAGGATGTGTTAGTTTGGCGGATGTCTTAGTTTGGTTGATGTCAAAGTGCACGAGTCTACCATTAGAAAGAGGCTGCACAAATTTGATCTACATGGGAGGTGTGCCAGGAGGAAACCTTTGCTGTCCAGAAAGAACATCAGGGCAAGACTAAAGTTTGCCAATGAACACCTAGGCAAAGACCAGCACTTCTGGAACAATGTGCTGTGGACAGATGAGTCAAAGGTCGTTTTTCTAATCGTTTCCTTTATCTGCCGAGTGTTATAATTCCTGAAGTCTTCTCTTATCTTCTTTTTCATTGTTGCCTCCACCATTTGCGATGGATCTGCGCTGGATGGAGGTTATGTTTTCACATTTGTCTGTTTTTATGTGCAGGATATCTCTTAAAGTTGCAGTCGGATTCGGACAAAACTTAATGGATGAGTTGGTTAGGTGACAAGAACAAGCCAATTCGATGTTGGTTCAGGTTCAGGTGCAGATCCAGATCCGGCCTATCAGTGGGATACAAAACGTAAACTGTTCATCCTGGCGGGGGAATACGCCCTACCAAGTCTTGTTCTTTCACGTCCTGGACAATGTTAAAAAATTTTCATTGTGTGGCAGAATTTCAAGTGCCACTAATTGGATAACATTACGAGTTGGCTATACCGGGAATCATCAGCGATCTCCAATCGCAGCCCTCTAGTTCAGTTTGTATTGTGCATTGCCAAAAAAAAATCATCATCATATCCATAATTTCATATAATTTGGGAGTTTGTAATCAAGGGAATTAATTGACACATTCATAGTGACCTTGTATTCCCAACAAGTGAGTATATATTGGATGACGGACAGGAAATAGCTTCATTCGAAAGCAAAGGATCTTTGAAGCCACGTCGTGATTTCGACTCAAGGTATTCATAACAGTCTGTGATGGTAATCTGAACAACAAGGAAAGTAATGGGTAATGATATCGAATCGAGTAATGCGTAAACACGTTTGAGTTGAAATGTGAAATTTCCTGTGATATTTCTTGCTTTGTCAGAATTGCTAAATGTTTACTCTTCAGAACTTCCCAATTCCATAACGTGTTTGGATTTAAATTACATTGCACACATTGCTGTACCATAGTATAGTAATTGTACAAAGTGATTCGTTTAATTTGCATGTAAAAACAAAGGATAATTCTTCTGCCAGCTCTAATATTTGTAAATACGTATTATATTTCCTATTGTCTTATACTCGTAATATCCACATTCAACCTCTCAAATGGGAAGACCATTTATATTCTTCCAACATCATTTTAATGGAATATTGTTGCACCAAGCTATACCGTCTTGATTCCTTGTATAAAGGGAAAATAGAGAACCCAAATTTGAACAACCGTGGCATTAGGAGATGTGAGGTTGTTGGTTAATGGACAATGTGTAGTAAACATCACCAAAGATGGTGAGACAAGTGAACAGTTTGTAACAAGAGAGATCAGTCGGATATCAGAATTGTGAATGTTACTTTGTCTTGCAGAGCGTTGATGTTTTTTGTCCCAATAATATTTTAATACGGGAAATTTTCCAGTACAAACTGGGTGAAAATTAGAAACATATATTTAAAATATTGAGATGCGGAATCTGAAGGATCCATTTTCACTGGCTTCTGATTTTACCCTCAATGTGCTTTGGGGTTGGAAAGTATTGAGGTTACAAGATTCGGAGAATGGAAGCAACAATAGATTGTTTGATGAGTTGTCTGTGATGAGAGTTTACATTAAAGATCGAGCGATAAGCAATTATTTTCAAATTACTGATTAGCTTGTAAGTGGCTTTAACAGGTAGTTTTATGTCACATATTTTAAACACAATTAAACTAAATTTATGTTTATTGATAATCTTTTCCCCCCGAAAGACATTATTCTCTTCAAATTGTCAAATCTAAACTAATTCCATGAAATAAACTTACAAATCCATGCTTGACATTAACCCACACGTACTCACATTAACGAAACATAATTTTTATTTCCAACAAGTGTTACGATGACAAATATTTTTCAACAACCTGTAATGTTTGTTACAATTCTCCAAATGGTATTTTGTGCAAAACATGCTGTTAAAACGGCGTGATGTGAAACTGAGTTTCTTTATCATCGATGATGATGGAAACAAAAAGATTTTGTAATTTTACCAGTAATCAGTTATTTGAAAAGATATTGTGCTTTGTTTAAAAAAAAAAACGTGCAGATTCTGCACAATCTCTGCTCCCACATCAGCTTTAATTACGTAGCTATTTAAATTAAAATCTCAAGCCAGTTCACTTGTACCTCGTTCAACCGAAGACTTTACGCAGTTATAATCAATTTCACTGAAGTTCATTCTTTTAAAGAACATGAAGTAAAGGTCATATATTGGTAAAAAAAAAACAAACGTTTAAACCATGAAATTTCGTGCTGGTATAAAAATAATCAATAATCAATTTCTAATCAATTGAGGATTAATCAATCTAATCAATTGATTTATAATCAATGTAATTAATTGATTATTGATCTATAATTTATAATCTATTGATTTATAATAAATAAAAATAATTTTTATAATCAATTTATAATTATAATCAATAATCAATTGATAATTGAGATCAATTTATAATCAATTTATAATAAAAATTCAATTATAAATATATAAATATTTATAATCAATAATCACAGTTATAATCAATTTCACTGAAGTTCATGCTATTAAAGATCATGAAGTTAGGGTTATATATTGGTAACAAAAAAACATTGAAAACTGCATGAAATTCGGTGCTGGTATAAAAATAAAGGCTCAGATTCTTTACGTTGACACGTTTTCTAAAAACAGTTTAAACTCTGTAAGCTCAGAGGGAGCACATCATTCTCCATTTCACCATGGACTCGCTCTAGTCTAGTATTTTGCAGACAGGGCGTTACATCGAAGAGTGTGTGCCGTCGTTTGATTGTATGTTAAGCTGTGAGTTCCAGCATTTCCTTGTAAACGGCAAAGATTCCTTCTCTACATTGTAAATTTACATTTTGTTGAATTTTATATTGAGGGTAGCCAGTTTATAGTGGAAACCATGAATTTGTGAACTTCATTAATGTTTTGGAAAGAAACAGATGAGGATGATTCAAATGGAATATTTAAATTTATTAGAATGCATTTCGCTTCAAATTACATTGGGAATATGTTTTAAACTGAGAATTGCATAACTTGTTTAATTCAAATATAAATGGTTCAAATTGTTTACAGAACATAAAATATAGCGGTGATTAATAATTTTGGGGAGAATTTGTCTTATAGGTGTTGATGGAGAATTTGTCTTATACAGTCACGTGAAAAAGTAAGTACACCCCATGTAAAGTTTTGACTTTTTCAACATATTTCAACATACAGCTATTTGATCTTCATTTTTTTTTTTTTTTTTTTTTCTTTTTTTTGTATAAAAGATCGAGGCTCGTGAAAGAGCGAACATTAATCACACAGAAAGACAAACCGACACATAAAACATATAACATCGGGAGCGGTAGACAAGATGGGGAGAGAGGGGGAAGGACACAAACACAACATTTGAGAGCAGGGACCGAGAGACATGGAGACATCGAGAGATCTGAGAGAGGGCGAGGGCTTTGGGGGGGGGGGGCATGGGAAGGGGGCGGTGGGAGAGGTATAAAACATATGGACACTGCCAGGACTTCCAGGAAAGAAGTTGGAATTTCAAACAAGGTGGATCTGGGGTGAATTAGCGGGGGTAGAAAAGATCAAGGTTTTGGATGGGGGAAGATAAGAGATGGTGGTGAACAGCTGTCTTAAAGACCTGGAGGGAGGAGTGGGATTGAAGGGAGTGAGGGAGTTTGTTCCAGAGGCGGGAGAAAAGAGGAATGAAAGAGTGAAGGTGAGCAGAGAGCCGAGATTTCGGCAGTTTAACCATCAGAGGGTTGCTGGCAGATCTTGTGCGACCTGTAGGAATATTTGGGGGACAGAGCACAGAGAGAGCTGGGGGTGCAAGGCCGGAGAGGAGTCGGTAGAAGACAGAAAGACCACCTACCTGCCTGCGGTGAGTGAGTGAAAGGCCCTCAGAGATAGCTTCATCGCGGGAGATTCCAATAATTCTGAAAGCTTTGGTTTCAACAGCGTGAAGCCGAGCTAGGTGTGAGGCAGGAGCACCGGCCCATAGGGGAGAACAGTATTCCATTGAGCTGCGGATGAAAGCCTTGTATGTGGTGAGGAGCTCAGGTGTGCCGAGGAAGGACTTCGCACGACGGAGGATGCCCAGTCGGCGACTGGCTTTGGAGGCCAGCTTGGAAATGTGGTTTTCCCAAGAAAGATCATGGCAGATAGTGAGACCCAAAATCTTGAGCGACAGAACTTCTTGGAGAGGATTGTTGAGAAAGTAGATAGGAGGGTTGTCCAGTCGATCTTTTCGGAGAGACATAGTAAGAGTGTGAGATTTGTCAGGATTGAAAGACATGTTCCACTTGTTTGACCAGTCTGTGATTTTGTCCAGGTCTTCAGAGAGTGAGGAGGCAGCAGACTGCCGATCTGAGGGAAGAGGAATGGAGCGGCAGAGAGTGGAGTCATCAGGAAAGAGATAGAGAGGATTTTCGAGAGAGTCAGAGAGATCATTGATGAAGACCAGAAAAAGCACGGGGCCCAGAACACTGCCTTGGGGAACTCCAGCCTGAACAGGAAGAGGAGATGAGAGAAACCCATTCAGGGCCACACGTTGACAACGACTAGAGAGGAAGTCCGCCAGCCATGCGTGGAGATTTCCATGGATACCAAAGGAGGAGAGTTTGGTGAGCAGAGCGGGGTGCCAGACCGTATCGAAGGCACGTGATATGTCGAGGGAGACAGCTCTAATTTCCTGTTTGGCATTGAGGACCTCCATCCATTGTTGAGACAGCAGAAGCAGCATGTCCAGAGTAGAGTGACCTGGTCTGAAACCAAATTGATGATCAGAGATCAAGCCATTGGAGAAGAGGAAAGATTTCATATCCGAAGCAATGATGGATTCCATGACTTTGCTGATAATTGGGAGAAGGCTGATTGGTCTGTAGTTGCTAGGATCTGTTTTTGCACCTTTTTTGTGCAAAGCGGTGATGTTGGCTGATTTCCAAGCAGATGGCAGTTGACCTTGAGCAAAAGAGAGGGTGAAGAGAACAGAGAGAGGGTGAGATAGAGCAGCAGAGCAGGATTTTAGGACCCGTGGGCTGATGCCGCCGGGTCCAGTTGCAGAATCAGAGTCGAGGGTTGACAGAAACTTTTCCACCTTGTCAGGAGGAAAGGACACGGAGTCCAGGAGCAGCAGGGTACGACTGGGTATGGTGGGTACAGAGAGGGATGGGTTTGGGACACAAGATTTAGAGGCAAACACAGAGTTGAGGCATTCAGCCTTTTCACGTGCGGAGTCAGCTGTGTAGCCGTTTGAGGTAAGGGAGGGGATGGAGGGGGAACAAACACCAGAAACGGATTTGACCAGACGCCACCAGGATTTGGAAGAGGGAGACAGATAAGAGAGTTCGGTCTTGAGAATGGAGAGATATTGTTTCCTGGCTCTCCTGAGGGTGGACACACACTTGTTTCGGGCTTTGTGAAAGGAAATGAGATTTCCTTCCGTTGGATTTGCTTTCCAGGAGACGAAGGCAAGTTGTTTCTGGGCAACAGCCTCACCACAAGATACCGTGTACCATGGACGGGAGGAAGGGTATGACAACTGAAGACGAGATGGGATAAATCTGTGCATGAGAGAGAGCAATTTACTTTGGAAGAATTCCCAGGATGAGTTGATGTCAGAGGTGGTAGAGATGGGAGACCAGTCCAGATGATTGATGGCTGCTTGAAGACCGTGCCAGTTGGCCTGAGTGAAATGCCAGACTCGTCGACGCTGAGCAGGCTCCCTGAGGATGGTCAGAGAGATGTCCACTTTAACAAGGACATGATCAGATGATCCGATCGGAGCAGAAGAAGAGCAGCAGACATTTTCAGGGAAGTTAGTCATAACCAAGTCCAGAAGAGAAGATGTTCCGTTGACTGAGATCCGGGTCGGGAAATTGACAGATTGTGTCAGTCCCAGTGAGTCGCAGAAGTCCTTTGCTGAAGAGCCATGGCTGGTGAGAGAGGTACCCACACCCAGCCAACTGGCATGGTGACAATTGAAATCACCACATATGAGGAAGAGAGAGTTGGGATGAGTAGATAGAAGTTGGTCCATATCATCAGACAGCGAGATGTAGATGGAGTCATCACTGTTTGGTGGACGGTACAACACACATATGAACAAGAGGTGGGAGCGAAGGGGAAGCCGTAGCCAGAGGTATTCCTGGGGGTGAGGTGGAGAGAGTGCAGTGCAGGGCGAGTGAGGAAGAGAGTTTTTGATAAAGATAGCAACCCCGCCTCCAGGACGAGGCTCAGGTCTATCATACCGGAGGAGGGAGTAGCCCGGGAGAGATACTATGGAATCAGAGACATCATAAAGGAGGAAAGTTTCTGTTAAGCAGATCACGTCTGGTTTGACAGAAGCAACCTGTATGGAGAGATCAGTTAAGTTTGAACGAAGGCCCCGGATGTTTGAGGTCCATACCGTTAATGAAGAGGAAGGGGGAGCATCAGATACAGAACAGGGGGGAGGAGGGGTAGGGTAAGATGTGGAAGAGGTGGAAGAGATAGGGAGAGCTGTTGAAGGTGTGTCAGAGATTTCAGAATAGCTCGGAGAAAGGGAAGGATGGGGCGGACAAAAGGTTTGATGGTGATTGGGTGAGCCACAATGAGGTGTTATTTGAGGAGGGGGAAGAGCGAGGCAGAAGGTTGGGGGAGATGGAGGTGAGAGTTTGAAGGGGGAAGAAGCGGGGAGGACGCTTTGAGGAGGGGGAGTGAGAGGGGGGAAATTGAGAAGCAATGAGGGTGGGGAGATTTGAAGGGGAGGGGTGAGGGGGGAGTTTGGGAGGGAAGGGACAAGGGGAGGGATTTGAAAGGGATGGGATATGGGGGAGATTTGGAGGGGAGGGGTGAGGCAGGAGTCTAGGAGGGGAGGGGCGAGGGGGCGTCTTGGCGGGGAGGGGTGAGGGGGTAGTTTAGGAGGGAGGGGGCAAGGGGGGAGATTTGAAAGGGATGGGTGATGGGGAAGATTTGGAGGGGAGGGGTGATGGGGAAGATTTGGAGGGGAGGGGTTATGGGGAAGATTTGGAGGGGAGGAGTGAGATTGGATTTTTGAAAGTGTACGATTTATGGGAAACGAACATTTATTGCAAAATGAGTTTCTTGTGACCTTCGAGTTAAAAATACGTTTAAGGACGCTGGATGGAGGATGGAGTGCAGGAGAGTTTAGGGAATGTAGAAAAAAGGCACTATAGGAGATGGATATTTTTTTTGGGATGAATTGATTTGGTGAGCAAGTCGAAAGCAGCCTTTTAAAGAAGAAGAAGAAAAAGGTGTTATAAAATATGACGGAATACATAACTTGAGGGGAAAGTGTAAACATTGAAGGTTAATGAGTGAAAACTATCTGGGGAAATGGGGGAGAAACACGTGGTCGAAGAACGAACGAACGAATAAGAATGAATAAACGAATGAGAACAGAGAAGGGAATTTTTTATTTTTTATTTTTTATTTTTTGAGTTGAGATTTACACAAGGAAGTAGGCTATGGGTGAAAAGCCTGGGAATACAGAGAACGAAAGTTATTGGATCACAAACGACGGACCGCTGAGAGAAAAACAAAGCCTCAAGGTTGTACAGTGCACACTGTACAAGGCCTCAAGACACGACACGGCAAACAGACGATCAATTTATGAAAGATAAACACCGAGAAACAACCAAAGTTGCACACAATAACTTCACACACCGAAAGATAAATACAGTTTCGACAAAATACAATTGTGAACAGACTTAACTTCGAAAAACGTGGAGACCGTGTGGAGCTTCGAAAATCCCTCCCACCGTCTCCGAGATCTCGCGAGATCTCCAACAATATTTCAACAATATTGATAGATAAAGGTGATATAATATAACAAATATCATGAAACATTTACATTTTGTAGTCCATTGTATAATTTAAATAAACATAAATGCAAATTTCGCATGTGGAAAAAGTAAGTACACCCCTACATTTATTACTACTTCAAATACCTAAAATTAGAATCAGGTGCACCAGCTCAGGTGCAAATGATGAGAACATCTTTAGAGAGGATCTGGGAGGAACCTGTCTTATTTAAACCTCAGACATTTAGTTTGGTTTGCTCTTTGTTGTTGAAGTGTGCGGTGTCACCATGCCTAGATCAAAAGAGCTCTCTGAGGCCTTCAGAAAGAAGGTTATAGATGCCTTCGAGTCTCGGAATGGATTTAAAAAGATCTCCAAACAATTTGAAATCAATCATTCAACTATCCGGAAGATCATCTACAAGTGGAGAAGATTCCAAACAACTGCCAACTTGTTCAGTCCAGGCTGCCCCAGCAAGTTCAGCCTGAAAGCAGACCGCAAGATGCTGAAAGAAGTCTCTAAGAACCCCAGAATGTCATCACGGGACCTACAGGTAGCTCTTGCCACTGTTGATGTCAAAGTGCACGAGTCTACCATTAGAAAGAGGCTGCACAAATTTGATCTACAGGGGAGGTGTGCCAGGAGGAAACCTTTGCTGTCCAGAAAGAACATCAGGGCAAGACTAAAGTTTGCCAATGAACACCTCGGCAAAGACCAGCACTCTGGAACAATGTGCTCTGGACAGATGAGTTAAAGGTAGAGCTATTTGGCCACAGTACCAGAAGACATGTTTGGCGCAAACCAAAGACAGCATTTGACCACAAGAACCCGATACCAACTGTAAAGCATGGTGGTGTAAATATTATGGTTTGGGGCAGCTTTGCTGCATCAGGTCCTGGGCAGCTCACCATCATAGAATCCACTATGAATTCTTCATTGTACCAGAGGGTGCTTGAGGATAATGTGAGGCCATATGTCGGAAAGTTGAAGTTCAACCGAAGGTGGACCTTGCAACATGACAATGACCCTAAACATACCAGTAAATCCACCAAGGAATGGCTGAAAAGAAAGAAATGGAGGGTTCTGGAATGGCCAAGTCAAATCCCGGATCTAAATCCCATCGAGATGTTGTGGGGGGATTTGAAACGAGCTGGACATGCAAGAAACCCCTCAAACATCGCACAGCTGAAAGAATTCTGCATGGAGGAGTGGGCAAAAATTTCTCCCAGTCGATGTCGGAGAATGGTAGATAGTTATAAGAAACGCCTACTTGAGGTTGTTTCTGCCAAAGGGGGCAATACCACCGATTAGAGCCAAGGGTGTACTTACTTTTTCCACATGCGAAATTTGCATTTATGTTTATTTAAATTATACAATGGATTACAAAATGTAAATGTTTCATGATATTTGTTATATTATATCACCTTTATCTGTGAATATTGTTAAAATGAAGATCAAATAGCTGTATGTTGAAATATGTTGAAAAAGTCAAAACTTTACATGGGGTGTACTTACTTTTTCACGTGACTGTATGCCTAGTTGGTCAGGGATTCATCCTACAGCAAGATAATGACCCTAAACACACCTCCAGGCTATGTCTAAACTACCTTCGAGGAAAAGAACAAGATGGTAGGCTTCAAATCATGGAATGGTCAGCACATTCTCCAGACTTAAACCCCATCGAGCTGGTTTGGGATGAACTGGACAGTAGGGTGAAAGCAAAGCAACCTACAAGTGCAACACATTTGTGGGAACTTCTGCAACAGTGTTGGGAAGAACTTCCCGAACAATATTTGATTTCCATTGCAGAAATAATGCCACGAGTGTGTTCGGCGGTTATATCTGCAAAAGGTGGCTACTTTGCTGAGTCAAAAATTTAAATTAAATTTTGTTAAACAAAATGATTCTATGATTTCTTTTTTTATCTCCAATTGTTTATTTGTTCTATGCTTAATTTCAGAGTACATTGAGACTTTAAACTGCGTACATTTCAATAAAAACTGGAAAAATTGAGGTGTTCTAAAACTTTAGACCGGTAGTGTATATACACATATACATACACACACACACACACACACGTACACACACATGTACACCCACACATGCATACACACACACACACACACACATATACACATATACACATGCAGACACAAACATATATATACACACACACACACATACACACGACACACATACACACACATACACAGAAACACATACACACATACACACACACATATATATATGTATATATATATATATATATATATATATATATATATATATATATATATATATATATATATATACATATATATATATATATATATATATATATATACAGTGGAACCTTGACTTACGAGTTTAATTCGTTCTGTGACCGAGCTCGTAACTCAAATTGCTCGTATCTCAAATCAAATTTCCCCATTGAAATGCATTGAAATGCTATTAATCCGTTCCAGCCCGCCAAAAACCACACCAATTTTTTTTAAAATATACAGTATATATAAAAATATCTCGCGCTTTATATTTTACCTGTATGCAGCATACAAGTTGGCAGGATGGCCTGGACTGGAGGTACGCACACTTGACTCTAAAGTCTAAACTGTCCAGCCTGGGTTTGAATCCCGACCCAGCTATAACCTGTCATGGGTGAATCACAGGCAGGGTGATTCATCAATGTGTGTACCGCTAAACTGGGCGCCCCGTTTGCGTCCCATTAGTTGTTGGATGTTAAGGATCTCACCGTGTTTTCCACAAAGAGAAGGCGAGCTATCGCCGGCACTCTGAACAAGTTGTGGCCTGGCATGGCATGAACATGAAAACATGAACATGAACATGAACATGAAATGTTCGACATGAACATGAAATTTTCCAAAATAACCAAAATGCGAAAACAAAAATGCAGCGCTATACGACAGAGATACTGTACGTGCACGGCAAGATAACCACGTGACCGGAACCCACCTGGCGGCGTAAACTCAAAATAACCGAAATGCGAAAACTAAAATGCAGCGCTATACGACAGAGATACTGTACGTGCACGGCAAGATAACCACGTGACCGGAACCCACCTGGCGGCGTAAACTCAAAATAACCGAAATGCGAAAACTAAAATGCAGCGCTATACGACAGAGATACTGTACGTGCACGGCAAGATAACCACGTGACCGGAACCCACCTGGCGGCGTAAACTCAAAATAACCGAAATGCGAAAACTAAAATGCAGCGCTATACGACAGAGATACTGTACGTGCACGGCAAGATAACCACGTGACCGGGTGGCGAAAGCTCGTAACTCGGATCTCGGCTCGCATCTCAAAGCAATAAACCGCCCGAGCGACGGCTCGTATCTCGAAAAACTCGTAAGTTGGGGCACTCGTAAGTCAAGGTTCCACTGTATATATATATATATATATATATATATATATATATATACAGTCACGTGAAAAAGTAAGTACACCCCATGTAAAGTTTTGACTTTTTCAACATATTTAAACATACAGCTATTTGATCTTCATTTCAACAATATTGATAGATAAAGGTGATATAATATAACAAATATCATGAAACATTTACATTTTGTAGTCCATTGTATAATTTAAATACACATAAATGCAAATTTCACATGTGGAAAAAGTAAGTACACCCCTACATTTATCACTACTTCAAATACCTAAAATTGGAATCAGGTGCACCAGCTCAGGTGCAAATGATTAGAACATCGTTAGAGAGGATCTTGGAGGAACCTGTCTTATTTAAACCTCAGACATTTCCTTTGGTTGTGTTGTTGAAGTGTGCGGCGTCACCATGCCTAGATCAAAAGAGATCTTTAAAGCTTTATTAGACATTTATAAGAAACGCCTACTTGAGGTTGTTTCTGCCAAAGGGGGCAATACCACCTATTAGAGCCAAGGGTGTGCTTACTTTTTCCCAATGCAAAATTTGCATTTATGTTTATTTAAATTATACAATGGACTACAAAATGTAAATGTTTCATGATATTTGTTATATTATATCACCTTTTTCGATCAATATTGTTGAAATGAAGATCAAATAGCTGTATGTTGAAATATGTTGAAAAAGTCAAAACTTTACATTGGGTCTACTTACTTTTTCACGTGACTGTAGGTGTTGGTGTAAAACTTAAAGGTGTCAAACACGGACCCATTATCATGTATTTCAAGCTCTAATGCTTGTGCTGAAAATCAAAATGGGCACATGCGGGATATAAGAGATGGTGGAATAGCTCATAGTTATAAATGTTTTGGTCAACGAAAACATCACGGCTGATTATAGTTACAGGATGTATAGCATGGTGATCTCCGGCATCAATAAAGCAAGCATCACATGAGTTCAGGATTGTATTGTGACTAATCAGAGTTTCTTTTGATCAGTTCAATTCAAAAAACGTACATGAGTGTTGGTTGTGTTGAATTTTTGAAAGCTTAGTGTGACATCGGTCACATGACAAATTACATTTAATCAAATACCATTGGGAGTCAGAGGTTGTTTTAAGATGTGATATAACTTCAGTCGACACGAATCTGATTTTTTTTTTAATTATTCGTCATTTCAATAAAATTTAGACGAACTTTGCAATAGGGCAAAAGTTTAAATGGCAAAGATTTGAATGTCGATTATTTAAAAATTTAAAATCCCACATTCCTCAGATAATGGCATAATTACAAATGTTAAAATTTAATAGGATTTGTGATATGCAAGGAATTCAGCAAGATTAATACTTGAAGAAGAAGAATAACAATCACTCCTCGGGAATTGTGTCCAACTTTTGTCCAAGACAAGATTAAGCGAGAAAGAAGGAAGTAGGACGAGGCCAGCCAGGGTCGTGTTCCATTAACAATTGACTTGCTATTGCTTGGTACCGATTTCAAATGCAGCCGTTCCATATCAACCATTTTGCAAACCACTTGCCCAGCCATTCAGCAAACAGAGCAAGCGATTAAGAGAGGTGTTTCATTATGTTAGCAAAAATGACAGCCATATTTGTATTCAAAACAATACTACAGCCAATGAAATGTTCAGAAGGTGGAATATTAGTCCTCCGTCCTCCTCCGTCAGACATGACGTCCTCCTCCTCCTCCGAAATCCTCCGTCAGACATCTTATTAGTCCCCTACCGGTGTACACCGGAGGGGACTATAGGTTTGCACGCCGTCCATCAGTCTGTCAGTCTGTCCGTCTGTCAGTCCGTCATGCAAAGAACAGCTTTCCGGACTTTTTTTATCTAAACTCTGAATGCTAATGATTTCAAACTTGGTACATGGTTTCCTCATGATAAGTTACAGATCAAGTTCGAACTTCACGACGTTTCGATCATTGTTGACAAAGTTATGGCACTTTGAACTTTGGTAATTTCCCCAACAGTTTTCCGGACTATAATTTGGAGTGCGGCAAGACAAAGCTGTTGATATTCCTTGTTTTAACTCCAATTTACATTCTGTTTCCACTTTTAGTGAGAAGTAGGCGTCTGTGCAATCATTCATAAACTTTATTTGGTGCAAATCAGATAGTTTTAGCCGAGTTACCTCAGACCATGAGTTGGTAATTATATAATTCACACACAGTGCAATACGTGCAGGCTGCTCCACGGAGCGACCTTGCGGGTTTATTTTAACTCCAATTTACATTGTTTCCACTTTTAGTGAGAAGTAGGGGTCTGTGCAACCATTCATAAACTTTATTTGCTGCAAATTGGAAAATCTTTAGCCGAGTTACCATAGACCGTGAGTTGGTAATTATATAATTTACACACAGTGCAATACGTGCAGGCTGCTCCACAAAGCGAACTTGCGGGTTTATTTTAACTCCAATTTACATTCTGTTTCCACTTTTAGTGAGAAGTAGGGGTCTGTGCAACGATTCATAAACTTTATTTGGTGCAAATCGGATAATTTTTAGCCGAGTTACCTCAGACCGTGAGTTGGTAATTATATAATCCACACAGTGCAATCCATGCAGGCTGCTCCACGGAGAGACCTTGCGGGCTTATTAGTTCTCTACCGGTGTTTTGAAGACGACAGACTGCCGGTAGGGGACATGCATTGCAGTGCAATACTCAGAATGCTTGTTGAAATGTGAATTTCATATATTTATTGCCCCGTATACTTTCTATCCGAATGATTTGAGATCTACAAACGTGCAGAACCCCTCCGTCCCCTCCCCAAAACGCACACTGACTGGTCCATAGATAAACCTGGCAGGGAGGATTTTCCTTTTGACTCCCTATTTCTTTCCCCTTCTTTATTTTCCTCGTCCCAGTACTCTCTGTAACCACTGCAAAAAAAAAAAGCTGGAAAAACACGTGCAGTTTCTCATTTTTGCAATATACATGCAAAGTTATTTAAAAACAAAAGTTAAGATCTGTTATGAAATACCCCGATATTTCAATGATGTCAGATTTACTTGATGTATTTCTCAAACAGAAATAATCCAGAGTCTAGACTGAAGGACAATCGGTATTCTAACATGAATGATCCTGTATCAGGTTACGTTGTTATGTTTCCCCTTTGTTATATCAGGTCTCTCCTTCACCAATTGAGACATCTGTGCTCCCATTTGGAAATGCAACCACAAAATAATCGAGGCATCTATACTATAAGAGAGCCGTGTGTGTGTGTGTGTGTGTGTGTGTGTGTGTGTGGGGGGGGGGGGGGGGGTCGATTTCTTGTTTGCGTATGATTGTTTAAATATATATATATTTGAAAAAAAGGTCGATTTCTGGGGGATTAAATATATATCACTCTATAGTGCCTAGGCCTTTTTCATTAATGAAAGTTATATACAAGTACACATACGCATAAATAAATACAAAACAATTACAAGACATTTGAACACAAATGAATCAAACAATTCAGATTCAACCAAACAATTCCGCAAGCGGTCAAAGTTGGTGGTACCTGTAAGTCTTCTTCCTGAATCCTGAACGTCATCAAACTTAACTCAGAAACGTAATCTATGGCACATTCAGCAGCATATATTCAACGAAAAGGTAAAATGATTTGACATTTGTGATGGATTCTGATATGGATGCAATTGCTTTTCCATTATATTTGCCCTCATTTCAAATATGTTAATGTTAATGTTTCTTTTTCACCTGAGCAACGCCTGCTACTCCAGCAATAAACGCTTTACTTGGGGTACAAATACAACTTTGTGTGGGGGGTATCATAGGCAATGTGGCCGCGGCCTCAGGCAGGAGTGTGAGGGCCGGGGGAGGGGCGTAAATTATCTATGTAAATGTCTACCGTGTAGCGCCATCTGGTGTTGGTGGCAGAGGGTATTACAATTTTTTTTATCTGGGTAACACTGAGGTTAAAACACTCCACACCGGTACATTTTTCCTCCATCCCTTCCTCCCTCCCCGCCCCGCAAAATGGAGGGGCCTGTCAAAGCCACCACCACCCCCTCCCCCCTCCCCAAAACATGTCTTTCCCCTCCCCCTTTCACTCTGACCGCTCCCTTACTCTCTCCTCCACAACCTGTGCCCCCCACTTGCCCCCAGCTTGGTATTCAACTCGTCGTTGATAAATTGAACTATGGAGGAGAGCGATGGAGATTCTTCAAGTGGATTTCAAAATAATTTGAATGAGACCGATCCATACATGTACCCCACGTTCATCACCCTGGACGCCTCTTCGTTCCCCCATGAGGGACCCTGGAGGGTGATCATCCACTCCTTGATACCTCTGGCTCTGTTCGCTGTGATGTTAAACCTGGGGGTGTTCGGAGCCTGCATGGTGCGGCGTTTTGATAAACCCATGGTGTTTTACATCGCACTTTGTGTCATCGCAGATGCACTCTGGATATTCGTGACCCTGGCCACCTTTGTACGTGGACTCTTGGCTGGAAAAAGACGAGTGTCCTTTACTGAATGTCTCCTTCATATGTATTGTATTGATGTTCTATCTGCATCTCAACTACTGATCCAGTGGGTAATGGACATGGACCGATACTGCGCCATTTTCTCGCCATTTTCCTATGCAGTTTGGACAACGAAGAGAAAAGGAATGTGGTGCCTCGTAGGTTTCGGTGCCATCAGTATTGCAATTTTAATTAAAATGCTAAACGGAATTTTTGCATCACGTTTGTACTTTTGCAAACACCAACTTTTCATTTCAGAAGGTTTTTGCTTGCTGGGATTCCTACTTAAAATTTCTTGTCGAGAAAACATGTTTGCAAACATGTATGTTCTCATTCTTGCATACTCTGTGTACATTTTGTCAACCACCACCATCATTTTTACCTCCTGGAGAATCATCCTCGTGTGTAGAAAATCCAGTTCAAGCACATTCAGTAACAAGGCCCTGCACACGTGCTTTACACAGATCATGGTGTTTGTTGTGAAGGTGGGTTCAAGAATGGCGTTTGTGATATCGGTGAGATTAAGAGATCATAGTATTTCATTCAGATTAATCCTCTACATTATCTGCATGTTTGCATCACCCATTGCGGATCCCCTCATATATGGCTTGAGGACAAAAGAAATCCGAGAGCCTTTCACTTCGAGAGTCGAGAGCCTCTTCTATCTGAAGTGGAAGAAAATGTATTTTTCATTTCTGGATGTCAGAAAAATAAAAGTGCCACACTTTGAGAATATAAAGTTTATACGTTAGTTCTGTGATGATGAAGCCGAGCGAAGCTTACCGTCCGTGGAACACCAACCAATAACAAAAACATACACGTTGCGAGATTTTGTTATTACATCAAATCCTCGGTTATAAACCAATAAAATCAATTATAATTGTATGGAGACCTAGAGCAATGCAACTGCATCACCAATGTGCCTCCGCGTAGTCCCTGCCCATTACAACGGGCAGATGCCCTCATTGACTGTCCTAAAAATAAACAAGAAAGAGCAATCGGGGAATGCAGACCCTCGCCAGGACATGTTTGTGGTTTGTGTGGTGTTTATTAGCTGATGAGTTTCTGTGGTTTATTGATGACATGGATTTATGTTCAATCCAATATGGCTGCCGAACCACGTGACCGATGACGTGGTTAGTTTAATTCCCCCATACAATGTTTGTGTAGATCATGCACAATAAATTTCAAACAGATTGGATAAAGCTTTCTACTTGTCTAATTATGACGTCATAATGAAGACACCAATGACATAATCAGGAATGTGTGTTGTTCGTTATGAGGCGTACTTGACAATGCGCCACGTTTCAAATTTTCCCATGGAGCAGTTTCGGAAATAAAGAGGTGCAAAGTTTTTCGGTTTTTCCAAGATGGCGCCCATACCACGTGACCTATGACGTCATAACTATCATAAACAAATTATACAGGAGGAGGCGCTCTTGTGGTGAAAATTTCTTGGCAATCGAACCAACGTTTACAGAGAAAAGCATGCTCATTCTGTGGGGACTAACAGACAGATGCAAAATCACTCAAAGAGCAACAATTGGCAAAAGAGAAAAAAGTAGAATGGCACTCAGTAAAGCATCCTTTTGGCCTCAAAAATAAATAGTGGTTGAATTCAGTGACCTGATTTGCAAACAGTCTTAAAATTTTAAGTTAATTGGATGGAAATTGACTTTTAGAAATTTTAAGTTGTTGTTGACCTTTGGCCTGTGTTGACCTTTTGGCCAATGTTGACCTCAAAAATAGCTGGTGGTTGATTTCAGTCAGCTGACAAGAAAATCATATTCAAATTTCAGGTAGATTGGATGAAAATTGAGGATTTTAGAAATTTGAAATCTTTTTTTTTTTTTTTGTATACAAGATCGAGGCTCGTGAAAGAGCAAACATTAATCACACAAAAAGTCAAACCGACACATAAAACACAAAATAAGGGGAGCGGTAGAGAAGATGGGAAGAGATGGGGAAGGACACAAACGCAACATTGGAGAGCAGGGACATTGAGAGAAATGTGGGAGGGAGAGGGCTTTGGGGGAGGTGGGAGAGGTATAAAACATATGGACACTGCAAGAACTTCCAGGAAAGAAGTTGGAATTTCAAAAAGTGGATTTGGGGTGAAATTAGCGGGGGTAAGAAAAGATCAAGGTTTTGGATGTTGGAAGATGGTGGTGAACAGCTGTTTTAAAGACCTGGAGGGAGGAGTGGGATTGAAAAGAGTGACAGAGTTTGTTCCAGAGGTGGGAGAAAAGAGGAATGAAGGAGTGAAGGTGAGCAGAGAGCCGAGATTTTGGCAGTTTAACCATAAGAGGGGTGCAGGCAGATCTTGTGTGACCAGTAGGAATATTTGGGGGACAGACCCCAGAGAGAGCTGGGGGAGCAAGGCCAGAGAGGAGTCGGTAGAAGACGGAAAGACCACCAACCTGCCTACGGTGAGTAAGTGAAAGGCCCTCGGAGATAGCTCCATCACAGGAGATTCCAATGATTCTGAACGCCTTGGTTTCAACAGCTTGAAGACGAGCTAGGTGTGAGGCAGGAGCACCAGCCCAGAGGGGAGAGCAGTATTCCATTGAGCTGCGCATGAAAGCCTTGTATGTGGTGAGAAGCTCGGGTGTGCCCAGGAAGGACTTCACACGACAGAGGATGCCCAGTCGGCGACTGGCTTTGGAGGCCAGATTTGAAATGTAGTTTTCCCAGGAAAGATCATGGCAGATAGTGAGACCCAAAAGCTTGAGTGACAGAACTTATTGGAGAGGATTATTCAGAAAGTGGATGGGAGGGTTGTCCAGTCGGTCTTTTCGGAGAGACATCGTAAGAGTGTGAGATTTGTCAGGATTGAAAGACATGTTCCACTTGTTTGACCAGTCTGTGATTTTGTCCAGGTCTGCAGAGAGTGAGGAGGCTGCAGACTGCCGATCTGAGGGATGAGGAATGGAGCGACAGAGAGTGGAGTCATCAGCAAAGAGATAAAGAGGATTTTCAAGAGAGTCAGCGAGATCAGTGATGAAGACCAGAAAAAGCACACGGCCCAGAACACTGCCTTGGGGAACTCCAGCCTGAACAGGAAGAGGAGATGAGAGAAACCCATTCAGGGCCACACATTGACTACGACTAGAGAGGAAGTCCACCAGCCATGAGTGGAGATTTCCATGGATACCAAAGGAGGAGTTTGGTGAGCAGAGCGAGATGCCAGACCGTATCGAAGGCACGTGATATGTCAAAGGAGACAGCACTAATTTCCTGTTTGGCATTGAGGACCTCCATCCATTGTTGAGACAGCAGAAGCAACATGTCCAGAGTAGATTGACCTGGTCTGAAACCAAATTGATGATCAGAGATCAAGCCATTGGAGAAGAGGAAATATTTCATATCCGAAGCAGTGATGGATTCCATGACTTTGATGATAATTGGGAGAAGGTTGATTGGTCTGTGGTTGCTAGTATCTGTTTTTGCACATTTTTTGTGCAAAGCGGTGATGTTGGCTGATTTCCAAGCAGATGGCAGATGACCTTGAGCAAAAGAGGGTGAAGAGAACAGAGAGAGGGAGTGAAAGAGCGGAAGAACATGATTTTAGGACCCGTGGGCTGATGCCGTCAGGTCCAGTTGCAGAATCAGAGTCGAGGGTTGACAGAAACTTTTCCACCTTGTCAGGAGGAAAGGACACAGAGTCCAAGAGCAGCTGGGTACGACTGGGTATGGTGGGTACAGAAAGGGATGGGTTTGGGACACAAGATTTAGAGGCAAACACAGAGTTGAGGCATTCAGCTTTTTCACATGCGGAGTCAGCTGTGTAGCCATTTGAGGTAAGGGAGAGGATGGAGGGGGAACAAACACCAGAAACAGATTTGACCAGACGCCACCAGGATTTGGACGAGGGAGACAGATAAGAGAGTTCGGTCTTGAGAACGGTGAGATATTGTTTCCTGGCTCTACTGAGGGTGGACACACACTTGTTTCGGGCTTTGTGAAAGGAAATGAGATTTCCTTCCATTTGGATTTGCTTTCTAGGAGACGAAGGCAAGTTGTTTCTGGGCAACAGTCTCACCACAAGATTCCGTGTACCATGGACGGGAGGAAGGGTATGACAACTGAAGACGAGATGGGATAAATCTGTGCATGAGAGAGAGCAATTTACTTTGGAAGAATTCCCAGGATGAGTTGATGTCAGAGGTGGTAGAGATGGGAGACCAGTCCAGATGATTGATGGCTGCTTGAAGACCATGCCAGTTGGCCTGAGTGAAATGCCAGACTCGTCGACGCTGAGGAGGCACTCTGAGAATGGTCAGAGAGATGTCCACTTTAACAAGCACATGATCAGATGAGCCGATTGGAGCAGAAGAAGAGCAGCAGACATTTGCAGGGAAGTTAGTCATAACCAAGTCCAGAAGAGAAGATGCTCCGCTGACTGAGACCCGGGTCGGGATATTGACAGATTGTGTCAGTCCCAGTGAGTCGCAGAAGTCCTTTGCTGAGGAGCCATGGCTGGTGAGAGAGGTACCCACACCCAGCCAATTGGCATGGTGACAATTGAAATCACCACATATGAGGAAGAGAGAGTTGTGATGAGTCGATAGAAGTTGGTCCATATTATCAGACAGCGAGATGTAGATGGAGTCATCACTGTTTTTGTGGACAGTACAACACACATATGAACAAAAGGTGGAAGCAAAGGGGAAGCCGTAGCCAGAGGTATTTCTGGGCGTAAGGTGGAGAGAGAGCAGTGCAGGACGAGTGAGGAAGAGAGTTTTTGATGAAGATAGCAACTCCACATCCAGGACGAGGCTCAGGTCTATCATACCGGAGGAGGGAGTAACCAGGGAGAGATATTAAGGAATCAGTGACATCATGAAGGAGGAAAGTTTCGGTTAAGCAGATCACATCTGGTTTGTCAGAAGCAACCTGTATGGAGAGATCAGTCAAGTTTGAGCGAAGGCCCCAGATGTTTGAGGTCCATACCGTTAATGAAGAGGAAGGGGGAGCATCGGATACAGAACAGGGGGGGGGAGGGGTAGGGTAAGATGTGGAAGAGGAGGAAGAGGTGGGGAGAGCTGTTGACAGTGTGTCAGAGATTTCAGAATAGTTAGGAGAAAGGGAATGACGGTGCGGACAAAAGGTTTGATGGTGATTGGGTGAGGCACAGTGAGGTGTTATTTGAGGAGGGGGAAGAGTGAGGCAGAAGGTTGGTGGTGATGGAGGTGAGACTTGGAAGGGGGAAGAAGCGGGGAGGATGCTTTGAAGAGGAGGGGTGAGAGGGGGGAAATGGAGAAGAAATAAGGGTGGGGAGATTTGAAGGGGAGGGGCCAGGGGGGAGTTTATGAGGGGAGCGGTTAGGGGGGAGTTTAGGAGGGAAGGGACAAGGGGGGGATTTGAAAAGGATGGGAGATTTGGAGGGGAGGGGTGAGGGGGGGAGTCTAGGAGGGAAGGGGCAAGGGGGGAAGACTTGAAAGGGATGGGTGATGGGGAAGATTTGGAGGTGAGGGGCAAAGGGGAAGATTTGAAAGGGATGGGTGATGGGGAAGATTTGGAGGGGAGGGGCAAGGGGGAAGATTTGAAAGAGATGGGTGATGGGGAAGATTTGGAGGGGAGGAGCAAGGGGGGGGGGGGAGATTTGGAGGGGAGTAGTGATGGGGAAGTTTTGGAGGGGAGGGGTGAGATTGGATTTTAGAAAGTGTTGTGCGATTAATGGGAAACGAACATTTATTGCAAAATAAGTTTCTTGTGACCTTCGAGTCAAAAATACATTTAAGGATGCTGGAGGGGGGGGGGGGGGGGTGGGTGGAGTGCAGGTGAGTTTAGGGAATGTCGGAAAGAGTAACTGTAAGAGATGGGATGTTTTTTTTGGAATGAATAGATTTGTTGAGCAAGTCGAAAGCACCCTTTTAAAGAAGAAGAACAAAAAGGTGTTATAATATACGACAGAATGCAGTACTTCAGGGGAAAGTTTAAGCATTTTAAAATTAAACAGTGAAAACTATCTGGGGAAATGGGAGTGAAACAAGTGGTCGAAGAACGAACGAATAAGAACAACGAATAAATGAATAAGAACAACGAATAAGAACAGAGAAGGAAATGTTTTCTTGGTTTGTTTTTTTTGAGTTGAGATTTTAAACAAGGACCTTGTTTGAAATTCCAACTTCTTTCCTGGAAGTCCTGGCAGTGTCCATATGTTTTATACCTCTCCCACCCCCCTTCCCATGCCTCCCCCCCAAAGCCCTCTCCCTCCCACAGATCTCTCGATGTCTCCATGTCTCTCGGTCCCTGCTCTCAAATGTTGTGTTTGTGTCCTTCCCCCTCTCTCCCCATCTTGTCTACCGCTCCCGATGTTATATGTTTTATGTGTCGGTTTGTCTTTCTGTGTGATTAATGTTCGCTCTTTCACGAGCCCCGATCTTGTATACAAAAAAAAAAAAAAAAAGGAAGTATGGGGTGAAAAGACTGGGAAAAACTGAGAGAACGAAAGTAATTGGAGCACAATCAACGGACCGCTGAGAGAAAAATAAAGCCTCAAGGTAGGACATGGTACAAGGCCTCAAAAGACGCACAACGAATTAACTGACGATTTTTTATACAGGTATGAAAGATTAACACCGAGAATCTTCCTAGGGACACACTATCGGTACACACACCGAAAGATAAATACAGTTTCGACAAAAACACAATTGTGAACAATTACTTAACTTCGAAAGCGTGAGAGGGTGGACAGCTTCTAAAAACCATGCCCTCGCCGACAAAGATCTCGCGAGATCTCAACCTTTGGCCTATGTTGACCTTTTGAGCTCAAAAATATATAGGCTTTTGTCGGACCACGAACTCTACCATTTGGAGAAGTTTCGTGAAGATCAGTTTAAAATTGTGACCTGTAGGCAAGTATAAGTGAGTGGACAGACAAACACACAAACCGAAGTGATAAACACACTTGTAAAATTTTTTCTTTTTCCCAAGTAACAAGAAAAAAGAAGACGTCATGCAAAGCACAATACTTGCAAAATCCGCACCCCCCCCCCCCCCCCCCACCCAAGTTTTCCATTGATACAGCAAATTGTCCATTTCATCAAGATTAAAATTGACGATCTTGATCAAAGCTCAGGTCAACAGGATGAAAAGTGCCGATTTTTCAGATGAAAAATTGTGATTTTAGAAGATTGACCTTGAGTTGACCTTTGACCTTTTGACCTCAAAAATAGTTGGTTTCCCGATTCATTGAGGCACTTTTTCAAATGCCGTTCAATTTTCAAGGCAATTGGACAAAAATTGATGGGTTTTCAGATGAAAATTCATGATTTTGGAAGTTCGACCTTAAGTTGACCTTTGACCTTTTGACCTCAAAATAGTATGGTCCCAATTTAGTGACTCAATATACAAACGTTATTCAATTTTCAAGTCTATCTGATTTAAAACGGCGATTTTAGAAATTTGACCCCCAGGTGACCTTTGACCTCAAAATAAATAGGCTTCTCAAATGGAACAACCTATACAACTTCGTGAAGTTTGGTGATGATTGGTTTGGAATTGTGACCTGCAGGACAGTCACAAACAAACAAACAGATAAACAGACAGATGAAAAATCGGTCAGAGACTGAGGACTTGCCGGAATGTACTTTTTTATCAGCCATTTTGGACAAATATGGCGGCCGAACCACGTGACCGATGACGTCATCATTATTTGTTTTCTAAACTAATTTATTCCTAGATTATGCTCAAGAAATTTCATCTTGATCGGATGAAGTTTTGTACTTGTCAAATTATGACATCATAATGGAGGCACCTATGACATCATCAATAACATATTTTATTCCCCATGGAGAGTTCTTTACAATGAGCCATGTCTCAATTTTTTCTACTAGCAACAGTACCCGCCCTATGGGCGGGGCTTCAATTGGAAAGCCCAAATGAAAAGGTAAAATATCAGAAATTGAAGGCTTTTTTATTTTAAACGATTCATATAAACATCTGTTGAATCATATCACACGCAAATCATCAAAATCTAAACAGTACATGGCTAAACAGTACATGGACGATCACGTACCATATACGTCTCGCGTCTCGCTCGCTCTCATGTTGTCCGGATCATGATCCTTCCGCAGATTCACCGACGGAAACCTTGTTACGACTTTTACTTCCTCTCGACAGTCAAGTTCGCTCATCTTTTCGGTGCACCAGCACGAGCCGAGAACGGCCCGTGCAGGGGCTGATCCGAGGATCTCACCAAACCATCTGATCGGTAGTAGTGACGGGCGGTGTGTACAAAGGGCAGGGACGTAATCAACGCGAGCTGATGACTCGCGCTTACTGGGAATTCCTCGTTCGTGGGACACTGTCTCAAGCCCCAGTCCCCATCACGGATGTAGCTCAGCGGTTTACCCGAGCCTGACAGCGAAGGGCAAGATACACGCTGGCCCGTCCAGTGTAGCGCGCGTGCGGCCCCGGACATCGAAGGGCATTCAACGTTCATTAAACATTAAGCGTTCATTAAACATTAAACGTTCATTAAAGGATTACGAAACGAAAAACATTACGAAATTACGTTCACACCGTCACGTCAAACACTACCGTGAACACATACATCGTCACAATGAGAACATCGTCATAATGAACATTATGCGAACGCGAATGTTATGCGGGAGTCCAAACCTGAGAATGCTGGAGACCATAGCTGAAATTGGGAAAACTAAATAGCCTATTTTACTCCCTTGGGTCCCAGGATTACCCACCCAAAATATCTTTGCGATCGGTTCAGCAGTTTTTACGGTACCTTCAAACAGACAGACGGACATTTGGTGAAATATCATAAGATTCAGCACTTTCGGAGATATAGAAGTGCAAAGTTCTTCCGTTTTTACAAGATGGTGGCCGAACCACGTGACCGATGACGTCATCATTATATTTTTTTCTCCACTAGTTTATGCCGACATGGCGCTCAAGAAATTGCATCTTGATTGGATGAAGTTTTGTACTTGTCAAATTATCAAATTATGACGTCATAATGGAGGCCTTGGGCCGAGAGAGTTTAAAATTGGGCACAGTCTATTCCAGGGAAAGGAAAATATGTCTGTAAAGTTTGGTGATTCTACGTTCAACGGTGTAGACGTAGTGCTGTGCATAGACAGACAGACAAACCAACCGATCAACATACTTGCCGGAATCTTTTCCGGCAAGTAACAAACCAACTGGTCAACATACTTGCCGGAATCTTTTCCGCCAAGTAACAAACAGACAGACAGACAAACAGACAGAACCACAAACGCAACTGACCAATATACTTGAAAAATCTTCGACTTTGCAAGTAATACATGTTACGTTTATAGGGGGTAGGCAGTGATTACTTTAGTACAGGTAGAATGTGTAAGTAATATGTGAAGGGGATTTCATTGACCCCTCACACGGATGGAGCCAGATTGTGTCACCCTGTGCCCTATTTGACTGGAGTCAGATGTGTGGCTCTGGTTATGTTTAAAACAACATTGCATTGATTTTACCTCACCTCATCAACTATGTACTATTTCTCTCTGCGAGACAGCAATCCGTTATTGGTTGAAGGAATGAACACAGAAGCATGTTGACAGTTATTTCGACCTCGGGCAAAGTATTGTTCTGTCTGGGGGTAAAGCAATATCTAGAGCCAGATAGATCGGTGTAGGTCGGTATCCGACTGTCGTGATAGGGAATCTACCTGTAATAAGTTCTGTGTGTTTAGGCGGTTTGTCGGTTAAGAAGTATACCTGGGGACATACCATGATGTTCGATTGTTAGATAGAGTAGGGATTTAAAGGTAACGCGCCTGTGTGTCAAACCTGGTCCTCAAATCTTTTTGTCCCTTATGACAATGCACACCAACATAAACACTTAGTTAGGCCCTTTAGTGCACGCATTAATTAAATTCCCTTCCCTGACAAGACTTTGGAAGGGGGAAGGCGGGAGGCCAGTTCAGGGCACCACCGCATGGACCGCAGCCAGCTGCACCTCCGCTAGGCCTCGGGTAGCTACGTGCTATGACCACGCTACACGCTACGTGCTATGGCCATGCTACACGCTACGTGCTATGACCATGCTACACGCTACGTGCTATGACCACGCTACACGCTACATGCTATGGCCAGGCTCCAGGCCTGTGGAGGGCACTGATTGGGTGGCGTGCCGCGGCGGACGTCACCGCAGCAAGGTTATAAGAGGGCGCGCTGAACTCTATGCGCGGTCCTAGCCCGAGTTCGCTGGCTTGCTTCTGAGAGTTCTCTTGAGTTGAGTGGAGTTCGCTTGCTTCTTGCACGTTCCTTTGTCTCTCTGGCACATCCAACTCTTGGGAGAGCTGACTGGGACTTGGCAGACCGATCGTGTGTGGAGATCGACCTCGTGTGGAGCGAGGCCTTGTGGTGCTTGGAGCGAGGTCTGGTAGTGCTCGGAGGCGGACGGAGAGGGCCGCGTGGGACGTGGACGATACACTGCAAGACGACGGACGAGATAAGGCTGCACCCACACCCCACATTCACAAGTACACGACGTGTTCTTTTCGGTAATTCATTCCCTCGTCTGTATCTGAAGTGAGTTGTGGGGACGTCCCAATTTAGGATTATCATTTATTTACCGTCACGTTTTATTGTATCGGGTCCGTAATAAACGTGTTTCTTTTGTACATTTTACCCCGGATTCCCGTTTGAGTTAATTCCCTGCAGGAGCCAAGCTGCCGTCGGTTCACCAGAAGGTAAGCGCTTTTACCGCAGCTTTCCACTTTCCTTCTTCCTCCCACGTTTCATAGTTAAATCCGTGTTCGGTCGTCGCCTCCAAGTAAAGCCGTTTTTGGTCCATCCGCGAGCCCTGGTATTAACCTGAGGGTCCGCGCGACAGTATATTAACGCCAGTGTGACTTGGTGCCTTCCTAAGATATGAGAGTCGTGGGGACTCAGCAATCTTCCTTGCATGCAAGCCTTATCTTGAATAAATTATCTTGTACATTGTCCGGAGTTCTAAAAGTGCTTTCCTAGGTAATGGGTAAAGGTAAAATCCACAACATATGCTCCGAATGCCGTGTAGACATCTTGATGTTAATAAGTCAGCTCCGGGTGTTCGGAATAAATGTTACGTGTGGCCATACGGAGGGTGGCTCTTGTGTTAATTTTCGAGGGATTATGGGTAAATTAATTCCGTGTGTCCTAACCTCTGTAGTTTATTCGTTTGTTCCCTATGACACCGCACTAGACGCATAGCCAAGCCACGCAATCCACACCATAATTAAGCTCACTAATTAAAATACCACCGGAAACCATGCATCAAGCACTGCCGCTGATTACCCTGACTTGGTGAGAGGACACAGGACGGACAGGCCGAGAGCCACGCCCCGAAGAGCAGTGATTGGTTGGGGTTTTGATTGATGGGAAGGACTGGCAAGAAGTGACTTGCTGATTGGCGAAGCACTCCAGATGACGTGAGAGCCTGTGTGATAAAAGAATGCTTTGGCAGACATTTTCTCTCCCTGGCTTCCATCTCGTTCTTGACACCATTTTGGTCTCGCTCCCTCTTGTGCTTTCTCGTATTGGATGCCACAGCTGATGATTGTGTGCCGACATCGTCTTGCCCCTTCTGATTTGGACACCATCGTGACCTGCCATGTATGTTCCGAGATCTTGCTGGTGGTCGTGAAGAGGCAGAGCTGCGGACCAAAGGCTGCAGTTTCACGCGCGAGGAAGACGAAGATGGGCATGGCTGGAGGAACGAGCTGCATGCCTGCTCCTGGTCCATGCGAACTAGCGCGTTTTTCTCGCAAAGACGCCAAGGCCTCAGACGATCTTGGACCAATCCTGACGAGATTTTGGAGACGCTCATAGTTAAGTGCACACAGACGCATATTTCTTTGCAGTTATTTTTCCTTTTCGTCTGTATTTGGGTCTGTTTGTGGGGACGTCCCAATTTAGGATTTTAATTTTAATCATCGTGCATTTTCTTTGTTATTGGCATTTTCTTGAATAAACCTGTTTATTTGTGTACATTTTAATTTGCCCCTATGCATATCCTCCGCTATAATTTTGACTGAACGCCTCAGAGTATTAAGCTCGTTTTAGTCATCTGTGTTACCCTGCAGTGTTTACCGAGGGTAGTCACACGACAGAAAGAAACCGGAGTGCAAATTGCGTATTCCCTTTCAGTGAGCATCATCACCTTCATGCAGTGCCTGGAGATGGAATAGGAAATGAGCGGTGTACAATACATCGAAATAAAAACAAGAAAAGGTCAAAGTGAAACATTGTTCAACTTCATCTTTGTGATGAAATTGTGTCTAAGTGGAACCCAGGTGCTATGCTGCCTCTGACCACTGAGAGGCTGCCATAAGAACTCGGACGGACAGTGCTCCGAGCATTTCTGTGACATTTATTCTGTGTGGTGTTGTGCATACTCAGATGGTACGTATTACTAGATGATCCAGGCTTGCTTGCACTAATTGCCAATCCATCTTTACTCTGATGATTACGGTATACTGATATGATGCTTGTTGATTTCTTGCAGGTGTTGCTAGAGATCGATTCTGAATTAAACCTACTATTGGGACAATGTTGTAGATCTGATTTTTACAACAATTAATTCAGAATCTTCTCTTCGTCTTGAACGAGAACAACATGGCTCATAAACTGATACAAGTTCCAATCTTTGGCGCAGACCCCCAAGCTCCGGACGCGTCGGCACAATTGCTACACTGGTTAAAGCTACTGACCAGTCACCTAGACGCGCAGGACGAACTCACCGATGCCACAAGGCTGGCGGTGCTGCACTCCAAAGTGAACCATACTGTGTACACGGCCATTTCTCAGTGCGGAACGTACGATACTGCTGTGGAAGAAATGAAACATATTTACATCAAAACTCGGAGTGTGGTCTACACCCGATATCTACTCGCGACTCGTCGACAGGAACCCACGGAGACCATCAACCAGTTCGCTCAAGACCTCCGCCAGTTAATGAAGGATTGTACTACCGAGACACGCACCCATGCACAAGTTTGTGATGATCTTGTGCGGGATTCTTTTGTTTCTGGAATTTGGTCTCCAGTCATCAGACAAAGATTACTTGAAGAGGAAGATCTGACGCTAGAAAAAGCTCTTCAGCTATCTCTCCTATACAACGAAGCACAGGGACAAGCCGACGCGTATGACCATCCATACGTCACTGCAGGATTAACCCGACCGACACGACTGGAGAGAGCTACCACCGAGCAAGCGGATGCTGCATCTTCGCTGGAATCGGAGACACCCGATGTGCTTGAGGATCTCGACCCGAGTGTGACAGCGGCCACTGCTGTTGGACCCAACCCAGGAAGTAATGCTAAGTGCTATTTCTGCGGGAATCAGAACCATCTCAGGTCAGTTTGTCTGGCGAAGGAGGCGATGTGTCATTTGTGTTCAAAGAAAGGTCACTTTGCAAACGTTTGTCGTTCGTCTCGGGGCCGGCGAAATCGCCCGACGCTGAATGTGCTTTTCTCTCCGTTCATGAAACAATCGGTGCCTCCCGCGGCCTTGATTGGAATCGCCCCTCTCCGTGCGCCCCGAGCTGAGCGCTCGACCTTGATGAGGCTTACCGCACCGACTAAACAAGTCGCGCAATCACAACGGTACGCTGCTCGACCGTCCTTGACAGGAATTCTTTCGACGCCCAGCACACTTCCGGGTTTGGCTTCCCGATCGGCGTACGCTGGCCTCGAATCTCTGCGCGTGGCACGAGTGCCCTCTACCGGCAGCACGATCGACCTACGATCTACTTTGACTACACGACAGCATGCATCTCCGCACGTGGCTTGAGCGCCCCCTACCGACGACCCGACCGCCTCACGTTCAACTTTGACTATACGAAAGACATTAGCGGGTGTCGGATCCACACGCGAGGCTCGAGCGCCACCTCTCGACGACTCGACTACTGCAGGGCCACCGGGCCTGTCCAGCGCTGTTATTCCACTCATGATTGAACGAAAATTTGCGAATGCTTTAATCAACATGGGCACCACTGATAGTTATGTCGATTTACGACTTGTTCAGAAGCATGGATGGCCGATTCTTGGGACAAAACGCAGAATCCTCATGGCTTCTCAAGGGCTATGGGTCAGCACTCGGGGGGAATGTCGACTAAAGCTTGTGATGAAGGGTCAAATGTTTCCGGATGTGCATTTAATGGTCTTACCAGCATTATGTGCAGAAATTTTGCTAGGACACGATTTTCTCCGGCGACATGGGCGTTTGGAAATGGAATTTGGTGGTGCTGATACTCTTGCTGTGTGTGCTCTTTCAGGGATGGAAATTGAGCCACTGTCGCTGTTTCCCAATATGACTACTGACTGTACACCGGTTGCTGTTAAATTGCGACGCTACTCACGGGCTGACACGCAATTCATTGCTGAGGAGACTGCACAGCTATTAAAGGAAGGTATAGAACCTATTCGGTCGCCTTGGCGGGCCCAAGTTTTGGTGGTACGAACCGAATCGCACCGCAAACGCATGGTAATCGACTATTCGCAGACGATTAATCGGTTTACCCAATTGGACGCCTACCCACTTCCGGGAATGGATTATTTGGTACGACAGGTGTCACAGTACTCGGTATATAGCACTCTGATCTACTTAGCGCGTATCATCAGATTCCCATCCCCGAGGCAGATCGCATCTACACTGGGTTTGAATCCGGACAGAGGTTGTACCTGTTCACCCGGCTACCTTTCGGGGTCACAAATGGGTCTTGCTTCCAAAGGGCTATGGACGACCTCATTGCTAAGGAGAATTTAACCGATGTCTTTGTTTATCTGGATAATCTCATGGTTTGCGGGTACGACAAAGCACATCATGATGCTAATCTGAAGCGCTTCCTAGAGGTTGCGCACAAGTATCGACTGACTATGAACGAGGCTAAATGTCGCTATTCTGCTCGAACGATAGATCTCCTGGGATACACCGTGACCCACGGCTCTATCGCTCCGGATAAGGAGCATCTGCGACCCTTGCTCGACATGGCCCCGCCCCACAAACATGCTTCTTTGAAGCGCGCTCTTGGGCTGTTTGCTCATTATTCTAAGTGGGTTCAAAATTTTTCCGAGAAGCTTCGTCCACTTGTGGATTGCAATGCGTTCCCCATGAGTCACGCTGCTAAGGCCGCTTTCCATAGCCTGAAGTCCGACATCGCTGGCTCCGCTGTGTCAACGATTGACGAAAACAAGTCCTTTGTTTTGGAAAGCGATGCGTCGGACCACGCGATAGCTGCTACACTCTCTCAAGGGGGGGGGGGGGGGGAGGGGGCGACCTGTGGCCTTCTTTTCAAGGACTCTCGCCTCCGCAGAACGCAGACACTCATCTGTCGAAAAGGAGGCGTATGCCATTATCGAGTCGATCAGGCGTTGGCGTCCATATTTGCTCAGTCGATGTTTTCAAATCATCACAGATCAACAGAGTGTTGCCTTTATGTATGACATGCAACATGCTCAACACATTAAGAATGAGAAAATCACTCGCTGGCGGATTGAGCTCGCCGATTTCTGTTACAAAATCAAATATCGCCCGGAGCGGGATAACCTCGTTGCCGATGCTTTATCACGGCCTGCGGTGTGTGCGAGTCTCACCTCCTTTGAGGATCTGCGCGTTCTTCATGACACATTGTGCCATCACGGCATGACGCGTTTCACTCATTATGTGCGCAGTCATAACTTGCCCTATTCCATTGAGTATATTCGTCGGCTCTGTCGCACTTGTTCCGTTTGTGCTGAACTCAAACCTCGCTTCTACAACCCTCCGATGGGTACGCTGGTCCAGGCCACTCGGCCGTGGTAGAGATTAGCAATGGACTTCAAAGGACCCCTGCCGGCTTCACCGGCTTCGAGTAATTCTCGTTATCTACTCACGATAGCTGATGAGTTCTCCAGGTTCCCTTTTGCATTCCCGTGCGGCAATATGTCTGCTGCTACGGTTATCCGGTGTCTGCAGAACTTGTTTTCTATGTTTGGGAATCCGGCCTATGTGCACACCGATCGAGGCGCGGTGTTCTTGTCCCAGGATGTGAGGAACTTCTTGCTCCAGCATAATATAGCTTCTAGCTATACTACTCTGTATAGGCCACAGGCGAATGGACAGGTGGAACTCTTTAATGGCATTATATGGAGACCCGTTACTCTGAGCCTTAAGTCCCACGGACTAGGACTGGATCGATGGGCTTGGTCGCTACCCGGGGCGTTAAGCTCGATCAGGACTTTATTCTTCACCGCTACAAATCAAACTCCCCACGACCGTATCTTTCGTTACCCGCGGCGTTCGGGCAGTACTCGTCCTTTGCCGGGCTGGCTTGCTAAGCCCGGCCCGGCTTTTCTCAAACGCGCGGTTCGCACGAGTAAATATGACCCGCTCGTCGACAAGGCGCGCATTCTTCAAGCCAATCCCGAGCACGCTCGTGTGCTGTTGCCCAATGGACGGGAGTCTACGGTCTCGGTGCGCCATCTGGCCCCATGCGGGGATATTGATGAGCCGGCTTACGGCACAGTTGATCCAACAATGGAGAATCTACCGGCTACCCCATCGCCACATGCACCTGATCCGGATGGCTTTGTGGGGCCACCGCCGTCACCCGATTTAGGCGGGTATTCCGATGTGGGGGATTCCGGCCTCGGGGATGTGGCATCCGGTGCCTATCGGACCAGCGCCGGGAGAGAAATTCGCCGCCCCGACCGCTATGGTTGGATTGACTGATATGGACCATTGCTATCTAATTACTCTGCTGCTATGCTTCGCTAGCTTGATTTCCGCCTCGGGGTGGTGTAGTTTTAACGTGGGGGAGAATGTGATGAAATTGTGTTTAAGTGGAACCCAGGTGCTATGCTGCCTCTGACCACTGAGAGGCTCCCATAAGAACTCGGACGGACAGCGCTCCGAGCATTCCTGTGACATTTATTCTGTGTGGTGTTGTGCATACTCAGATGGTATGTATTACTAGATGATCCAGGCTTGCTTGCACTAATTGCAAATCCATCTTTACTCTGATGATTACGGGATACTGATATGATACTTGTTCATTTCTTGCAGGTGTTGCTAGAGATCGATTCTGAATTAAACATACTATTGGGACAATGTTGTAGATCTGATTTTTACAACAATCTTATCAAATTCTTCATGTCAATCAGCATCAATGGACATCCACGAAACCTCAGGGACAATGCATCTGTGTAAAAGGAAGAAGAGGAACAATAATATAAAATTGTGGGCTTTCATACACGTTGAGAAGAACATTTACAAGCACAGCATATTCTTCACCTCACAAGGTGATATTCTCAAACCCATTAATAAAAAACACTTCTTTTCATTTTGCAGCGTGACATGTTTCCTATTTGATGGCGAAGCGAGCTGCTTTCATTTAAATGAGTCAATTATTCCTTGTCACATACGCAAACTCTCCACCAATTTTCGTCTGAATCCATCCACAACGTTTTGAGATATTCTGCTATTTATCGTTTTTGGCCTAATCTCTCAATGGTAAAGAATCACTTGGAAATTCTCGGATCCGGATTCGGATCTTCATCAATATTGAATCATTTCGTCGTTGTCGCACAAACAACCTGTCCACCAAGTTTCATCTGAATGTGTCCACAACCTTTTGAGATAAGCTGTTCACTGGGGGCGTCCCAGGTGTCCACTGGGGGTGACAAACAAACAGTGGTGAAAAATAACAGCTGTCCACCTTTGGTGACAGAGGTAAAATTAACAAACTACATTTATTTCAAAATAATTACATTATTGAAAAAGAACAAGAAGAAAAAGACATAAAATGTCATAACCCCTGCCGTGGTTTTAGTAATTGTGTTGTGCGGAGTCAAAGCCTGTCAGTCGGCCATCTTTGGTCAATGACAAAACAACATCTTCTGCATATATATACTTATGTATTGGCTTTGTGCCGAGTTTGAAGAAAATCGGTCCATGCATGTCCGAGAAATGGATGGGGACACGTTTGAGTAACAAAATGGCCACCAGTCGGCCATCGTGGATCTGATCTCGAAAAAAATGACGTGCATATGTAACCCATCATTATTTATCTGTGTGCCAAGTTTTAACTGCATCGCCAAATGCATGTCCGAAAAATGGTTGAGGACGTGTTCAACATCGGGGTTTTTTGCAACTAAAATGGCCACAAGTCTACCACCTTTGATCGCATCGCAAAACAAAATGATGTACAAATGTTTGATGCCGAGTTTGATGCCCAACAAACAGCGTTTTCCTTCAGTGGTCACCATCGTAGTCTCTCAAAATCGTCACAAAAATAGGACTGCAAGTCCTGAAGCTCACTTGGGCCAAGAGCAACAGTCACTCAAACTACACGCACACCCTCCACAGACCACTTTAGACCCTGATATTGTTTATGCCGTGAGGAAACCTTGGTAGATCACGGGTGATGAATGTCGGGGTCCAATTTCATTGAAATCATGTGTGTCGTATTGAAGTAAAAAAATTTAAATTTAAGTTTAGCCAGAAGTTAAAATTCAACATTTGCATTTAAACACCCACACACTTTGTTTACATATTTTATGTGTGGTTATACACAATCACATATAAGGTCAAATGTACCATTGAAAATATCTAACTATTGAGTGTGAGGATGTTACAAGTTAAAATGTGGTTAAAGTGGATAATCATATGGTTGGTTGTAATGCAGTGGAGGTTATGCTGTGTTAAAATTAATTCTGTCTTGAGTATGATGTGTTGAGAACAGCCTTATCATGATGGTAAGGTTGGGGTGAAGGCCAGCTCTCTCCGCGTGGACGTGCGGAGTTGGCTTATGGTCACAACAACCTTTGTACTGGATTTAAAAATGCAAACATCTTACAGGGGAGACATTGTGTTATAATTAATATGACCTGTTTGTGTGTTCCATTTTAAATGTTAAATGACAATGTGGATTTAAGTGTGGCAGGCGCAAGTTTTATTAATTGTACAGTGGTTAAAAATGGTTTTCAAAATGAATGTATTGTTACGTCAGGGGGGGGGGGGGGGGGAGGGGGTAGAGCAATATGTAGAGCAGCTAGATCTGAATAGGTAACATGCTTCGAGATGTCGTGATAGCTAGAACCCACTATGTACCTTTAGGTTAGTATGTGTAGGCATTTGTCGAGTTAAGATGTATACTTGTGAACCTACCAGGAGGTTCGTGTGATAAATAGAGTTAGGGATTAAAAGATAACGCCCCTGTGTCTCACCTGGTCAGCCAAACCTTTGTCTCTTTTGGCACTGCACACCCCTTAGACACTTAGTTATGATCTTTATTGGAACACTAAATAACGCCCTCCCCTGACATGACTTAGGAAGGAACCCAGGCCAGGACACCGCCGCATGGCCGCCGCCATTTGCACCTCCGACGGGCCTAACCAGATAGAGTGCCACGTGCTATGACTACACCACAGGCCTGTGATTCGGTGGAGGCCACTGATTGGGTGGCGCGCCAAGGCTGACGTCACCACCGCGGAGTGATACAAGGGGCGGTAGGACTTTCGAAGTGTGAGTGAGTTGGCAAGCAGAGGAGTTGGCCAGCAGTGGAGTTCGGACAGGGGGAGGATTGTGAGAGTTGCTCCGTTGGCTTGAACTTGGCTCGAAGCGGCACTTGGCGTGCAGTGGACTCGCGCTCTCTTCCCCCCTTTGCCATTCTTCATCGTTCTGTGTTCGTGCTCGAGTTGAGGGTCGACCTTCTGTGGAGCTCGCTGGCCTGCGTTGGACGTGTGGTGCTGGTGCACGGACCTCGTGGGCGGCGAGTGGATCGGAGCTTGGAGCGAGGCCTGGTGGCGGGCGAGCGGGGCCGTGTTACACGGAAGACGACCGGAGACAGATAAGAACGAGCTACGCGTTCCCCCCTTACATGACGAGACGTGTTATTTTGGTATTCTTTTCCCTCATCTGTGCTTTGAGATCTGTCATGTGGGGACGTCCCAATTTCGGCCATTATTTGATTATCGTCGCGTTTTATTGTATCGGGTCCGGATTAAATCTTTATTTTTGTGCATTGAATTTGGTGTCCGTGTCGAGTTAATTTCGGTTGCAGGATCGAAGCTGCGCCAGCGCGCAGAAGGTAAGCACTTCCGCAGCCTCCATTTTCCTTCTCCCTCCCGTGCGACACATAGTAAAATCCGTGTTTGGGTTGTGCCTCTGAATAAGACCGTTTAGGCTATCCGCGACTCTGATTTTAACCAGAGTTGCGCGACTATGTATTGTCATACAAGTCAAGCTGCCCCTGGGTGCCGTAGAGTCTGCATTCCTCCGTCTCGTACGTGGTAGACTTTCGGCCCAGTTCGATGTAATCAAAAACATTGTACTCAATCTCATCTGCCTTTGGCCTTGAATGATGCAACCAACCGAGTGCTTGAGTGTATAGAATGGGCTCAACTGGAGAGTCAAATGAGAGAGTCCCGCAGCAAATACCTTTATTGGCAAAATGTAACTAGATATGTGTGATCTTCTCTCCGTGCTTGCATGAAATAAGTTTGAACTCTGTAAGATCCTACCCCATTGCCCAATTCATGTTGAGAAACCCGTTTCCCATTCACTTATTCCATCAATTCATCGGACGTAATCCAAATTTTGTGTGGATGAAAGAAGAGTCAAGTTGTAAAGATTTTTAAAATTCCAAAAATTTCCTTCAAATTCCACAAATGTCCCCTGTGTCTCACCGTGTTAAAGTGCATCGAGGCCGACAAGTTTTTCGGCCTCGATGTCACACGCGGGCGAGCTTCGGTGCGGCCGTCGCGGATCACGGGGCTGATGCTGATGCACCACACCTCGTGGATCTCGAGGCTGATGCACACCTCGTGGCCGCCGCCACGCCCAGCCCACCACCACCGCGAAAGCCGCGGCCTCCGCCACACCCGCCACAAGCCTGGTGCCATTTCCACGCCAGGTTCGGCCACAAGACAAAGAAGCGTTGCCCGCCGTGCTCGTTCGGCAAGTCGGGCCGACGCTCGATAGCGGCTTTGAGCGTCGGCCTTTCCGGCAGCCTTCTTTTTATAACGGACACCTTGTCCGGGCGCCGCTTCCTATGCGACACAGGTGCACAGGTGAGCGTTATCCCTGCCTCTACGTCCGACAAGCGAACCGCGGGCCTGGGCCCCGCGTTGCTTGCAGCCAACGGAACACCCATACACACGTTCGGGAAGCGCTGCCTCTCCCTGCGGTTCGGAGGGCAACTGATATTGCAAGAAAGATCTGATAATGGATGGAATAACTGTTTAGACAAGTAAATGCATTTGGAGGAAAGTGGACTCAATGTACAGTATCAGAAATTACTTGGCATTAAATAATTTTAGACATTGATGATGTGATGATGATGATTTTAGGCATGATGTGGATGGTTTGGCTGGAACATAGAGTCATGATTTCAGTCTTCAGCGCTCTTCCTTTGGGAATAAAACCACAGCTGGACTAAAGGTCACACTCTTTGAGTGAAAGGTATAAATGGGAATGGTGGTGGACTTGAGGAGGGAGGAGAAGTAGAGAGGAATTTTTAACAGACGGACACATCAAATTACAGTGGTGGCATCACTGAAGTTTGCAAAGACAGGTTTTGGCCATAGTACATTTTGAATAAAAATACACCTTGAATGAACAGAAATCTGTGAATGTAAATCATGAATCAACACAATGAATGAAATGATAATAAAAACAATTTCACTCGGCAGGGTCGGTTCACCTTAAAGCCACATTTCACACAATTGTCTCATTGTTTTTCACTGAGTATGTGTTTGTGTTCTGTATTATTCACTAATATAACGTTTTTCAAGGTGATTTTTAATTTGAACTTTGCCGGTGCATAATGTTTGATGGATTTTGCACTTCAACAAAGGACTCGATTACTCCAACCTTCTCTCAGAATCCTGTTCGTTGGAATTTCTGGAATAAAATAAAAACTCATTCATTTGCATTGCATTCTTTTATCATTTTTATTTCAGACTAAAATTGAGAAGTTGATTTTTGGGTGATTTTTTTTTTTTGTATACAAGATCGAGGCTCGTGTAAGAGCGAGCACATTAGATACACATGAGCACATAAAACACAAAAAACATAAAGGGACATATAAAACATAATGGGAGGGGGAGTCAACATGGGGAGAGAGAGAGAGGGAAGCACACAAGCACAACATTAGAGAACAGGGAGAAGAGGGAGGATTTAATATCAGAAGCAATGATGGATTCCATGATCTTGCTGATTATTGGGAGCAGGCTGATGGGTCTGTAGTTGCAAGGATCTGTTTTTGCACCTTTTTGTGTAAAGCGGTAATGTTGGCTGATTTCCAAACAGATGGCAGATGACCTTGAGCAAAAGAGAGGGTGAAGAGAACAGAGAGAGAGGGTGAGATAGAGCGGCAGAGCAGGAATTTAGGACCCGTGGGCTGATGCTGTCTGGTCCATTTGCAGAATCAGAGTCGAGGTTTCTCAGAAACTTCTCCAGGTTTGACAGAAATCAGATTTCTTTGTGCAAGGGCGTGATCATGAATGTAAGTGTGTCGTCGATCATGGATGTAAACATTCTACAAACAGTCACTATTCATTCTTCTGCCATGGTACGATACATACTTATGGCCTGGCTTTATCTATGAAAAGTATTCATCAAAATGTTTGAAATCAACTTCCCATAAGTACCTGCACTTCTGTCTCGGGTGCATCACAGCAAACAACCTGGCAGTCTGACATCACGGCTTAAACTGTTGCACTTTAAAATGTATTCATATTTTTTAGGAACACTTGTCATTGTTAGTGGGAATGATGAGGATTTGCAGAGGGATAAAGTCGCTTGGTAAAGTTATATTATTGATTCACTTCACTTGCATTTGTCTTGCATCGAGAAGTTATGTATAATTTTTGTTCCATCTTTTATGGAGGCGAATTAAGGGCTCTCGGATTTCTTTTGTCCTCAACCCATATATGAGGGGATCAGCAATGGGTGATGTAAACATACAGATAATGTAGAGGATTAATCTGAATGAAATACTATGATCTCCTAATCTAACCGATATCACAAACGCCATCATTGACCCCGCCCTAATAACAAACACCATGATCTGTGTGCAGCACGTGTGCAGGGCCTTGTTACTGAATGTACTTGAACTGGACTTTGTACACACGAGGATGATTCTCCAGGAGGTAAAAATGATGGTGGTTGTTGACAAGATTAACACAGAGTATCCGAAAATTAGACCATACATGTTTGCAAACCTTTTGCCTGCACAGGATAGATTAAATAGAAACCCCATAATGCAAAGCGCTTCTGTGATAATAAGTTCTTCTTTGCAAAAGTACAAATTTGATGCAAAAATTGGATAAGAAATAGTAGATATAATTGCTGTACCAATGACACACAAAGACAGGAACCACATTCCATTCCTCTTGGCTGTCCACACTGCATATGAATACGGTCGAAGAACGGCCCAGTATCGGTCGATGTCCATCAACCACAGGATTAAAAATTGAGACCGAGAAACACATTCAATGAAATACACATGAATGACACATTCAGTAAAGTATACTACTCTTTTCACTGCCAAGAGTCCACGTACAAAGGTGGCCATGGCCAGACAAACCCAAAGTGCATCTGCGATGACACAAAGTGCGATGTAAAACACCATGGGTTTATCAAAACGCCGCACCATGCAGGCCCCGAGCACCCCCAGGTTTAACATCACAGCGAACAGAGCCAGAGGTACCAAGGAGTGGATGATCACCCTCCAGGGTCCCTCATGGGGGAACGAAGAGGCGTCCAGGGTGATGAACATGGGGTGCATGTACGGATCGGTCTCATTCACATTTTTGTGAAATTCAGTTGAAGTATTTTCATTTTTCTCCTCCATAAGACTTGATTTTCGTGCATGTGGATTTTGTTCCCTTTTATCGAATCTACAAAGACAAAAACATGCAACTTTATGCAATATTATGATTGAATTGAACATTTATGTGGTCTAAAATCTTAATAGATGTCAAGAAATGCCAAGGCAGCCATTCAATTCCACTTTAATGAGAAGGTTCATTTGGAATTGTAATCAAATACGTTTTCACAGAAAGTAACGAAAACGCCACTCAGTAGAGCGCATACTCCCGCCGTGGGTCAAGTTGGAGCCCTATCTTCCAATGGTAAACAATCCTTCAAAAAATTCCTGGATCCGGAACAATATCCTGAGCGACACCAAAAACTAATCAATTCTTCCTTATCTCAAGGGCAATCATCCCACCAACTTTCATCCAAATCCGTTCAGAACCTTTCCAGATATCCTGTTCACAAACACATGAACATACGAACACACACACACACACACACACACACACACACACACACACACACACACACACACACACACACACACACACACACACACACACACACACACATATGCACACACATACGCACACACACACACATACGCACACATACACACACACACACACACACACGGATGGACACGAGCGAATGCATTACTCCCTGGCGGGAGTAATTACAATACATTGAAATGTCAGAAAATGTCACCTTTATTACTCAATGCATTCGATCGTGTCCGTGTGTGTGTGTGTGTGTGTGTGTGTGTTCGTGTGTTTGTGAACAAGATATCTGGAAAAGTTCTGAACGGATTTGGATGAAAGTTGGTGGGATGATTGCCCTTGGGATAAGGAAGAATTGATTAGTTTTTGGTGAAGCTCAGGATATTATTCCGGATCCAGGAATTTTTGAAGGATTGTTTACCATTGGAAGATAGGGCTCATTTTTTTTAACATTATCTTCTATATATTCTATATTTAACATTGTGATATGAAAATAGTTTTCATATTTGTTGTAAATGTAGTTTAAAGTCGTGGTTATGCGTTAGAGCGGTGTATTTTGTTAGCAACGTTGTCTTCAAAGTTCTTTTTTTTCTTCTTTCTAATAAAGACATATTCTGTCATTTTAAAACCACCAAAGTGTGTATTAGGTTTCCCCGTTTCATAAAATCTATCGTTTGATACGTATAATGCTTTAAAACTGTTTGTTTTTGTTTTTTTACCTCAGAAGAGATATCAACATTTACCTCAGCGAATGTCAATCGCGGTGTCAGTATTTGATGAACTTATAAATAAAGACTTAGGTGAGTTATAATTGTGACAAGCATGTGCACGGGATTCTTCCCAGAAGAATGAGTGGTCGCATTAGCTTGTACGACTTAAAATGAGCGAGTGTTGTTTTCACGTTTGGGCCAGTTTTACATGTTGTATCCCTAAGGAATGAAACGAACGTTTTTCTGGCGTACAATTTTATTTGAAGTTACACATGCCTCAAAATACACTCACTGATATAGAATTGAACGCTGAATCCGAAAATAAAAATGAATAAGCTTTTCAGACATGCTTCACGGTTAAATGAAAGACAATAATTAAGCGCTTTGGGGAAGGCAATGGCAAACCACCCAATGTCATACACGATATTTTCAGCACGATCATGGATTTGAGAATGCATGTAACTTGCAGTGTTGAACAAATTAATACAGAGAGAAAGAGATAGACAGGGAGAGAGAGAGACATAGAGAGAGACAGACAGAGAGAGAGAGACAGAAAGAAAGACAACAACCTCACGTCCGAAAATGTAGGTGAAATTGCCTTGTTTTTTTTTTTACATTATCTTCTACATACCGGTATTCTAAATATATATCTGTGCAGTGTCTGTCTTGTGTTGTCTTGTCTTGTGTTGTCACTGAACTACTCCCTCAAACTTTTGTGAAATCGTACTATTCCAACTTGACCCACGGCGGGAGTATGCGCTCTAATGAGTGGCGTTCTAGTTGGTTTCCATTTTATTATTGTGATAATGATTCATTAATAAACTATTAAACAATTATAAGAACACTTGAAAATGACATCATCAAGTTCCTTTCTTTCTCTCCTTCGAAAGCAGTGTAAGTCGGAGGTGTGACTCTTGTTCCCTAACTTTGTTTTACTGGCTGTTTTGTTTTTATTGTTTTAATAGCCGGCGAAGCCGGTGTTGTCAATAAACGAGTACGTATTATGTTGAAAACCTGATTATGCCTTGGCTCGAGAATCCGAAGCGCCGTGGGCGCAGCCATCTTGCGGAGGCGGAAGTATGCATAACAAATTTAAAACGTTCATTAGGAGTTTCTTTCACCCGTCGTCGTTTGATTCACAATCTTATGCACCTCCGATGTATTAATAAAATAATTTAAGACCACCATCGGCCCGCACAGGCCTGGTTATCTTCAACAAAACGCGTCACCAAACACCGGACCCAATGAGAGTCGAGCATTTGCAAAAATATTTCTAAAACTAGAACGGGCACTCGGTAGAGCGCATACCTTCGCCGCAGCTACTGTTCTGTACTTGGTAAAAATACGATTTTGACCTTTTCGTGACCTTGACCTTGACCTTTGACCCGATTGCTCCCAAAATCTAATCAAATGTGTCCCGTATAATAACCAATCATCCCACCAAATTCCATGCAATTCGGTTGAATACTTTTTGAGTTATGCGAATAACATACACACACACACACAGACATACAAATAAATACACAGCGATCAAAACATAACCTTCCGCTTTTGCGAAGGTAATGAAATCACTCACTGGATGGAGCGCTGGAGACAGCCATCGACCGGATGCGGAAGTTTGCATAAAACAATTGCGAAAAAGTTCAATAGGAGTTTGTTTCACCCGTCGTTCTTTGATTCACAATCTAATGAAACCTCTCATTAGTTAAAAAAAAAAATTTATTATTATTATTATTATTTTTTTGTATACAAGATCGAGGCCCGTGAAAGAGCGAACATTAATCACACAGAAAGACAAACCGACACATAAAACATATAACATCGGGAGCGGTAGACAAGATGGGGAGAGAGGGGGAAGGACACAAACACAACATTTGAGAGCAGGGACCGAGAGACATGGAGACATCGAGAGATCTGAGAGAGGGCGAGGGCTTTGGGGGGGGGGGGGCATGGGAAGGGGGCGGTGGGAGAGGTATAAAACATATGGACACTGCCAGGACTTCCAGGAAAGAAGTTGGAATTTCAAACAAGGTGGATCTGGGGTGAATTAGCGGGGGTAGAAAAGATCAAGGTTTTGGATGGGGGAAGATAAGAGATGGTGGTGAACAGCTGTTTTAAAGACCTGGAGGGAGGAGTGGGATTGAAGGGAGTGTGGGAGTTTGTTCCAGAGGTGGGAGAAAAGAGGAATGAAGGAGTGAAGGTGAGCAAAGAGTCGAGATTTTGGCAGTTTAACCATCAGAGGCTTGCTGGCAGATCTTGTGCGACCTGTAGGAATATTTGGGGGACAGAGCACAGAGAGAGCTGGGGGAGCAAGGCCGGAGAGGAGTCGGTAGAAGACAGAAAGACCACCTACCTGCCTGCGGTGAGTGAGTGAAAGGCCCTCAGAGATAGCTTCATCGCGGGAGATTCCAATGATTCTGAAAGCTTTGGTTTCAACAGCGTGAAGCCGAGCTAGGTGTGAGGCAGGAGCACCAGCTCATAGGGGAGTACAGTATTCCATTGAGCTGCGGATGAAAGCCTTGTATGTGGTGAGGAGCTCAGGTGTGCCTAGGAAGGACTTCGCACGACGGAGGATGCCCAGTCGGCGACTGGCTTTGCAGGCCAGCTTGGAAATGTGGTTTTCCCAAGAAAGATCATGGCAGATAGTGAGACCCAAAAGCTTGAGTGACAGAACTTCTTGGAGAGGATTGTTGAGAAAGTAGATGGGAGGGTTGTCCAGTCGATCTTTTCGGAGAGACATAGTAAGAGTGTGAGATTTGTCAGGATTGAAAGACATGTTCCACTTGTTTGACCAGTCTGTGATTTTGTCCAGGTCTTCAGAGAGTGAGGAGGCTGCAGACTGCCGATCTGAGGGAAGAGGAATGGAGCGGCAGACAGTGGAGTCTTCAGCAAAGAGATAGAGAGGATTTTCCAGAGAGTCGGAGAGATCATTGATAAAGACCAGAAAAAGCACAGGGCCCAGCACACTGCCTTGGGGAACTCCAGCCTGAACAGGAAGGGGAGATGAGAGAAATCCATTCAGGGCCACACGTTGACTACGACCAGAGAGGAAGTCCGCAAGCCATGCATGGAGATTTCCATGGATACCATAGGAGTAGAGTTTGGTGAGCAGAGCTGGGTGCCAGACCGTATCGAAGGCACGTGATATGTCGAGGGAGACAGCTCTAATTTCCTGTTTGGCATTGAGGACCTCCATCCATTGTTGAGACAGGAGAAGCAGCATGTCCAGAGTAGAGTGACCTGGTCTGAATCCAAATTGATGATCAGAGATCAAGCCATTGGAGAAGAGGAAAGATTTCATATCCGAAGCAATGATGGATTCCATGACTTTGCTGATAATTGGGAGCAGGCTGATTGGTCTGTAGTTAAAAGGATCTGTTTTTGCCCCTTTTTTGTGTAAAGCGGTAATGTTTGCTGATTTCCAGGATGCTGGCAGATGACCTTGAGCAAAAGATAGGGTGAAAAGAACAGAGAGAGGGTGAGATAGAGTGGCAGAGCAGGATTTTAGGACCCGTGGGCTGATGCCGTCTGGTCCAGTTGCAGAATCAGAGTCGAGGTTAGACAAAAACTCCTCCACCTTGTCAGGAGAGAAGGACACAGAGTCCAGGAGCAGTTGGGTTCGACTGGGAAAGGTGGGAACAGAGAGAGATGGGTTTGGGACTAAAGATTTTGAGGCAAACACAGAGTTGAGGCATTCGGCTTTGTCACGTGCGATGTCAACTGTGTGGCCATTTGAGGTAAGGGAGGGGATGGAGGGGGAACAAACACCAGAAACGGATTTGACCAGACGCCACCAGGATTTGGAGGAAGGAGACAGGTTTGAGAGTTCGTTCTTGAGTGAGGAGAGATAGTGCTTCCTGGCACTCCTGAGGGTAGACACACACTTGTTCCGAGCTTGGTGGAAGGAACTGAGATTGCCTTCAGTTGGATTAGCCTTCCAAGAGGCAAAGGCAAGTTGTTTCAGGGCAACTGCCTCACCACAAGATTCGGTGTACCATGGAAGGGAGGAAGGGTAAGACAACTGAAGACGAGATGGGATAAATCTGTGCATGAGAGAGATCAGTTTGCTTTGGAAGAATTCCCAGGAAGAATTGATGTCAGAGGCAGTGGAGATGGGAGACCAATCCAGACGATTGATGGCTGCTTGAAGCCCGTCCCAGTCGGCCTGAGTGAAATGCCAGACTCTTCGACGCTGAGGAGGCTCTCTGAGAATGGCCAGAGAGATGTCCACTTTGACAAGCACATGGTCAGAAGAACCGATTGGAGCAGAAGAAGAGCAGCAGACATTAGCAGGGAAGTTTGTAATAATCAAGTCTAGAAGAGAAGAAACTCCATTGGCTGAGATCCGGGTCGGGAAATTGACAGATTGTGTCAATCCCAGTGAGTCACAGAAGTCCTTTGCTGAGGTGCCATGACTGGTGAGAGAGGAACCCACACCCAACCAGGTGGCATGATGAGAGTTGAAGTCACCACATATGAGGAAGAGAGAGTTGGGATGAGTGGATAGAAGTTGGTCCATGTTGTCAGAGAGTGAAATGTAAATTGAGTCATCACTGTTTGGGGGACGGTACAGAACACATATGAACAAAAGGTGGGAGCGGAGAGGAAGCCGGAGCCATAGGTACTCCTGGGGGTGAGGAGGAGAGAGGGCAGTGCAAGGAGAATGAGGAAGAGAGTTTTTGATAAAGATAGCCACCCCACCACCAGGACGAGGCTCAGGTCTATCATACCGGAAGAGGGAGTAACCAGGAAGAGATATTGAGGAATCAGAGACATCTTGAAGGAGGAAAGTCTCTGTTAAGCAGATCAAGTCTGGATTGTCAGAAGCAACCTGTATGGAGAGATCAGTCAGGTTTGAGCGAAGGCCCCGGATGTTTGAGGTCCATACCGTTAAAGAAGAGAGAGGGGGAGCATCGGGTACAGGACAGGGGAGGGGAGGAGTAGGGTAAGATGAAGGATGAGAGGGGGAGGTAGGGAGAGCAGTTGATAGTGTGTCAGAGATTACAGAAGAGTTCCAAGAAAAGGAAGGATGAGGAGGATGAAAGGTTTGGTGGTGAAGGGATGAGGCAGAGTGAGGGGTTGTTTGAGGGGGGCATGGGACAGTAGAAGGTTGGGGGGGGTGGAGGCATGAGATAGAAGGGAGACGAGGTGGGGGGGAGGCAACTTTGAGGAGGGGGGAGGAGGGAGAATTTGAGAGGAATGGTACGGGGGGAGATTTGAATGGGAGGAGTTGAGGGGGAGTTTTGAAGGGGAGGAGTGAGGCGGGAGTTTAGGAGGGGAGGGGCAAGGGGGGAGTTTAGGAGGGGAGGGGCAAGGGGGGAGTCTAGTAGTGGAGGGGCAAGGGGGGAGTTTAGGAGTGTAGGGGCAAGGGGGGGATTTGGAGGGGAGGGGCAAGGGAGGAGTTTATGAGGGGAAGGGCAAGGGGGGAGTTCAGGAGTGGAGAGGCAAGGGGGGGGATTTGGAGGGGAGGGGCAAGGGGGGACTTTAGGAGGGGAAGGGCAGGGGGGAGTTCAGGAGTGGAGGGGCAAGGGGGGAGTTTAAGAGTGGAGGGGAAAGGGGGGAGTTTAGGAGTGTAGGTGCAAGGGGGGGGATTTGGAGGGGAGGGGCAAGAGGGGAGTTTAGAAAGTGGATGATTAATGAAAGACGAACATTGATAACAAATTGGGTTTGTTGTGATTTTCAAGTTAGCAATCCGATTCAGAACGATGGAGGAGGGATGGAATGAATGTGAATTTAGACCATGTAGTGAGGGAGACGTATAAGATATTGAATTTCTTTTTTTTGACGTGGAATGAGTTGGAGAGGAAATTGAGAAAAGCCTTTTAAATAGGAAGAAAAACAGCGTGTTGTAATATACCACTGAATAAACCACTGAAGGGGAAAGGTTAAACATATTTAAAATAATATTTAAACAGAACCGTGAACAATCTTATATGCACAAAATACCAACGGGGGGAGGGCCGAGAGGGACCACCACGAGTCACGTGAACAGGGCAAAAGGTGGATGGCAAGGAGATAATGGGGGCGGGGCGAAAAGCACCGCGATACACCTGGACAGAAAGTACAGGATGAGACAACGGCACACGTGGAGAAAGGAAAAATAAATTTTTTTTATTTTTTTTTGGGGGGGGGGGGGTGGGTGGGGTGGGGTGGGGATTTAAAACGTTAGACAGAGTATTACGTTCGGTGTAGAAGGGAAAAACTGAGAGCCAAGCAAAACACGATGTAGGGGACTTAAGTTAACAAACACCGACAGGGGTACAAGGCCACACACGAGGCGCAGAACAGGATTAATTAATTACGAGTTACAGGAAATTCAAACCAAAACTAACTATAAACAAACAATAAAGCATGGACGATAAAGTAACGAGTTGAAATTTGACAAACACACGAATGAAAAAATAACCACTTTGGATGCCCGGAGAGAAACCAAGCCTCCAGGTCGGAAGCTTCAACAACTAGGCCGCGTGGCCGCACGTGGCACGAGATACTCAACTATTTTTTACAGGTATGAAAGATTAACCCCGATAAAACTACCGAGGGACACTTAAAAGGTACACACACGTAAGATAAACAGTTTAGACAAGAATACAAATGTGACAATGACTTAGCTTCGAGCGTGCGTGAAGATCGTGGAACAGCTTCGAAAATCCGTGACCGCCCCGATGAAGGGGCAAGGTTTTAATCATCTATCTATAATTCCAGTAATCTCTGTCTGTCTGTTTGTTTGTCTGTGACCGCTGTTTCTCGACAACCACGGGTCCGATATACTTTTAACTTGCCAGGTATATTGCTGGGGACCCGAGGATGTGCCTTTTCAAGGTTTCATATTAATCGGACAATTACTTACCGAGCTATGTCCAAAAAACGATTCAACCAATCAGAGAGCAGCGAACGATCGCGTGTGCCGAACGTGGCGGGCACACTCTGCCTCGGATGGCACATTTGAGAGCGTATTCATTTATTTCACGTTTGCAAACTATGTTGGCGTTAAACTATGTTTTACAACTAATAAAAACGAATTTGCGATTCATTCGCTTTCCTGCGCGTTTGTGCACGCGATGGCGATTTCTTTACCAAACTCCGGAAGCCGTTCGCTTTGGACCAAACCATTGCATGTAAATAGAGGGGGGGGATTGTCACCACTCGCAAGCCGTTCGCTTTGGACCAAACCATTTCATGTAAATAGAGGGGGGGGATATAATTTTAGATATAGATATAGTACGGGCAATGCCCTAGTTGAATTAAAATACATTAAGACCAACCTCGTTATCTTCAACGAAAATCGTCTTCAAACACCAGAACCAATGAAAGCGCTCAATGGTGGGCCGTGGGCGCCATCGACCGGATGCGGAAGTTTGCATAAAACAATTGCGAAAAAGTTCAATAGGAGTTTGTTTCACCCGTCGTTCTTTGATTCACAATCTAATGAAACCTCTCATTAGTAATTAAAATACGTTAAGACCAACCTCGTTATCTTCAATGAAAATCGTCATCCAACACCAGAACCAATGAGATTCGAGCATTTGGAAAAATATTTTTTTTAAAGCTTATTACGCGTTTTGGACGGTGAAAACGGCGTCAAATATTCTAACATTGACGAAGAATTATTTTTTAGAAATCTCGCGGCCGTATGGGATAGTTTTTCACGGCCAGAAATACGGTATAAGCGGTTTACATATTTAGTTTAGAAATACGGATAGTTTTTCACGGCCGGAAATATCCGAAGTTGAGACGGAAGTCACCGAATTAATCACTGCAAGCTAACTTCTTCTGGTGGAGGAAGCCGCCGTGCCCGGAGAGTCAGAGAACCAGCCCTGGCGCCTGACAGCGACTGAAGTTAGAAGACTACACACTTACTGTGAAAACGTATGTTAAGCCCAGTTAAAAATAGGCCTTAAGCTAGCACATCGTATAGTTACTTCCTTAAGCTTCTTGTGACATTTATTGTATGCAGGTATTGCCATTGGGGAGGACTGTCTGCTCTTCTCTTTTACCAAGTCTTACCAGGTATGGTACCTACTACACCTACCTACTACCAACTACCTACCTACCTACTACCAACTACCTACCTACCTACTACCAACTACCTAACATACTGATGCCATGGTGATGGGTAAAATAGTGGCAAGAGGTTTTGGCTTCGCCGGCTCATTGCGGCTTTGCAGTCGGTACTAGTAGCCGGCGAAGCCGGTGTTGTCAATGAACGCGTACGTATTATGTTGAAAAGCCAGATTTTGCTGGATCCTTTGAGAATTCCAAGTTTTGACGCACCAAATCAATCAATGGAGGCCGCCATCTTGCGGATGCGGAAGTATGCATAAAAAAATGAGAAAAAATTCAAAAGGAGTTTGTTTCACCCGTCTTTTTTTGATTCACAATCTTCTTATGCACCTCTAATTTGTAATTAAAATACTTTAAGACCAACCTCGTTCCCCGGGCCCTGGTTATCTTCAACGAAATCGTCACCAAACACCGTAACCAATGAGATTCGAGCATTTGAAAAAATATTTCAAAAAAGCTTATTACCGTTTCGGAAGCTGAAAACGGCGTCAAATATTCTAAAATTGACGAAGAATTATTTTTTAGAAATCTCGCGGCCGTCGGGGATAGTTTTTCACGGCCGGAAATATCCGAAGTTGAGACGGAATTCCCCGAATCAATCAAGAAGGAAATTTTATAAATTTTAATCTCATCCAGAATGCAAATGGTGTCATTTTGAACTCGGTACGGTACCTACTACACCTACCTACTACCAACTACCTAACCTACTGATGTCATAGTGATGGGTAAAATAGTGGCAAGAAGTTTGGCCTCGCCGGCTCATTGCGGCTTTGCAGTCGGGTGCTATTATTGATTTGTTTTTATCTACATTATTAACCATCTGGAAATTCTGGTTGTGATCATTCACAATCATAGCGCAGGCTTCAATGGGCCCAATCCCCACCTCCACCATTTTAGTTCCTCCCAAGAAACCTCATGTTGTAATTTTTGTGAAAATTATTTAAAATGAAGGAAGCCGTTTCTCAAAGTGTTGACGGGTTCAGTTTGAAACACAAAAAATTAATGAGTTTAATTATAAACACACGAATCAATAATGTTTCATTTCAATGTTTCTGTTGTTTACACACTTCGTTTTTAAACGCAGAAAAACAGCTTATTGACAGAAAATATTTAAACGAATTCACCGAGTATTTTTTACCGTCCTTAATTAATCCTTTATTATTGTAGGTTTGGCCACAAGTTGTAGATTGGTATAATTATTTGAAGAACCACCTGTCCAGGTCTCATTTTCATTGAAGACGTTGAGGCAGGAATTTGGAACATGGACAGGGTGCTGGCGATAACTCTCGCACTCTTTGTAAAAGTTACCCTGGTGTGTTTAACATCCACCAACTAATGCCAGTATATGGAACATCCGGCCTCACGTTCATTCGAGGGACAGCTCACTTTGTGATGCAACATTGCCTGAGAAGTTCCAATCGAGCAGCTCATCGTTGGGCCCATAATTGAATCTAGGCGAGACTGTGTCGAGGGAGAAGTTGGCTGCACGACGCTGTCTTTGTTTTATGAAATTGCAATTTTTTGTTTTATGAAACAAATGGACCAAAATATTCATTTATGAAGATAATCGCTGAGAAAAGAGATTTTATAATCGAATATTCCAATCAAATTTAATTACGAAAGCCATATTTCTGATGGAAGAAGGCACATGATGATGTTGATGATGATGATGATGATGATGATAATGTTGATGATGATGATAATGTTGTTCATGATGATGATGATGATGAAACACGAATAAAATCAGATTCATTGCAATATTGTATTTGAAAAAAGTGCAAAGGTGCCAATATTTTTAGCCGCGACAGTATAATCCCCAATCGTGGCTTTTTGTGCTGGCAGGATGGCAAATGGGCATTCGGGCTCTGACCGAGACCCGCGGCCTTTAATGTTTTCAGAAATAGGAGAGGAAGGCGATTTTATTATGAATATTTAAACATAGTTCAGTATATTCATTGTTGGGGGTTAAAAGTCGATTTCGATTGATTCCACCAAAAATGTAGCAAAGTAAAGTCATTTTTTGCTGTTAAACATTTCACCTGCGTTAAACAAACATTTACCGTTGTTAAATGAACATTTTTAACTTTAGAAAAAATGGTTATTAATCATAAATGTGCATCACAAAAAGCTCGGTTTGTATCCTCTTTGTCCAAAACAATTATCAACCATCTTCACACGTATTTTTGCTAATATTAAAGAAACTGTTCAATACACGAAGGTGCAAGTTGACTCGGTACGAACATCTCACTAACTCCTCTATTTTGGATTGTACGGCTAAAGTGACCAATTGCTTTCCCCGGTGAAATTTTCAGGTGAATGAAACGGAGAATGAATAATTTTGTCCGTTTGTGCATTTTATTAAATAACGTTTCAGGCAGTTTGGCTGGAACATTCCATGACGCTTGGGACTCTAATACGTGTACTGCACTCAGCAACATCAGATGCACCAGTTTCTGGGTCGTAAATTCGAGTATTTGTTTTTAATTCACGGTCTCGTTACTATTCTGCATATTTATGTGTGAAAATATCTTAGTTGTGTTGAAAAGTGTTATTTTAATTGGTTCTGGGTCAGAAAATCTTTGCTGAGAAAATTTATGAAGTCAACGCTCAGATCCTCATGAAGACAATAAAACTTGGAATCATTGATGCTCAAAGATGTTGAAAAGGAGGTTTAACAGAAGCTGAAATGTGATGAAGAAATCATTGTAAACAGCGTTGCCAAGGCAACATCTGAACTCAGATCATTAGCTCTCCTGAGGCTACCTGTTTTGATGCTTGGGTGATTCTGATCTGATTGATGATGGAAGTACAAGTTCGAAGAACAAATTTAAATGAACATTAGATGATGGAAGTACAAGTTTGAAGAACAAATTTAAATGACCATTAGATGATGGAAGTACAAGTTCGAAGAACAAATTAAAATGAACATTAGATGATGGAAGTACAAGTTTGAAGAACAAATTTAAATGAACATTAGATGATGGAAGTACAAGTTTGAAGAACAAATTTAAATGACCATTAGATGATGGAAGTACAAGTTTGAAGAACAAATTTAAATGAACATTAGATGATGGAAGTACAAGTTTGAAGAACAAATTTAAATGAACATTAGATGATGGAAGTACAAGTTTGAAGAACAAATTTAAATGAACATTAGATGATGGAAGTACAAGTTTGAAGAACAAATTTAAATGAACATTAGCTGATGGAAGTACAAGTTTGAAGAACAAATTTAAATGAACATTAGATGATGGAAGTACAAGTTTGAAGAACAAATTTAAATGAACATTAGATGATGGAAGTACAAGTTCGAAGAACAAATTTAAATGAACATTAGATGATGGAAGTACAAGTTTGAAGAACAAATTTAAATGAACATTAGATGATGGAAGTACAAGTTCGAAGAACAAATTTAAATGAACATTAGATGATGGAAGTACAAGTTTGAAGAACAAATTTAAATGAACATTAGATGATGGAAGTACAAGTTCGAAGAACAAATTTAAATGAACATTAGGTGATGGAAGTACAAGTTTGAAGAACAAATTTAAATGAACATTAGATGATGGAAGTACAAGTTTGAAGAACAAATTTAAATGAACATTAGCTGATGGAAGTACAAGTTTGAAGAACAAATTTAAATGAACATTAGCTGATGGAAGTTCAAGTTTGAAGAACAAATTTAAATGAACATTAGATGATGGAAGTACAAGTTTGAAGAACAAATTTAAATGAACATTAGATGATGGAAGTACAAGTTTGAAGAACAAATTTAAATGAACATTAGATGATGGAAGTACAAGTTTGAAGAACAAATTTAAATGAACATTAGATGATGGAAGTACAAGTTTGAAGAACAAATTTAAATGAACATTAGATGATGGAAGTACAAGTTTGAAGAACAAATTTAAATGAACATTAGATGATGGAAGTACAAGTTTGAAGAACAAATTTAAATGAACATTAGATGATGGAAGTACAAGTTTGAAGAACAAATTTAAATGAACATTAGATGATGGAAGTACAAGTTTGAAGAACAAATTTAAATGAACATAAGCTGATGGAAGTACAAGCTTGAAGAACAAATTTAAATGAACATTAGATGATGGAAGTACAAGTTCGAAGAACAAATTTAAATGAACATTAGATGATGGAAGTACAAGTTTAAAGAACAAATTTAAATGAACATTAGATGATGGAAGTACAAGTTTAAAGAACAAATTTAAATGAACATTAGGTGATGGAAGTACAAGTTCGAAGAACAAATTTAAATGAACATTAGATGATGGAAGTACAAGTTTAAAGAACAAATTTAAATGAACATTAGATGATGGAAGTACAAGTTCGAAGAACAAATTTAAATGAACATTAGATGATGGAAGTACAAGTTTGAAGAACAAATTTAAATGAACATTAGATGATGGAAGTACAAGTTTGAAGAACAAATTTAAATGAACATTAGATGATGGAAGTACAAGTTCGAAGAACAAATTTAAATGAACATTAGATGATGGAAGTACAAGTTTGAAGAACAAATTAAAATGAACATTAGATGATGGAAGTACAAGTTCGAAGAACAAATTAAAATGAACATTAGCTGATGGAAGTACAAGTTTGAAGAACAAATTAAAATGAACATTAGATGATGGAAGTACAAGTTCGAAGAACAAATTTAAATGAACATTAGCTGATGGAAGTACAAGTTTGAAGAACAAATTTAAATGAACATTAGATGATGGAAGTACAAGTTCGAAGAACAAATTTAAATGAACATTAGGTGATGGAAGTATAAGTTTGAAGAACAAATTTAAATGAACATTAGATGATGGAAGTACAAGTTTGAAGAACAAATTTAAATGAACATTAGATGATGGAAGTACAAGTTTGAAGAACAAATTTAAATGAACAGAAGCTGATGGAACTACAAGTTCGAAGAACAAATTTAAATGAACATTAGATGATGGAAGTACAGGTTTGAAGAACAAATTTAAATGAACATTAGATGATGGAAGTACAAGTTCGAAGAACAAATTTAAATGAACATTAGGTGATGGAAGTATAAGTTTGAAGAACAAATTTAAATGAACATTAGATGATGGAAGTACAAGTTTAAAGAACAAATTTAAATGAACATTAGATGATGGAAGTACAAGTTCGAAGAACAAATTTAAATGAACATTAGCTGATGGAAGTACAAGTTTGAAGAACAAATTTAAATGAACATTAGATGATGGAAGTACAAGTTTGAAGAAAAAATTTAAATGAACATTAGCTGATGGAAGTACAAGTTTGAAGAACAAATTTAAATGAACATTAGATGATGGAAGTACAAGTTTGAAGAACAAATTTAAATGAACATTAGATGATGTAAATACAAGTTTGAAGAACAAATTTAAATGAACATTAGCTGATGGAAGTACAAGTTTGAAGAACAAATTTAAATGAACATTAGATGATGGAAGTACAAGTTCGAAGAACAAATTTAAATGAACATTAGGTGATGGAAGTATAAGTTTGAAGAACAAATTTAAATGAACATTAGATGATGGAAGTACAAGTTTGAAGAACAAATTTAAATGAACATTAGATGATGGAAGTACAAGTTTGAAGAACAAATTTAAATGAACAGAAGCTGATGGAAGTACAAGCTTGAAGAACAAATTTAAATGAACAGAAGCTGATGGAAGTACAAGCTTGAAGAATAAATTTAAATGAACATTAGGTGATCAAAGTACTTGTTTGAAGAACAAATTTAAATGAACATTAGCTGATCAAAGTACTTGTTTGAAGAACATATTTAAATGAACATTAGCTGATGGAAGTACATGTTTGAAGAACAAATTTAAATGAACATTAGATGATGGAAGTACAAGTTCGAAGAACAAATTTAAATGAACATTAGGTGAAGGAAGTACAAGTTCGAAGAACAAATTTAAATGAACATTAGGTGAAGGAAGTACAAGTTCGAAGAACAAATTTAAATGAACATTAGGTGATGGAAGTACAAGTTCGAAGAACAAATTTAAATGAACATTAGCTGATGGAAGTACAAGTTCGAAGAACAAATTTAAATGAACATTAGCTGATGGAAGTACAAGTTTGAATAACCAATTTAAATGAACATTAGCTGATGGAAGTACAAGTTCGAAGAACAAATTTAAATGAACATTAGGTGATGGAAGTACAAGTTCGAAGAACAAATTTAAATGAACATTAGGTGATGGAAGTACAAGTTCGAAGAACAAATTTAAAAGAACATTAGATGATGGAAGTACAAGTTTGAAGAACAAATTTAAATGAACATTAGATGATGGAAGTACAGGTTTGAAGAACAAATTTAAATGAACATTAGATGATGGAAGTACAAGTTCGAAGAACAAATTTAAATGAACATTAGATGATGGAAGTACAGGTTTGAAGAACAAATTTAAATGAACATTAGATGATGGAAGTACAAGTTCGAAGAACAAATTTAAATGAACATTAGATGATGGAAGTACAAGTTCGAAGAACAAATTTAAATGAATATTAGATGATGGAAGTACAAGTTTGAAGAACAAATTTAAATGAACATTAGATGATGGAAGTACAAGTTTGAAGAACAAATTTAAATGAACATTAGATGATGGAAGTACAAGTTCGAAGAACAAATTTAAATGAACATTAGATGATGGAAGTACAAGTTCGAAGAACAAATTTAAATGAACATTAGATGATGGAAGTACAAGTTCGAAGAACAAATTTAAATGAACATTAGATGATGGAAGTACAAGTTCGAAGAACAAATTTAAATGAACATTAGGTGATGGAAGTACAAGTTCGAAGAACAAATTTAAATGAACATTAGGTGAAGGAAGTACAAGTTCGAAGAACAAATTTAAATGAACATTAGCTGATGGAAGTACAAGTTTGAATAACCAATTTAAATGAACATTAGCTGATGGAAGTACAAGTTCGAAGAACAAATTTAAATGAACATTAGGTGATGGAAGTACAAGTTCGAAGAACAAATTTAAATGAACATTAGGTGATGGAAGTACAAGTTCGAAGAACAAATTTAAAAGAACATTAGATGATGGAAGTACAAGTTTGAAGAACAAATTTAAATGAACATTAGATGATGGAAGTACAGGTTTGAAGAACAAATTTAAATGAACATTAGATGATGGAAGTACAAGTTCGAAGAACAAATTTAAATGAACATTAGATGATGGAAGTACAAGTTCGAAGAACAAATTTAAATGAACATTAGATGATGGAAGTACAGGTTTGAAGAACAAATTTAAATGAACATTAGATGATGGAAGTACAAGTTCGAAGAACAAATTTAAATGAACATTAGATGATGGAAGTACAAGTTCGAAGAACAAATTTAAATGAACATTAGATGATGGAAGTACAAGTTTGAAGAACAAATTTAAATGAACATTAGATGATGGAAGTACAAGTTTGAAGAACAAATTTAAATGAACATTAGATGATGGAAGTACAAGTTCGAAGAACAAATTTAAATGAACATTAGATGATGGAAGTACAAGTTCGAAGAACAAATTTAAATGAACATTAGATGATGGAAGTACAAGTTCGAAGAACAAATTTAAATGAACATTAGATGATGGAAGTACAAGTTTGAAGATAAAAATTTAAATGAACATTAGCTGATGAAACTACAAGTTTGAATAACTGAAATTTAAATGAACATTAGCTGATGGAAGTACAAGTTCGAAGAACAAATTTAAATGAACATTTATTGTGAATGAAAACATTCATTTTTCTGTCCGCACAATGACTTTATTTTGTTAATCTGAACATTTGTAACATGAGGGATGATTTTTCGTGTATAAAAACATGATAGGTGTGTTTATAAAATATCATGTACAGTTCGTGTTCACCATGGTGTGGTGATTCTTCATATCCAGTGTATTTAGTCATAGAAAGAGTTTATTTTGTTGAAATGATTATTCAACCTTTTCACAAAGTTTGTTTGAGGAAACTTAAATTTCGGACTGTGTCGGTTAAAAATAGTATTAAGGTTGCTCAATGACCCTTTTTGACCGAGAGGCTAGAATACGTCAGTCTGCCCCTGGTTTGAATCCCGACCAATCTACAAGCTGTCTTTCTGGTGTTTCACAGCCATGATGATTCATCAATGTGTGTGCCCTCCTTCGGATGGATATTTAAATGGCGTCCCGGTTGTTAACATTAGCTTATGGAAGTTAAAGACCACACGGTCTCCTTTGTGAGGAGTACTCCCGCCATCGCCAGCAACATGCACAAATTCCAAAGTCCTGCCCCAGCTAGTGCTGTTAAGGCAATGGCAAACCACCCAGCATAACACTTGCTCAGGAAACTGCTTTGGTGGCACCGACCAGAGAGACAGAGACGGAGAGACAGAGACAGAGACAGAGACAGAGACAGAGACAGAGACAGAGACAGAGACAGAGACAGAGAGAGAGAGAGAGAGAGAGAGAGAGAGAGAGAGAGAGAGAGAGAGAGAGAGAGAGAGAGAGAGAGAGAGAGAGAGAGACAGAGAGAGAGATGGAATCTCTGGCTTTCACTCCGTTTGATCGCCACAGCCAATAACTCACTTTTTGACAATATTTCATGATTATTCTGCTTTGGAACATTGGTTTTATTTTGTCGAATTGCGAAGTTTATGGTATGTAAGACTAATTTTATATTAAAAGACAAAAGAGTACTTCTGCATGAACTACAAGGAGACGAATGGACAATGGACAAAAACATGTGGGATTTGAACCTGGTGTTCTCACACCGTGCGCCACCCAACGGGTTAGAGGGAACAATAATCGGCCAACGTTTTATGTGCCGATGTGAATACAAATGTTAAACTTTCTCCACCAGCAACACCAAACCCACACGCTCCTGGTTTAGAGTGAGGTCTTGTTCGCACCTGGGAGTGTACGTTTTATACATCAGTTTAATTGAAATCACGAATATATTTACCGTGTATCGAACAAGTTAAATTATTTAATAACTTATTTCGATTTTATTTTTATGAGTTTAGACAAAAAGTACAAAAAATCCATTTTGGTTCCAAAAAAAAACCAACTTTAACTTAGAACGTGAAATTGTTCTCTCCTTTATTTTTTTTGCCTTTATTTAACTGCTCCTCAAATGGTACATCAGTAGTTATAAACCTGTTATGATTTATTAACTCATCCCTCTACCTTGGTTTGGTTGATGTCCTGACTGAAGCGACACCAATGTCTTCATCTCACGTCCGCATCACTACAATCCTCGTTGTTGCGCTTTATATACTCAAGTGTTGGGAACATGAAGATAGTTACGAATATTCAAGATAAATTCCCTTGATAGGAAACAGCCAAGTGGTGGCACTTCTTGTAAATAAGATGAGAATGACTTTACTAATTAACATTGCACTGCAAATTTACCATGTGTGGTATTTATTTTTAAAATAACACATCATGTATTACTAATTGTTTGAATAATGAGCAGAATAACGTTTGATTTATTTGATTATGAGGAGCAGAATCTTGTTGTCTTATCAATGTTGTTATGAGATTTTTTGGATTTCCAGCTTGAAGGAAACTTGGTGGTTGACGCACTTTAATGAGCGATCTGTTATTATAAGGAGAGGTGTCCATCTATCACAGAAAGAAGAAGCACGATGTTTAACTTTGATGCTGTTATGTATGCAACATCTAGACCTCACCGTCGACAACATACAGTATAACAAGCAGATACGGATGTACACGTCACTTCCAGGTTTGCAGGCCCGGGAAGCGGCGTTGTGCTTGCTGCTCACACAATAAAAGCCACTCTGAATTGAACAGATTTGGTGTTCTTTTGGTGGAACAACACATGGCGATGAGGATAAACCTTCATAGGAAACTTTAGTTGACCATGGCATTCACCCAGTTCATGAAATTCTCCGATTTATTTTGTTTGCTACTTCACAAAGGAATCCATGATGATGTCATATGGCCACATCAATGAATTAAACGCCCGTGCAGGTGATTGGAAGACGTATACTGAAAGTTTGGAGTTCTACTTCTAGGCAAATGGTATCTCGGACGAGCGACAGATGAAATCAGTCCTACTGTCGGTATGTGGCGCAGAGACATTCACGTTGTTGAAGAATTTGGCCATGCCCAGGCCCATTGGGGACCTGAAATATTCGGAACTCGTGGAAGCTCTAATGGATCACTGCAACCCACCCCGTCATTTATTGTCCAACGTTTCAATTTCTATCTGAGCCATCTGGCAACAGGACAGTCAATTTCCGAATTTATTTGCAGAGCTGAAGAATCTTTCACACTTCTGTGAGTTTGGTGATGCACTGGAGGACATGCTGTGGGACCTGCTTGTTGTTGGTGTTGCAGGTGATCGCATGCGGCGCTTCCTGTTAGCCGAATGGACATTGAAATTTACGACAGCCAAGGACATTGCCATTGCCATGGAGAGTGAGGACAAAAACGTTGCTGACATCGGCATCGCTCGTTCTTCATATGGTCAGGCACAGACCAACACCACCGTCAATCGTGTCGAACAACCTTCATCACAGCGACGGAAAATTAATCCCAGACCCGGACGTCCATCACAAATGAGTTATGGGACTGTGGAAGTCCTTTCAGGTGGACTTCCTTATGATTGAAGTTTGATGAGTCCCTGTGAGTAAGTTTTTATTCACAGTTAAATTGTAGTTTGTGTTTTGAGCTTTTTACATTGCAGAAGATAACAGAAACATGAATGTTGTTTTGTAAAATTACCTAGAGCCATAAAAATATTTCATAATCTGTAAAAATGATAAATTAAGCTCGACTTGGAACATGTTGGAGATGTTAAAAACTGGAAAGAGCTGGTGATAAATGATTGTTGAAAGTTGCAGCAGTCGGTGAAGTTCTGGAAAACGCAAGGTCGGCGCTCTGTGATTGCTGCAATCAACAGGGGGCCTTTCTACTGGGATTAGTTCCATACCCCACCTCTGCTCCTTACTGAGAGCTGCAGATAAGAATGATTTCCAAAGGAGCTTATTCTCCAGAGAAGGCCCAAGTAGTGACCTCTCTGCTTATAGAAACATATTCCTCGGCCTTACTGATGACTGATGGGAAACACATGTGTTCTAGCGCCGGCCTGGATGCAACTTCCATGACCTTTTAATCACTCTTCTGCCCTTGCACAAACATCAGAGAGCAACGGAAACTATAAGTGAGCTATACTTTGCAAGGGCAGTAAGAAATTCACTTGATGTCTTGTGTGCTGTATGTTCAATTAAGTACTTGGTGTAAATGCAAGCGAGTTTGTTCCAGCAAGTCGATTAAATCATTCACCAGAAAGTGGTAGTCTCTATCTCTCTGTTTATCTTAATTGAGTAGAGATATTACACCTACTACAGGAGCAACAGGTGTCATCACTGTTATGGTAGGCATTCACCAGATGAATGTCGCTACAATAATGCCGCATGCCATTTCTGCCACAAGTGGCCATATCTCTCCAGCTTGTCTCTCCCACACACACAAAGAGAAAGTGGGCGGCACAAAGACACATCTCATTAGTTCGGAGTTGTATGCTGACGAGGCAACCTCTGCTTCTGGTGATACCTCCATGATGCACGATGCACAGCATATATTTCATTTCTTCTGTAAAAACAGAGCAGAATCTCTGCTGGCTCAAGTCGGTATCAACAATCGACGTTTGGAAATGGAGGTTGACACAGGTGCCGCTGTTTCGCTCATCAGCCGAGCTGCTTTCAACAACCTGTGGCGTGAACCTCACTGACCCAAATTGCACCGGACGTCCCATCTGCCATCTACCTACACCGGTGAACAGATCAAACCGTGTGGAACTTGTGACGTCAACATGACTTATGGCAATCATAAGTTCAACCTGCCCCTGATCGTCATCCCAGGTGATGGAGCATCATTACTCGGTAGGAACTGGTTGGAGGTAATTGAACTCAACTGGAAGCAGATTCATCAATTTCGTGCAACCAATGCCTCAAAACCACTTGAAGCAGTCCTGGCCAGATATCCAGACATATTCAACTATGAGCTCGGTACTTTGCAGGCTTACTCCACTAAACTCAACGTTGACAAAGAGCTCGATCGATTCCAGGAACGTGGGATAATTGAGCCAGTTCAATACTAAAGTTGGGCTGCACCGATGTCCCCGTTGTCAAAGCTGATCAGTCTATTCGCCTTTGTGGTGACTATAAAATGACAGTCAACAGATGCTCAGCACGAGACAACTATCCAATCCCACAGATTGATGATTTATATGCAAAGTTGAGTGGAGGCCAAAGTTTCAGCAAACTCGACCTTATGTCAGCATATCTTCAACTTCTTCTCGAGGAAGAATCAAAGAAATACCGGACAATGAACACGCACCGTGGCCTGTATAAATACCACCGACTGAGTTTTGGGGTGAAGTCTGCCCCAGGGATATATCAGCATTGTATGGACAGTTTGTTTGCTTCCGAACAGCACGTTGTGGTTTATCAGGATGATATCCTGGTCACTGGTTCAACAGAAACCGAGCATCTACACAACCTAGAGGGAGTCTTGAAAAAGCGATCGGACTCCGGCCTCCGATTAAGGTTCAACAAGTGTGAGTTCATGGCACCATCAGTAACATACCTGGGCCACATAATTGACGCTCAAGGCCTACATACAACCAAGGATAAAGTCAGAGCGATCAATGATGCACCAGCTCCAAGAGACGTGACAGAACTGAAGGCCTATCTCAGCATTCTGCAATACGACAGCCACTACATACCAAACATATCCAATGTTTTGGGTCCTCTCTATCACATGCTGAAGAAAGGAGTCTCATGGAACTGGGGTACTACACAACAAGCAGCTTACCAGAAGTCAAAGGACATGCTCCAAGTGTCAAACGTTCTAGTTCACTATCATCCTGATAAGGACATCGTACTGACATGTGATGCTAGCCAGTGCAGTGTGGGGGCAGTGCTGTCTCGTGTTATGCCTGATGGTTCAGAGAAACCAGTGGCATTTTCCTCCAGGACATTATCTCCTGCAGAATAGAATTATAGTCAGTTCAACAAGGAATGTTTAGGAATCATCTTTGGAGTCAAAAACTTCCACCAATATCTATTTGGAAGACACTTTGTTGTCTATACTGATCACAAACCACTGATTAGCCTGTTTGGTCCAACCAAGGTAAAATCTGACACAGTACCACCCAGGATTATACGATGGCCGTTGCTACTTGCTGCTTACGACTACCACATTCAGTATAACCCTGATATGCCATTGCCAACACAGATGCCATGAGCCGTCTACCATTGCCCGACTTGGTCGCCAACTCACTGTTATCTGGCAGTGTGATTACCTTGATGGATCATCTGCAGGACTGTCCCGTTGATGCCAACCATATTTGCACCGACAAAAGACCTGATCCAGTCCTTTCGAGAGTTCTCCAAGCCCTACAGCTTGGATGGCAATCGCTACCTCATGGGGACCCTGCCTATGTTCCTTACGTGGCACGTAAAAATGAACTTCGTGTGGACAGCGGTTGCATATTGTGGGGATGCTGCATAGTGATTCCGCAACTTCTGCGTTCCAGGGTAATGGAGGAACTTCATGAGTGTCATCCCGGAATAGTCAAGATGAAGTCACTGGCTTGGAATTATGTATGGTGGCCAAATCTAGACACTGATGGTGAACAGTGTGTTCAACATTGCTTTCCCTGCCAAAGCACCAGGAATGCACCAGCGAAGGCACCGCTGTATCCCTAGGAATGACCCACTGCATCGTGGTATCGAGTTCATCCTGACTATGCTGGATCAGTGAACGGTCAGATGCTACTAATCATCACTGATGCCCACTCAAAGTGGATTGACGATTCCACAACACGTGGCACTACATCAGCTGGAACAATAGAGAAAGTGAGACGTTGTTTTGCTGCACACGGCTTGTCCAGAGTCATCGTTAGTGATAATGGTACCTGTTTCTCGAGCTCGGAATTCACCGAATTGACACGCAGGAATGGTATCAGACACAAATTTGTCAGTCCACAACACCAAGCTTCCAATGGCCTGGTTGAACATTCAGTTGGAGTCAAGGAAAGTCCGGACTACTACACAAACTGCAGGATGGAAACCTTGAAACCAGGCTCTCGCGTCTGCTCCTCAAGTATCATACTACACCTCATGGTACAACAGGAGTAACACCATCAGGATTACTGATGAAACGGCACCTAAAGACCAACCTGGACCGTCTGAAACCAGATATGGCTTACCGAGTGTATCAGAGACAACTTAACCAGAAGTTGCATCACGACATGTCAGCAATGAGCCACTCACTTCACATCGGGAATCCAGTGTTCTCCCGCAACTTTGGTGCACGTGCTGTTTGGTTGCCTGGCGATGTCATAGACAAACCTGGGCCACTGTCACATACAATACACTTGTCAATATTGTTGCGGTTTTTAGAACCTTCACATGTAAATTTAGTAGTAAATTCCCTTATAAATAACCCCTGTGTACATTTCCCCTTAATTGGCTGTTAATTGAAATAATTGCACCCAAGTTAGTCCACATTGCAACACGTAGCGAATCATAGGCCCTTTTCGTAGTTATATCATTATTATGTGTTTCAGTTAAGGCTGTGTTTCCAATAGTGACTCTACGTTGCATCAATCAAATGAGATAGATCCCTTTCAATATCCCCAATGGCCTCCTAAAAGTGCCAGTAATGCGGCGTTCGCCGCCATTGCATGGGGCTGTGTTTACTGGCTCCACATCGCGCCAAAACTCCATTGCCCACGAGGCCAGGATCGGAGAAGAAGGGCATGGCCCCACCTCGTCATCAAAGGTGGAGCAAGAGAGCCCCTGGCGACCAACCAGGAATCGGTGGGCATGGCTTGATGGGGCGTGGCAAGGAAGATCTCTTTCGTTCGTGAAAGTTCCACGGGGGCGGTTATAAAACCCTTGGCGCGAGGCCCCCATGCATGATGAGCGAGGAAAGGCGGCAGATGAGCTTCAGAGGCGGATGACCAAGGAGCACCGAAAGACGCATAAGAAGGCAGGAGAGACCAAGCTGCGTAAAGCCCGGAGACGCTGCTTCAAGCAGCCATGCCGCGTGAAGCTCTGATGCGCTGCTGCGAGCAGCCCGGCCGTGAGAACCCGAGTGCGGGGAGTTGGCAGCCGCTCGCCTCCAGCCCTGCCGTTCTGCATGGATCCTTCTCATCCTTCGTCCAGCCATTCCTGCCTGCAATCCCCTTTTGTGTACGTGAGTTTGTTCTGTTCGTCTTGTCCCTGGGGTATAAGTTAAGCCTGTATAGTTAAGCATTGCACTGTGTCTTCTTTTCCTGTATATTACTTTTATTTCATCTCTCCCTTTGGTTTTTGTATAGTTAATAATAAATACCGGTTCCTCCTTACTTTGGTTTCATTGTCGTCCGATCGTCTTCGTGTTTTCCCTATTGAATATCTGTGGCACGATTTTGGCAGAACCGCTTACAATCGGGTTTAGTCAATAATTGCTAACGGCTCGGATTCCGGATTGCTAAACCGCTCGGCCAATACCATCTTGTCCGGGATTCGAGCAGTACTTGTCTCCCTGTTTTGCGGAGGGATTGATAAAGGTATTCGGGCTAATACCTGGACCAATAACCCTGATCAATCCCACCCCGCAAAAGAGCGTTACAAGTACCAGGACCATTCGGACGGCCAGCTTAAAAAGATGAGGGGATTAATCCCCCCTCGATAAGGGGAGTGCCGTCCCCCGGATCTGTAACAATTGGTGTCGGGGAGTGGGATTTGGACCCGAACCAAATTTTTAACAACATCGAAAAAATTGGTCAAAATTTGGAGCGGCCGAAATTTTGTTTAATATCCAAATTAAATCGTGCCATGGATGATGAAGGCAGTCAGATGCCGGTGGGGGTAGAGGAAGAGGGTTTGGAGGTAACCCAGGACCCCAGGGAGGAATTGGGAGAGAGAGAGGAGGAAGGCAATGAGGATGTGGTAGAGGGGGTGTCAGGCGCACGAGATAGCGGCGCCTCACACGAGGTTACAGGAGGTGAACAGGATGGCGCCTCGCACGTGGTGGCGGGGGGCCTACCCCCTGTGCAAATGAGTGCTGGAGAAATGCAGATGCTCATGGCACAAATCCTGGCAGGGGCAAAAAGAATAGAAACTATGGTGGACGCCATGCTAAACAAAACAGGGTGTGATACGGAAAAATTGAGGGCAGAGTCAAAAAGGGAGGAAGCCAGGGGTAACATGGAAGCATTGGGGAAGGACATTGAGATGGACCGCAGATCGGGCGAAAGGGTTGCGGGGGTACGCGATGAGGTAACGCGAGTCGAGGAGCGCAGGTTGAGCGAGTCGGAGCAAGGCGCAGGTAACTGGACCGGGGTAGAAATCGCGACCCGGGGTTTGGGAAAGCCGGCGACCGCCGAAGTAGAGAAAATTTTATTCGGACCAGCGGTCGTCGAGGGAAAGAAAAAAGAAATTAAGTCCGAATCATTTGAGGCAGTAGTGGAAATTGGAATTGGAGAGACCGCAGATGTAGAAAAGCACTCGCGGCAGGGAGAAATGGAAAATGCACAAAGTCTGGATTCGCATCATGATGCTGTGCTTATTAACACCAATGAAAGTTTGCAGGTGGTGTTGGAGCACAGGAGAAGAAGCGCCCAGGTGAGTCGTGCTGTATATTGTGCGGGGAGATGTTGTAGGAGAATGTTTGGCGCGAGAGGGTCTCTCGCGCGCTTGGGATTGAGAAAGCACCCGGGCGTTGGTGGAGGGTCCCTTGTGAGTGGTGTGAGTGGAAATGGTGTGCTTGTGAGGAAAAAGTGTGCATCGGAGAGTGAGTGTGTTACAAAGTGTGGGAGTGATACCGAGTGCGAGCGAGAATGCACGTTGGAGCGTAAGTGTACGGAGTGTGACACGGAGAGTGAGTTGGTGGTGGCGCGGGTGCGGGAGGGCACATCGGAGCACGTAATGGTGAGTGTTACAGAGGATGTAACCGGAGAGTGTGCGCAAGAGTTGCCGTGAGAGTGTGCGGTGATGATTGGGTGTGCAGAAGAGTGCACACCCGTGGTGAGTGTTACGGAGGACGTAACAGGGGAAGAAGGGTGTGGAACGGAGTGTATGAGTGGTGAATGCGATACAGAGTGTGGAAGTGGGAGTGAGTGTGACCAGGAGAGTGAGATGGATGGAGAGAGTGTGCGGGAATGCACACCTGAGTTGGTGGTTAAGCGCGTGATTGGGTGTGCAAAAGAGTGCACACCCATGGTTGTCACAGAGGATGTGACCGAGGAGTGGGCGCGAGGAGGTGTTGATGAAGTGTGCGAACGACGAATGTGTAACAGGGTGTGCGAATGGTGGAATGGATGCACAAGAATGTGCGCGAGAGTGTGTGGTGAGTGTTATGAGTAGACCGGAGTATGGAGCGAAAGAGAACGAACGGAGCGAGTGATGTGAGAATACAAAGCGAGCATCGACGTTAAACGGGATAGCGGTTACACCGATGTTTAGCCGCTAGCACTCGGTGCGCGGTGCGCTTTGTTTGCTGCGAGGACCGGCCGGGAATGTAAGCGCGTCGCTCCTGTTCGGGGCATCGTGCACGATTCGGGCCGGGCCCCACACTGAATGGTCGGTGCCGCATCAGAGCGGTGATGGCGCGATTCCGGGGGAGGCGGGCCAGGTCGGACCTTCGCCCCTGGCGGGGACGGGGTTCCGACCAGGCGAGCTTCGGTCGTCGGGCCGGAGACCGCAAGGCTCCGCACCGAGATGGTGCGTGGAATCTCGGCCCTAGCATGCCGCCTCCCCAGAATCGTGAATGCCGGACGGACCCAACCATCAGGAGTAGACCAAACCACCAGTATGCATTGCTCGGTTTTTCGAAACTGAGCTGTAAAAAAATGTAACGACGTACCGAGAGGCTCAAGTTTAATGGACTGTGATGATGATAGTGTTTTGATTCGAAATTGGGAATAGTGAATAGGATTGGCAGTAATGATTGGCAAATTTGATGGGTAAAAATGATTGGCAGTGATGATTGGCAAATTTGATTGGCAGAAAATTGGATGGGCAAAATTGATAGAGGGAGATAGCCAATGCAGAGGGATGGCAAATTCACCATCCCTGACATCCACCCGGGCACACGAGCGATAGTTTATGGGGTTTGGCAGTGTAAGCTCGCCGAGGGAGGGTTTGGATAATTGTATAGGGACCTAGAGATGACCATAGGTAACTGTAGGGTTAAGTAGTGACATGTACCTGTAGTAGGGGACGTAGGTAGATTAGTTGGATTATAATGACGAGGGAGCGCAATAATATAAGGGGCGACTGGGAAGCGCGAGTTTTAGAAGGGCACCAGGTAGATCAGATGATGCAGTGTGTTTTTGGGTTTTTTTGAATGAGGCATTGCGTATGGAAGTTTTTGCTGGTGAGCATGTTGAAATGAGGAATTGAGAGGCAATGCTCAGGTAAGATGTGTGTATGAGCGTGGGAAAATCTGAGTGCCTGAGGCAATGGTTTGGAGAATTGAAAGTGTATTGAGCAGCGTATTGTGAAAAGTGTGAGGTGATTGTGAGTTGTATTGAATGAAGAAGTCTGGGAGGAAAGGAGGGTGCAAGAGCCACCAGGTGTGTGTGCGCACAGGTGTGCAAGTGAACAGGTGTATGGGGAATGGTTGTGTGAAGTAGCTAGTATGGAATGGAGTATGGAATGGATGGTGTGGAGTGAGTATGGTGGAAAACGTGGAGTGGAGTGGTTGGTGCGAAGGGAGTGGATGGGGAAGATGGACCCCCATCACGAATGCCCGGGGAGGGTAGTTTAAGAGTTAGGTAGAGGGTATAGGTAAATTGTTGTGGATATTGGCATCTGTGGTGCGTGTAGTAGAATGGTGTTTGGATGGGTGCATTAGTGACGTGGAAATGGCTGGGCGTGTGGCCTGTTAGTGTGTATGGTTAAATGGACACTCCGCCACTGTGAGGATGTCGGCCAGGTGAGGCCGCAGGTGGGCTCTGGGAGCCGGTAGAGTTGTTGTGAATGGGGCCCGAGGATCCGGAGGATGGACCCGGGTAGCCCAGTGCCAGAGAGGGCACCGGGGGGGGGGGGGGGGTAAGTGCCAGGGAGGGCCTTCCCCAGTTAGATAGGTTAGGGTAAAGTAGCAGGTAAGCTCGGAGGAAACTGCAGTGGCGGAGGTATGCAGGTGAGTAGACCTGCTAGGGGAGCCACACGACTCAGCCCCGAAATTGTGCGAAGGCACAGGGAGTTGAATCGGGGGAGTGAGACCCCAAATTGGAGAGCGCCACAGTATGTGCAATGGGAGTTCGGTTTTTAGAACCGCATAGAGTAAGATGGCCAATGGTTTGGCAGGGAAAGACCCCGGGTAGAGTAAAGTGTGTTAATGTCATTTAGAAAGTAGTTAGGATTGAAATCTCCTCGCACAATCTGCACCCACTCACCTGAGGTGACCACAGTGCTCCACGCCATGCCATGGTTTGTTTATTTTTGTGCAAATGTTTTTGGGAATGTGAGACGCATCACGACGTGGGTGAGACATTGTGTTGTTGTTCCATCTCTTCCTCCTAAGAGGGATTGATGATGAATTGGGTGATGGCAAATTTGGTTGGTTAGAGGGATTGTGAACCAATTTGGTATTAGAGGAGATATGGGGAGGATGAGACGTAGTGACGAATTTGTAAATTGTTGTGTAAATACGGGATAAGGGGCAAGGGTAGAGTAGGTGATGGGGGGCGGGGGTGGGGGGGGGGTTACGTACGTTAGGGACGAGCTTTCTCCGCTCGATCTCCAGGCGCACCTCCCCTCTGCATTGCCTTGTGTTGATGTGTATCCTTGCGGCCTTACCCATCGCTGACTCTTCTTTGTCTTCCTCCCCACCCATGGACCGTGCTCTCTGGGCACTGAGGGAGAGCGTGCGGGAGCCGCATTTGTGTGCCCGAGCCACCGCTGCCAGCTGCCTGGATCGATGCAACACTTTATGGACCGCACGTCTTGCGGCCAAGCACCGCACTTATGGACCACGGTTCTGTGGCCGAGCACCCTGATGGACCCCACGTGTTGGGGCCCGGCCCCTCTGTTGGGACCGGCCATGATGGCCCAAGGAAGTTTGCTTGCGGACCACGGTGAGGTGGCCCCTTTTGCCCTACAGGTGGACCACCCATAGTTGGCCCCTGTGGGCCCCAAATAAAAAATGGATGCGTTTTGTGCCTTTTTTATTTATTATTGCAAATAGGCAGCAAGCCACAAGAGTTGACAACATCAAGAAGAACAACATCAAGAACATCGGCCAGCAGAGGGAGCAGATCAAGAACGAGACCATCAGTTTGTTTTTTATTTATTGTGCGTGCAATGTAGCACTGGATGGTGCTTTACTGGTGCTTTCTTATTGGTGCTTTGGTGCTTGCATGCTCGGGGATGCATTGCAATATCAATCCTGCATCCCCGGGCATGTAGAGGTGGTGTATCGATGCAGTGCATGCTTTCTCCTCCCTCCCACAGGGTGCTTTTTCTTTTGTCTCCCAAACAAATGACAGGTCCTGGGTTGCGTTTTGTAAATACAAATAGTGTCACTTGTAAATAATGCTCCCCACCGTGCATGTATAGTTTGAGAATTAATTCCGCAATTCGGTTAATTGTGGGTGCGAATCTGTTAGGCAGGATGCAACGTAGCAGGCGGGACATACTTAATTGTGTTTTAAAACTGTCGCACTCAAGGGCAAGGTTAATAGTAGAGGGGTATTACATCTGCGTGTCACACTAAGTTAAAGTTTTGTCGGCCCGAGACGTGCCGTGAGGAATGAGGGTGCTGTGTTGCGGTTTTTAGAACCTTCACATGTAAATTTAGTCGTAAATTCCCTTATAAATAACCCCTGTGTACATTTCCCCTTAATTGGCTGTTAATTGAAATAAATGCAGCCGAGTTAGTCCACATTGCAACACGTAGCGAATCATAGGCCCTTTTCGTAGTTATATCATTATTATGTGTTTCAGGTAAGGCTGTGTTTCCAATAGTGACTCTACGTTGCATCAATCAAATGAGATAGATCCCGTTCAATATCCCCAATGGCCTCCTAAAAGTGCCAGTTATGCGGCGTTCGCCGCCATTGCATGGGGCTGTGTTTACTGGCTCCACATCGCGCCAAAACTCCATTGCCCACAAGGCCTGGATCGGAGAAGAAGGGCGTGGCCCCACCTCGTCATCAAAGGTGGAGCAAGAGAGCCCCTGGCGACCAACCAGGAATCGGTGGGCATGGCTTGATGGGGCGTGGCAAGGAAGATCTGGCAAGTTCGAGAAAGTTCCAGGGGGTGGTTATAAAACCCTTGGCGCGAGGCCCCCACGCATGATGAGCGAGGAGAGGCGGCAGATGAGCTTCAGAGGTGGATGACCAAGGAGCACCGAAAGACGCATAGGAAGGCAGGAGAGACCAAGCTGCGTAAAGCCCGGAGACGCTGCTTCAAGCATCCCTGCCGCGTGAAGCTCTGACACGCTGCTGCGAGCAGCCCGGCCATGAGAACCCGAGTGCGGGGAATCGGCGACCGCTCGCTTCCAGCCCTGCCGTTCTGCACGGATCCTTCTCATCCTTCATCCAGCTATTCCTGCCTGCAATCCCCTTTTGTGTACCTGAGCTCCCTTTGTGTACCGTCCAGCTATTCTGTTCGTCTTGTCCCTGGGGTATAAGTTAAGCCTGTTTCGTTAAGCATTGCACTGTGTCCTCTTTTCCTGTATCTTACTTTTATTTCTTCTCTCGCTTTGGTTTTTGTATAGTTAATAATAAATACCTGTTCCTCCTTACTTTGGTTTCATTCTTGTCCGATCGTCTTCGTGTTTTCCCTATTGAATATCTGTGGCACGATTTTGGCAGAACCGCTTACAATCGGGTTTAGTCAATTGCTAACAGCTCGGATTCCGGATTGCTAAACCGCTCGGCAAATACCATCTTGTCCGGGATTCGAGAGGTACTTGTCTCCCTGTTTTGCGGAGGGATTGATAAAGGTATTCGGGCTAATACCTGGACCAATAACCCTGATCAATCCCACCCCGCAAAAGAGCGTTACAAGTACCAGGACCGGTCGGACGGCCAGCTTAAAAAGACGAGGGGATTAAACCCCCCTCGGTAAGGGGAATGCCGACCCCGGATCCGTAACAATATGATGCCATGGCGTGATGGGCGGGTTGTCCATCGACTCCATGACCACATTGTCTATCATCACTGCAGCCCCATCAAACCTTCAATACTCCCTGTCATTATGCCGGAGACTGAACAGCAACAATCCATTGTTGTGCCTGTGTCGGGTCTGTCCACCTTCATCAAAAATAGTGACAGACAACTTTGATAGACAAAAGGAATATTTATTAGTATGCCGAGATAATCTGCTTGTCCACATGCGCAATCAGTTCTCTGACTTCTATTCTTTCTGAATTGCAATTTACACCCAAAAGCGCTCACGAGAAAGGAAGGAAAAGCAAAGTGAAATATAAGATAAGAACAGAAGAGCTGATGTACGAGCCCTTGGCTCCACATCTGCACAAGGTCACACCACTGATAAAACATGTTTCTATCAACTCTACCCAAAGGCACAGTTCTGCTTGGCAACTGCTAGATGGCTTTATGCCCATAGTGCTCAAACAATTATACTATACCTCCTTTAACCTTTAACCTTTAACCTCCTTCAACTTCACGTGACGACCCCGCGTGATGCAAGAACCCAGCATGCTTTACGGCCACGGCTGTCTCTGATTGGTCCAGAGATGACAACTATTCATTTTTACTCTGACAGCTGCCCCCATTTTGTCATCTATGAACATCACACGACATCCCGCTCTTGGCCCAGCGCCCCCTCCGCCCCCACGCTCCTCGCCTGCCAGAATTACGCTTCACCACCCAAGGGATCAGCCACCAGCCCCCCCATCTCCCCCCGCCCCCAGAAACCCTGGAAGCTTTGCGATTAACAAATCCACTTGGGATTGTGTGAGGATTTGTGAAGTGGATCCACTCCTTCTGACAGGCGAGGCAAAAGGGAGCCTGAGAGGAAAAAAGACACACCTCATTAGCACCACACCACCACACCAGATGCATATATAAAACAATGAAACAAACTTCAGCTTTTGTTTTTTTCCTCTTCTGAAATATAATCAAAAGCGAAGGGTACTTCTTTTAACCACCTTGTGACTTATACACATTCGTTCTGAGACAATCCATTATGTACATTGCACATAATGAAGTGGAAGCCACAAAGGGTGAAAAGTATTTACAACAGAATCAAGAAAGCAAATTATTTTATATGCTCTGCTCAATGTTCTTGGCGAAACTGTCAAAAGGACGATGTAGCTTAATTCAGGCTGGAGTTCCCCAAGGCAGTGTTCTGGGCCCTGTGCTTTTTCTGGTCTTCATCAATGATCTCTCCGACTCTCTGGAAAATCCTCTCTATCTCTTTGCTGATGACTCCACTCTCTCCCACTCCATTCCTCATCCCTCAGATCAGCAATCTGCAGCCTCCTCACTCTGCAGACCTGGATAAAATCACAGACTCCTCAAACAAGTGGAACATGTCTTTCAATCCTGACAAATCTCACACTCGTACAATGTCTCTCTGAAAAGACCGTCTGGACAACCCTCCCATCTACTTTCTCAACAATCCTCTCCAAGAAGTTCTGTCACTCAAGCTTTTGGGTCTCACTATCTGCCATGATCTTTCCAGGGAAAACCACATTTCCAAGCTGGCCTCCAAAGCCAGTCGCCGACTGGGCATCCTCCGTCGTGCGAAGTCCTTCCTCGGCACACCTGAGCTCCTCACCATATACAAGGCTTTCAGCCGCAGCTCAATGGAATACTGCACTCCCCTCTGGGCTGGTGCTCCTGCCTCACACCTAGCTCGTCTTCACGCTGTTGAAACCAAAGCATTCAGAATCATTGGAATCTCCCGCGATGAAGCTAACTCCAAGGGCCTTTCACTTACTCACCGCAGAGGGTTGGTGGTCTTTCTGTCTTCTACCGACTCCTCTCCGGCCTTGCTCCTCCAGCTCTCTCTCTGGGCTCTGTCCCCCAAATATTCCTGCAGGTCGCACAAGATCTGCTTGCAACCCTCTTATGGCGAAACTTCCAAAATCAAGACTCTCTGCTCACCTTCACTCCTTCATTCCTCTTTTCTCCTGCGTCTGGAACAAACTCCCTCACTCTCTTCATTCCCACTCCTCCTTCCAGGTCTTTAAAACATCTTTTCACCACCATCTCTTATCTTCCCCCATCCAAAACCTTGATCTTTTCTACCCCCGCTAATTTCACCCCAAATCCACTTTTTTGAAATACCAACTTCCTTCCTGGAAGTCCTTGGTGTCCTTGTGTTTATACTTCTCCCACCCCCCCCCCGCCCCCTCTTCCCACGCCGCCTCCCCCCAAGCCCTCTCCCTCCCACACATTCCCGATGTCCCTGCTCTCAAATGTTGTGTTTATGTCTTTCCCCTTCTCTCCCCATCTTGTCTTCCGCTCCCCATTTTATATACTTTGTTTGTTTGTCTGTTTGATTTGTTTGTGTGATAAATGTTAGCTCTTTCACGAGCCTCGATTCTGTAAACAAAAAAAAACACAAAAAAAAACGAGAGAAGGGTCAGCGAAAGAGGGCAAAGGGAAGAGAGAAAATGCCGGCGAGCGAGAGGTTTTACTCGCCGTCACGTGACGTCAGCCATCCTCTCCTCCCCACGACTTCTCGAATGTTCTCATCACGTTTGTGTCCTCTCATTGGCCAGCACTTTTTGCCGTTCATGTCATGCCACCCATCGGTGGCCAATCAGTCTCCCGCTTCCTTCCACCTTCCTTCCCCCAATCAGTGGCCAGCTTCTTACCCCCCTGGTGTGATCTTCCCACCAACCCTTTTTGACCAATCACATGCGAAGTTGGCATGGCCTCAGCCTGCCTGTACGATGTCTGCCTGCCATGGTGGCGTACTACGTGGCTGCTGCCTGTTGGCTCTTCCTACGTCATTGTGGTGGCGGGGGAATTATTTAATGTGTGGTGAGCTAATGGGCCTATCTAATGTCTATGGGATGTATTGCCATAAGGGACACTGGATTGCTCACAGAGGGAACGACACACAAGGGAATTTTACCCATAATCACTGTACTAATTAGCATGCCGCCCCCTCGTGGCGGGGACACAGATATGCACTTACTCAGACATATGGCTAAACACAGAACTAAACACAGATTGTTTATCACGACAGTCGAGCACCTACCGATGCAGAACTACCTGGATCTAGATATTCCTCCATCCCAATTTAATAACACAGCTGCCCCTTCCCCCCCCCCCCCCCCCCGGAACCATAGCCCCTGCAAGGTTCACTGCAGGTGCAACCATTCTAGTCTGAACACTTACTGTCTCAAACTTAATTGGCCTATGAAATAAATCGGGAGGTCTGCAGGAAGTGAGCCGGAGCTACCTACCTGTTCTCCTTAACATGCTAATCCCCTTAACAATCATGCAGTCAAATATTTACACCGATTATAACTGGTCGCTCCTGCGGAGGAAGGGTAACAACAACACGCAAAACTAAATTAACCTTATTCGAAACTTTCAAAATTCGTAAACTCTGATATACATATTATATACAAACCCCTTTCTACAGACCGCGTCCCCCGGTGGATGCCACAAGACGCAACCTCACCTGTGGGGCCATCCCAATGCACCCCTAAATTTCCGTGGGCCCTGTCCTGGTGTTACATGTGAGTGACATGGCTCGGTGGATTTCACCCACATTCATTCAACACCTTAACCTTAACCACTCATACACATTCCAAAAAGCATTACAAGACATTTCATTTCCAAGCACATATTTCACCCCCCGCCCCCCCCCTGCAGGACCATGGCATAGATGTCATATTCGTGTGTGCGTTCATTTCTACTCGGCAACGCGGAGGAACCGCACAAGTAAGATGGTGGGGGCGCTTCAGGCTGTGGTGCCTACAGTCCAAACCCAAGTCACTCGACTTACAACTTCATTGCCCCCCCCCCCCCCCCGTTTACCTCTTGGCCCCGTGACAGTCAAACAGCCCTTTCCGCCGTTCCGCGGCCTGTGGGGGGTCTCCACAAACCAGGCTCCTTGGCCTCCTGCTTCAGCGCGGCTACATGGGTCGCCGGGAGTCTTCCACCCCAAGGCGCGCAAACGGACCCTCCACCGACGAGCTCCAATTTCCAGATACCACTGGCTGCCAGGGGTAATTGCCACAGAGGGGGGCTGCAGGCATCGCTCCTCAGAGCTTGATCTCTACCTGCGGACACACACACCTTCCCCACCCACAATATCCCCAAAACACATTTCCTCCCCCGCTGCCATTCAATTCTCCAACACATATTGCAAGAGCAGATGTTACAAAAAGTTGCCATGGCCTGCCTTCATGTAAAATCCCCTGGTTCACATTTCATATTTGAATCACAGTACATCTCAAAACACAATAATCAGCACTCATTCTCAGTTTTCATTCTCCACGACCACATAAAAACACATCACCTCGACACATAAACAAACCCCACCCACAAGACACTGTGTGGCACCCATTCCATCCCCCTCATCGACCATGTCGTCACTCTCACCCACCTCCTTCTCCAAATTACATGTCCCCCAATTTACATAGCAAGTCCTGAAGCCAGGGAGAGTACACATCCAAACACTCACCTCAAGTGCAGGTACTTGCAGGTTGGTCGGGTCCAAGAGTGCCATTGAGATCTCGTGAGATCTTGGAGACGGCGGCAGGGATTTTCGAAGCTCCACACGGTCTCCACGTTTTCAAAGTTAAGTCTGTTCACAATTGTATTTTGTCGAAACTGTATTTATCTTTCGGTGTGTGAAGTTATAGTGTGCACCTTGGAAGTTTCTCGGTGTTTATTTTTCATAAATTAATCGTCTGTTTGCCGCGTCGCGAGCGATTTGAAATCGAAGTTAAGTAATTGTTCCCATTTGTATTTTCGTTATAACTGTATTTATTTTATGGTGTGTGTACGTATATTGTGTCCCGAGGAAGATTTTCGGTGCAAATCTTTCATACCTGTATTGAAAATCGTGTTAATTCGTGTCGTGTCTTGAGGCCTTGTACAGTGTACAACCTTGAGGCTTTGTTTTTCTCTCAGCGGTCCGTCGTTTGTGATCCAATAACTTTCGTTCTCTGTTTTCCCAGTCTTTTCACCCCATAGCCTACTTCCTTGTGTAAATCTCAACTAAAAAAAAACAAACAAAAAAACATTTCCTTCTCGGTTCTTATTCTTGTTCTCATTCGTTTATTCATTCTTATTCGTTCCTTCGTTCTTCGACCACGTGTTTCTCCCCCATTTCCCCCAGATAGTTTTCACTGTTATTAACCTTCAATGTTTACACTTTCCCCTCAAGTTCTGTATTCCGTCATATATTATAACACCTTTTTCTTCTTCTTCTTTAAAAGGCTGCTTTCGACTTGCTCACCAAATCTATTCATCCCCAAAAAAAATTACATCTCCTAGAGTGCCTTTTTTCTACATTCCCTAAAGCCTACGTCACACATAGGCGGATTTGTCGGCGACTACTGGCGACTGGAAAAATCGCACACCACCCGCCGACAATCGTAATGAAACCGTAATGGACGGTCTTCTGTAGTCGTGGTTATCCTCCCCAGGTCGGCTGCAGTCGGCAAGAGCCGCAAAGGGGCCAAATATTTTTTTTAATGTTTAAAAACGGTGTGCTCAGTCGTCCTCAAAAAGAATCCGCCATGCTGTCGTGATGGAACCGCCATGCTGTCGTCGGTATCCGTAATAAGACCGTAAAGTGGCCGCAACCCAGTCGCTCATAGTCTTCCGCAATCGCCCCAGCATCGCCCCACCAGCTAGCACGGCAGAGATGCGAATGCCATACGGCCTTCCTGCGGCATCTTCCCTACTACGGGCCGACACTGTTGCGGCTGCATATCGACTACAGAAGAACTGCCATGTCTCCCCTGCGGCTAAGGGAGACTGACGACGACAGCAGTAGGACTAGTGGCGGCCGAGTTACGGCCATTGGCGACAGAGATACGACTGCCTGGCGACTGCATTACGACATACCACGATTCCATAGCAAGAAAGGATGGTGTGAGGGTCTCCGTGGAGTGAGGTCCTGTGGTGCCGACAAGGATATGGCTTTATTGTTTGGACTTGGGACTTTTGGGAACCTTATTTTTGGGACTTTGGTCCTTTGGAAACTTTATTTATGGGACTTGGGACCAGTGGAAATAATTTGTTGGACTTTATTTCCATTCTCTCTCCCTGCAGAAAAGTTTGATTATTACATTACAATGATACATCTTTATTAACTTATTGTACATCAAACATCTTTATGCTTCATGTCATACATCATTGAAATGAATAAAGTGAAATGTAAAATAGAGAAATAAAGATTAAAAAAGTTGTGTGAATCGTCTCCAATCGCCGGCGGTCTTATTGCAGTCTTGCGGACATCGGAGTAAACCGCCATCCGGGCCCAATGCAGTCGCCGCGATCCGCCATCGGTCGTAATCTAGCCGCCAGACTGTCGCCACGCTGCCGCCGTGCATCCGCAATGCAGTCGTCGTCGATCTTCAACAGTCGCCATCCCACTCGGGGCGTCGTCGCAATGCAGTAGCAATGTGGCCACCTGCAGTCGCCATACTGCCGCCTGACCATATTTGACCGCCCGAAATCGCCAGTAGTCGCCGAAAAATCTTGATCGCCGGCAGTCGCCAGTAGTCGCCAAAATATCCGCCTATGTGTGACAGGGGCCTAAACTCTCCTGCACTCCATCCTCCATCACAGCGTCCTTAAACGTATTTTTAACTCGAAGGTCACAAGAAACTCATTTTGCAATAAATGTTCGTTTCCCATTAATCGTACACTTTCTAAAATCCAATCTCACCCCTCCCCTCCAAATCTTCCCCATCACCCCTCCCCTCCAAATCTTCCCCATCACCCATCCCTTTCAAATCTTCCCCCTTTCCCCTCCTCTCCTAATCCTCCCCATCACCCATCCCTTTCAAATCTCCCCCCTTGTCCCCTCCCTCCTAAACTACCCCCTCACCCCTCCCCTCCAAGACTCCCCCTCGCCCCTCCCCTCCTAGACTCCCCCCTCACCCCTCCCCTCCAAATCTCCCCCATATCCCATCCCTTTCAAATCCCTCCCCTTGTCCCTTCCCTCCCAAAATCCCCCCTCGCCCCTCCCCTTCAAATCTCCCCACCCTCATTTCTTCTCAATTGCCCCCCTCTCACTCCCCCTCCTCAAAGCGTCCTCCCCGCTTCTTCCCCCTTCCAACTCTCACCTCCATCTCCCCCAACCTTCTGCCTCGCTCTTCCCCCTCCTCAAATAACACCTCATTGTGCCTCACCCAATCACCATCAAACCTTTTGTCTGCCCCATCCTTCCCTTTCTCCGAGCTATTCTGAAATCTCTGACACACCTTCAACAGCTCTCCCTACCTCTTCCACCTCTTCCACATCTTACCCTACCCCTCCTCCCCCCTGTTCTGTATCCGATGCTCCCCCTTCCTCTTCATTAATGGTATGGACCTCAAACATCCGGGGCCTTTGTTCAAACTTAACTGATCTCTCCATACAGGTTGCCTCTGTCAAACCAGACGTGATCTGCTTAACAGAAACGTTCCTCCTTCATGATGTCTCTGATTCCTTAGTATCTCTCCCGGGTTACTCCCTCCTCCGGTATGATAGACCTGAGCCTCGTCCTGGAGGTGGGGTTGCTATCTTTATCAAAAACTCTCTTCCTCACTCGCCCTGCACTGCACTCTCTCCACCTCACCCCCAGGAATACCTCTGGCTACGGCTACCCCTTCGCTCCCACCTCTTGTTCATATGTGTGTTGTACCGTCCACCAAACAGTGATGACTCCATCTACATCTCGCTGTCTGATAATATGGACCAACTTCTATCTACTCATCCCAACTCTCTCTTCCTCATATGTGGTGATTTCAATTGTCACCATGCCAGTTGGCTGGGTGTGGGTACCTCTCTCACCAGCCATGGATCCTCAGCAAAGGACTTCTGCGACTCACTGGGACTGACACAATCTGTCAATTTCCCGACCCGGATCTCAGTCAACGGAGCATCTCCTCTTCTGGACTTGGTTATGACTAACTTCCTTGAAAATGTCTGCTGCTCTTCTTCTGCTCCAATCGGATCATCTGATCATGTCCTTGTTAAAGTGGACATGTCTTTGACCATTCTCAGGGAGCCTGCTCAGCATCAACGAGTCTGGCATTTCAGTCAGGCCAACTGGCACGGTCTTCAAGCAGCCATCAATCATCTGGACTGGTCTCCCATCTCTACCACCTCTGACATCAACTCATCCTGGGAATTCTTCCAAAGTAAATTGCTCTCTCTCATGCACAGATTTATCCCATCTCGTCTTCAGTTGTCATACCCTTCCTCCCGTCCATGGTATACGGAATCTTGTGGTGAGGCTGTTGCCCAGAAACAACTTGCCTTTGTCTCCTGGAAAGCAAATCCAACGGAAGGAAATCTCATTTCCTTTCACAAAGCCCGAAACAAGTGTGTGTCCACCCTCAGGAGAGCCAGGAAACAATATCTCTCCGTTCCCAAGACCGAACTCTCTTATCTGTCTCCCTCTTCCAAATCCTGGTGGCGTCTGGTCAAATCTGTTTCTGGTGTTTGTTCCCCCTCCATCCCCTCCCTTACCTCAAACGGCTACACAGCTGACTCCGCACGTGAAAAAGCTGAATGCCTCAACTCTGTGTTTGCCTCTAAATCTTGTGTCCCAAACCCATCCCTCTCTGTACCCACCATACCCAGTCGTACCCAGCTGCTCCTGGACTCCGTGTCCTTTCCTCCTGACAAGGTGGAAAAGTTTCTGTTGTGGAAGTGTAACTCAGTGTAACTCATTGGTTGGAACTGGTAACGAACCAAGGTACGAGCAGGTGGTCGTAAGAATGTCAGGAATGCATCTCGCCCTGTCGAAGCTGGGAGTCCTGTTGTGTAGCTTTAGCACGGCCCCGGGCTAACACACATTCCCAAGCCTTCACTATTGACTTGGGACATCGGGATGCAAAGAGGGTGAAGGAACTCCCCAGCAGGGGGGCGAGCATGCATGACCTCGGGGCATTTGCGGAGAAGGGATTAGCACGACAAGGCCCATATAAACCAGAGCAAACTATGAGTCAGGATCACTTGCCATCAGAAGTCCTGCCCGATGGGATGAACGAGTACGGCGTTGCGGAGGAATATCGGCTGAGAAAGAGGGACTATGCGGATAAGAGTTATCTGGTCCATTGAGTTAACGGTAGTCATTAGTATTTGAAACAAGTGAACTAGCAGTTAATAAAGTTGTGATCTTTTGTAAAACCTGTTTCCGATCATTGGAGTCTTGAGTCCGAAATCACTTCCACGACAATTTGGCGAGCCAGATAGGGGTCAAATTGGACACAACATCTGAGAAGGTAAGAGTTATTCTTTGTTATTCTTGTCCAAAATATGATCTACGAACCTGCATTTAGTTCTTGTACAATGTACATACATGGTGGAGGAGGTGGTGTGGGGCTTGATTTGTCTGTGATAATGTCATTTGTCATTACCCAATCGGAAAAGGAGTGTAAACGTATTTTTGTCACGACTGTCCGAGGTAAAAAGTCACGGATGGAACGTTTTAAATGATTCTATTATTCGTGTGTTTGCGAAGATGCGTACGTTATACGCTGGGTGTTAAGAGCCTTACTCTGGCCTGCAGGCAAATCGGCTCATGAAGTGCACCATGAGGCGATTTGTTTGCCGGTTCGGTAAGGTCTGTACACGTGTACAATCGTGTACACCCGTTTTAAATAAATAAATAAATAATTTTTTTTCAGTTTTCCCGCCATGTCTAAAACTCGTTTGATCAACGTATAAATTAATGACAGACAACGCCATCTCATGCCGGTCCAGAAATATTATGAAAGATGGCGATTGGATGAAAATTGCATACCGACACTCTCTCACTGTCCCTCATTGTCCCTCATGTCCATTCCGGCTACCTGTCTCTTGCTCCCGCTCCTTCCCCCTCCCTCTAGTTCCCATTGGCGGACGTTTTGCGAGAAGTAAAGCGTTTTGCAGGAAGCTTCCAGGAAGCAAAACCAGTGCTGTTGTTTTTTTGACGAAATTTGCCAGACAGATAGCATGGGTGACACGGACGAAATGATTGGATTTTGGTGAAGACCCAGGTTCGAATCCGGCTACGAGAATTGTTTAAAGTGATTCTTCACCATCGAGAGATCGGGTGAAAAGCGATATACATTATATTTAACATGATATACTTATTAAAGTTATTATTTTAATATTATTATTATATTAAAAAAGTTATGGCTGAGTGAATGAACCTGGTGGATGAGTTGGGGAGGTGACAAGAACACGCCGATTACATTTTGGTTCAGGTCCGAATCCAGATCCGGCCTATCAGTGGGATGCAAAACATAAACTGTTCACCAAGGCGGAGATATGCTCTCTACTGAGCGTCGTTCTAGTTGTGTGTTTGTTCGTCTGGGCGATATCTTAGCCATCCTTTGAGCTAGGAAGCTGAAATTTGGGGAAATTGGTGAACAAGTGCTTTTGAAAAAAAAAAAATAATAATAATAATTCTTTATTATTTGGTTAACCAGTTTGTGTGAACCCTCAACCTCAACCTAAGTTGAAGTTGTTGCTGCAGTGTTGTTGGAACTTGTTGTTGTAACGTTTTGTGAACATTCAAATGTTGGGTTTTGCTGACGTTTCCACAACGTTGTCTCAACGTTTTTTCACATTACTTTCCTGCAACATTGAAATAATGTTATTGTAAAACGTTTCCACAACGTCGCCACAACGTTTCACTTTCGTTGTTGCAACGTTTTGCTCCAACGTTTTGGAAACATTCAAATGTTGGGTTTTACTGACGTTTCCACAACGTCGCCACAACGTTTCACTTTCGTTGTTGCAACGTTTTGCTCCAACGTTTTGGAAACATTCAAATGTTGGGTTTTGCTGACGTTTCCACAACGTCGCCACAACGTTTCACTTTCGTTGTTGCAACGTTTTGCTCCAACGTTTTGGAAACATTCAAATGTTGGGTTTTACTGACGTTTCCACAACGTCGCCACAACGTTTCACTTTCGTTGTTGCAACGTTTTGCTCCAACGTTTTGGAAACATTCAAATGTTGGGTTTTGCTGACGTTTCCACAACGTCGCTACAACGTTTCACTTTCGTTGTTGCAACGTTTTGCTCCAACGTTTTGGGAACATTCAAATGTTGAATGAATCGGATGAGAAGTCATGAGTTATTTAATTATTAGCGAGTAATGAAGTACGTATTTAATTAATTACATTTCTTATTACATTACAGTAATTACATTACAGTAATTACCTGAGGTAATTACAGTAATTACAGTTCCGGTAATTACAGTAATTACATTACATTAACTCAGGCACCTTTTGAGTAAGGAAGCTGATATTTGGACATGACACTGACCAAGTGATGTGGCTGTCAAGGATAATTTTGATTTATTGATTAATCATTTAATAAATTAACTCATTGATTTATAAATGACTTATTTAATTAAAATTCCTCAGAGACACATCTTCGGATGAAATACTTGCAGATTGGTTATGCTATGAGCCAATTGATTAAGGAAAATATTTTGTGATGGCCATATTGGAGTTCGTGGCAACTCAGTTAGTGCCACTGCACCTTTAAAATGCATCCCTGCGTTCATTTTTCAATCGATTGAGTTGAAATTTTGAACAATCAGATCTGGACTGTCGTTGTTAACGACTCTAGCACGCACCCGTCCAATCAGGATGGAGCGGTATGGTCCCCGGATCATCACTGCCCGCAGTTTTAATTAGTTTTACTTTTTCTCTTGGTCATATAATTTTTGAAGACATGCATGTCATGATATAGGAAATGTTTGTTCTGTTGAACGGAAGAAATGTTGTTTATTTGTGTGGGTGTGTATTTTTGTGTATTTTGGATATATTTTCACGGCTAATTCCAGTTAACATCCTGAAAAAAAAAAAAAAAAAATTTGCTCGTTTTCTGGCCGAGTCGAAATTGCGTTGAGTTCCTATGGCATGCGCCATTAAAAGCGCTGTGTAATGGTTGAGCTCCCTTTATTTCGTTTTGGTCATGCGGATGAGCAGACAAAGTGACGAATGCTGCGGCTGGAGCAGTAGAAGCGATGTTTCTTTTTTAATTGAAACGATGTAATTTAATTAAAAGTGGGAGGGGGCAACACCACGCATACCTCTTTTAAGGTGTGTATAAACCCTGGAATATTTCAGCAATCAATACAATGCTAAAACGATGTAAGTTAATTAAAAGTGGGAGGGGGCAACACCACGCATACCTCTTTTAAGGTGTGTATAAACCCTGGAATATTTCAGCAATCAATACAATGCTGAAACGATGTAAGTTAATTAAACGTGGGAGGGGGCAACACCACGCATACCTCTTTTAAGGTGTGTATAAACCCTGGAATATTTCAGCAATCAATACAATGCTGAAACGATGTAATTTAATTAAACGTGGGAGGGGGCAACACCACAAAGCATACCTCTTTTAAGGTGTGTATAAACCCTGGAATATTTCAGCAATCAATACGATGCTGAAATGATGTAATTTACTGTGTAAGATGGTCGACCTTGGTTTTGTTGTTTATTTTTGTGGGTGTGTATTTTTGTGTATTTTGTATATATTTTCACGGCTAATTCCAGTTAACATCCTGCAAAATTTGCTCGTTTTTCTGGCCGAGTCGAAATTGCATTGAGTTCCTATGGCATGCGCCATTGAAAGCGCTGTGTAATGGTTGAGCTCCCTTTATTTCGTTTTGGTCACGCGGATGAGCAGACAAAATGACGAATGCTGCGGCTGGAGCAGTAGAAGCGATTTATAATTGTTCAATGATTATTCGATATTGTTATGACTTATTGTCAATAGGTATACTAAGTGGTAAGGAGGTAGCCTGTTGCTATGTACAGTTTTATTATATTGTTGATTATACCACATAGCTGTGGTGATAAAGGAAATGTTCGTTTTAAAATAGATGATTATGATAGGACCATGATTATAAAATCATGATGATTATTATGAATGATATCATAGGGCTCAAATGCAGAATGCTTGCATGAACTTGGAAAAGAACTTTCAAGCCCTATGGGATAAATTGGGTATTACAAGCGATGGAGTTTCAAAATTTAGCATGATTGAAGGAATTTTTACAGTCCCATTTCAGGACTTTTACGAAAATTATATTGCCAAGAGATTTGGGTACTATTAAAAGAAAAATGATGAGATATTTTTCCCAAAGAACTTTAATATCTGCCATCCATTTTGGCGGTCTCACGAATGAAGGATGAGTTGCCTTTAGTGGTTGCAAAGAAAATTTGTGGAGACCAGGCAAAATGGAAAAATAGGTCAGATATGACCCTAGGACAAAACAGTGATTCGTCAATTGACATGAGGTATGAACCAGAGGTGACGACTGATGAGCTTCGATCTCAGTCAATAGATGGACCTGTCCTGACATCATTGGGGAAAGGGCTTATGCAAGGAGTCATCCAAAATGATTAATTTCATTTATTGATGAATATTGATAAATTAATTGAAATTGAATAATTGAATTGAACTGAATAAATTTAATTGAATAAATTTAACTGAATAAATTGAACTGAATAAATTGAATTGAATATATTGATTGTTTGATTGATGAAAATGCGGTCTCAAGAAAGAAGCTTTGATATCTTTGTGAGATATTATCAATGTGAAGACAACCTTGGAAAATTGAGCAAGGTGGTGAGTTTATATATAGATATATATGTGCGGTTACCATTGTGTGATTTCCCCTTCAACAGAGCGGACACCTGAGGATTCACCCATTTCATACTGACCCTCTGGCTCATCTGCAAATACTGATCTGTGAGATTGGATTGTGCAAAAGCCACAGGTGAGAGAGATTCTCTGGAAATCACCGTTTGAACAGGTGGAGAGATCCTTCCTGGAGGTACGAGTGAAGCTTTAGAGGAACAAGCTACAACACATCCAACGCTACTTTGATAAAAGGCAGAATGGGAAATGGAGCCTGCAAGAATACACAAGGACAACCAGAGATTCCACAAAAAGGTACTTGTACACATCATATGTACGACCGTTATGGTGCCGAAGCTATAAGGCAGGTCGAGAATTGGTATTTGTGGACAAAGGGACATGATGAGGAGTTTCCAAGAGATGGTACATTTGAGCAAAGTCGATTGGAAATATTGGAACAAAGATTGAAAGCCAGGAAGAGACAGAATCTAACGGTAGACTGGCTTGCATTCCATCTTTGGGATGGTGAATCCAGACAACGGGAACAGCAAGAATGGATAACGGATCTAGAACTTAAAATAAAAAGGATACAGGATACAGTGGAGGAGACAAATGCACAACTGCCCTCGAAATTAGGAATGAAAGTGACAGTTGTCCCATCTGATTTCCAGTTGTCTCCCCAAAAAGGACGGTACAGAGAATTTTTTCGTGTTTCAGGAGATAACGAGAGATTGCAGTGGCAAATCAGGGATGTAGAGATGCAGCCCAGCAATACAAGTGCACAGGTGCACAGACCAGGCAACGACAGAAACCGGTGTTTCAAGTGTGGACGGATGGGACATTGGAAAAGAGGATGTCCGTATACCAAAAGGAAGACAAGTTCATAGGGTAAACCAAGATCAAGGGTACCAGTGCTGACCGATACCTCAGAAAATGATTAGGCCTTCATTGCGACAAATCCCAAATGACGATTGGCCTCAACAAATTAGATTACTGGACAAACATGAATAACTGTCGATGATTCTTGGGTCTGAAAAGTTTTCGGAGCAAGAATTATTCATTTTTTCTTTTGCTTGTAAGCAAATTGATAATTAATTGATCAAATGCCGAAATTGGATCTTTTATGTTGGGCACAAAATTTTAAATTTACAAAGTTTGGAACAATTGCTTTGCAATTTTTTTGGCAAACCAAGTGACAAGAGTCACATCATGATCAGGTGGGAATTTCGGACTATTGTTCCGCACGATTGATAGGTCAGTGGTCGACTGACATACAAATGGGTGGGTAGTCAAATTTGGATAAATTATTGTGGGAACTGAAAGGGTAATGTCAATGTGACGTCATAGGGGTTTTCTAAGAATAAACTTTTTGGTCCATTTGTGTATTAGCGCTTATAAAATTGAAGGACAAATTTTGAGAAATTGAAATAAAGTTGACACCCATCCGGATCTGTAAATAAGGGTTCCAACACAAACAAATACGCATAATGCATGTGTGTGTGGGTATTTGGTGTGTCAGTGTTTTTGTTTTTGTGTATCAATCTTACAAGATTGTTGACACCGACAGTGTGCCTTGTCTGAAAATAGATAGTTCCATGGGGATGGGATCGCATATCGAGAGAATTCGTAAAATAAAAATAGAAATATAATTTGATTATGAAAATTATCACTTTTGTCAAGGGAGATGGAGAATAAAGATTTGATTTGCTGAGTTATGAGCAGCTATTCATTAATAGTAAAAATTGGAAGTAATCTTGGGATTCCATTGTGATAGAATTTATATGAGAATCAAAGCTATTTATGGATATGAGCTTCATAAAAAATGTTGGAGTACAAAATTAGCCAAATTTTGGAGAGGTCTTACACTGACTTCCCAGAGTACTCTGCTCACGGATTTTATATATATATAAACTTGAATTTTATCAGAATATAAATTGGGCTGTATGTATGGATGTGTATAAGGCATAGATGATATGGGAAAATAGTAAAGGAAATTTTGCTGGTTTGAACTATTGTGAGTTTTGAGTTCTGGAGTTCAAACAAAGTCACTGGTTAACAGATGAGAATGGATAGTAAATAAATTCTTCGATGCTGGGTAAATTAAGTACGATATTACTAAGACTTATGAGAGCTATTGTTCTTCCTTACAGCAGTGCGAAATTATTGGGAAAAAAATATATATATATATATATTAGATCCAACATAATGAATCTATAAATGAATGTCAGAGGGATAATATCCTCAATTTGTACTAATTATTTGATTGTGGGTAAAGGAATTAATTTATCATAGTGGATTGTTAACAGCAGCCTGAAAATGTCCTGAGAGTGCATCCATGTAATCGGAAATCCCAGATTTGTTTTTACAAACAACATTTTGGTAGAGGTCTTGTGTGGACGAGCACTTCCTTGGTAGATAAAAAACGGTACTGCATGCTGGCAGCCACTTTTGCGGCCAGTTAGGCCAAACAAATTGAGAGGAAATTGTAGTTAAATACGTAAGTTACACATGGCTATTTGTAAAAAGGAAATTTGTTGAGATGGGAAACATTTTTCGAAGGTTTATTAAAGTGTTATAATATGACATGTGGCAAGGCAAACTATTGGATGGGAAAATTAGATCTGGTTATAGAATAAATATATTGACCCCTTGAAGTTAATTCTTCGAATCATTGTTTCACTGGCATTTTTTGTTCACATTGGAAATAGTTTGGTAGAACTTTGGTTAAAACCTTTGGTTGCGGTATTTTGGAACAAATTGATAAACCATAGGAGATTGATAAGAATAGGAACAAATATGGACCCAAAATAGAAAGTTGGATTCATGCCTCTCATTGCAAGCAAGCACATGGGGCTAAGATGGACGATCCCACAGAAAATGAGGCTGCACCTAGCAGCCCAGCAGAACATTCAGTGGCGGATAAATGATAATCGTGATTTACATTCATTTGAATTACATTTTAACACCCCTTGCATTGATAAACATTACATTTTCAACATTTAATATTCCTACTTGAATTAGGGAAGATAGTGACATTTATTTGCCTACATGACATACCATTATCTACTGATATTAGCGCAACATGAGGGATAATGTATCACAACTACACTCAGGATTAGGGGATTTAGTTCGACCCCGGGAGATAGGGGGATCAGGGTAAGACAAATAATCTGATTTATGTTACATATTAAGGGATTTTCTTTATTTACCTTTTAGGAAGCTTGTTAGTTTGGTATATAATGTTGAATGTCGTCGACATATAATTATGTCATAGGTATGAATATATACAAGGAGTAGCAGACTTGTTTGTGGGTTTAGTAGTTATATTGGCAATTGTTTTAGTGGTGGCTTGCTTGAAAGCCTTAGTGACGGTGTGTTTGAATAAGGTAACCAACAACACGATGATAACGCATGAAGTGACAAATGAGGAAAGAAATGTGGAACCACAAGAGGAAGACTTTTATGGCGAAATAAATACTGAGATTAAAAGATTAAATCAAGTGATGTTGCAAATGAATACAGTAGAATTAAGATAATGACATAACGAAATGTTTTGTGTTGTGTCAATTACAAGATCAGTGAACTCATATCACCACAAGTGACACACTGTTAGTAAAAAAAAAAAAAGAAAAAAAAAAAAAAGAAGGAAAAGGAAAAGTGGGGAGGAATTATGGTAATAATACATTATGCTTAATTTGTTGGTTTGGGAAAATTTTTGGTGGGAATTAGATATTCCTGTTTGTGATTGTAATCATATACAATTAATTTTCTTAGAGTAGTGCTAAAATACCTGCACGAGTTAATTTTGAACTATATTAACCTGAAAGCAATTGTGGATGCTATTCTTAGTTTAGTAGTCAAATACATACCTGATTGAATATTACTTGTGTGACGCATATAAATGAATATAACTTTTTGAATGTTGTAAGGGAAAACAACAAATTGTTGAATGTGAAACTGTCGGAAGATATACATAATTATGCTGATTTCATGGTAAGATGTACCCTATCTGATTCAGTGTGTGTGGAAAGCAGATTCAGATGTGACTGAGCATAAGGATAAGACGAGATCACATTTGAAGGGGGTGCTAACGGAATTGGGAAGAAGTTCGAGAAAGAAAATTTGTGGCTAAAAAATGAAGTTAATCGTGGCATACACCCTCTTTCTCAAAGAATGATGAAGACATTCTCCCGTGTAACTTGGAGATGGATGCTTACCTTCACCAAGGAAATTTATGTGACCATTTGCCTGGATCACACTGCAACATATGAAAGAAAGGCGATCACTTACTCTTGTTCGAAGGCTTCGAACATTCATCACATCAGAAGTTGCAGGACAACGACATTTTACCTGCAACCTATGTGAAATGCGGGGACATATGTTATTACTTCACCAACGTCCGGGGAACCAGCATGTAGCTGCAAAAAACGGCTGTGCCCTTGTCACAACAGCTGTGCACGATTCTGCTGGTTGCTCCTGGTATGGACCATGAATGACCTGAACACCATGGTCCCAACATCATTGTGGATGCATCCGGCATCCCTGTTCCACATCTTGCTGGCCAATCAACATTACACCAACACTTGCTGCCCACTCATAATGAGGGAGGAGGCAAGTCGACTACAACTGGGCGAAGGCCTTGTTCAAGGAATCATTATGGTTCACAGCAAGAGTGGCAAGAATGCTACATGGAGAGCAGAGTCAGTCTATGACTCCGCACCGTTACCACAACAGCGAAATCCTACACGAAGTAGTGCAGGTGTTTATAAAGACAGAAGAAAATGTTTCATACCTGAATTCAAACACAAGTGATCAGCCCTTCCTTTCAAACAAAGAATCAACATTTGTTTGGAGGGAAACGTTTTTGCCAGATGTTGCAGATGCTTTAAAAACTTGAAAATGGTGAAGCAAAATTGTTGTATCTTGGTGATGGTGAAGTGTTGTTTTGCAAAGATATTTGTGATGCAAATGAAATAGATTGAATTAACAATATGGAAGGAGTCAATGACCAACGAAATGTTTTGTGATCAGATTCTTGCAGGATGACGGTGTATGCCTAAGGAAATTGTATTGATGTTTACTTGTAGTGATTGATTGAGTACTAGTATTGATGTTTACTTGTAGTGATTGATTGAGTACTTGTATTGATGTTTACTTGTAGTGATTAATTGAGTACTAGTATTGATGTTTACTTGTAGTGATTGATTGAGTACTTGTATTAATGTTTACTTGTAGTGATTGATTGTTTACTTATATTGATGTTTAGATTAATGGTTAATATAAACAAAAACAAAAAGATGAGGGAATTGTGGAAGTGTAACTCAGTGTAACTCATTGGTTGGAACTGGTAACGAACCAAGGTACGAGCAGGTGGTCGTAAGAATGTCAGGAATGCATCTCGCCCTGTCGAAGCTGGGAGTCCTGTTGTGTAGCTTTAGCACGGCCCCGGGCTAACACACATTCCCAAGCCTTCACTATTGACTTGGGACATCGGGATGCAAAGAGGGTGAAGGAACTCCCCAGCAGGGGGGCGAGCATGCATGACCTCGGGGCATTTGCGGAGAAGGGATTAGCGCGACAAGGCCCATATAAACCAGAGCAAACTATGAGTCAGGATCACTTGCCATCAGAAGTCCTGCCCGATGGGATGAACGAGTACGGCGTTGCGGAGGAATATCGGCTGAGAAAGAGGGACTATGCGGATAAGAGTTATCTGGTCCATTGAGTTAACGGTAGTCATTAGTATTTGAAACAAGTGAACTAGCAGTTAATAAAGTTGTGATCTTTTGTAAAACCTGTTTCCGATCATTGGAGTCTTGAGTCCGAAATCACTTCCAGGACACTGTCAACCCTCGACTCTGATTCTGCAACTGGACCTGACGGCATCAGCCCACGGGTCCTAAAATCATGTTCTTCCGCTCTTTCACTCCCTCTCTCTGTTCTCTTCACCCTCTCTTTTGCTCAAGGTCAACTGCCATCTGCTTGGAAATCAGCCAACATCACGGCTTTGCACAAAAAAGGTGCAAAAACAGATCCTAGCAACTACAGACCAATCAGCCTTCTCCCAATTATCAGCAAAGTCATGGAATCCATCATTGCTTCGGATATGAAATCTTTCCTCTTCTCCAATGGCTTGATCTCTGATCATCAATTTGGTTTCAGACCAGGTCACTCTACTCTGGACATGCTGCTTCTGCTGTCTCAACAAGGGATGGAGGTCCTCAATGCCAAACAGGAAATTAGAGCTGTCTCCCTCGACATATCACGTGCCTTAGATACGGTCTGGCACCCCGCTCTGCTCACCAAACTATCCTCCTTTGGTATCCATGGAAATCTCCACGCATGGCTGGCGGACGTCCTCTCTAGTCGTCGTCAACGTGTGGCCCTGAATGGGTTTCTCTCATCTCCTCTTCCTGTTCAGGCTGGAGTTCCCCAAGGCAGTGTTCTGGGCCCTGTGCTTTTTCTGGTCTTCATCAATGATCTCTCTGACTCTCTTGAAAATCCTCTCTATCTCTTTGCTGATGACTCCACTCTCTGCCGCTCCATTCCTCATCCCTCAGATCGGCAGCCTGCAGCCTCCTCACTCTCTGCAGACCTGGACAAAATCACAGACTGGGAAAACAAGTGGAACATGTCTTTCAATCCTGACAAATCTCACACTCTTACGATGTCTCTCCGAAAGGACCGACTGGACAACCCTCCCATCTACTTTCTGAATAATCCTCTCCAAGAAGTTCTGTCACTCAAGCTTTTGGGTCTCACTATCTGCCATGATCTTTCCTGGGAAAACCACATTTCCAAGCTGGCCTCCAAAGCCAGTCGCCGACTGGGCATCCTCCATCGTGCGAAGCCCTTCCTTGGCACACCTGAGCTCCTCACCACATACAAGGCTTTCATCCACAGCTCAATGGAGTACTGCTCTCCCCTCTGGGCTGGTGCTCCTGCCTCACACCTAGCTCGTCTTCACGCTGTTGAAACCAAAGCATTCAGAATCATTGGAATCTCCCGCGATAACGCTATCTCCGAGGGCCTTTCACTTAATCACCGCAGCAGGTTGGTGGTCTTTCCGTCTTCTACCGACTCCTCTGCCTTGCTCCCCCAGCTCTCTCTGGGCTCTGTCCCCCAAATATTCCTGCAGGTCGCACAAGATCTGCCTGCAACCCTCTTATGGTTAAACTGCCAAAATCAAGACTCTCTGCTCACCTTCACTCCTTCATTCCTCTTTTCTCCCGCCTCTGGAACAAACTCCCTCACTCTCTTCAATCCCACTCCTCCCTCCAGGTCTTTAAAACGGCTGTTCACCACCATCTCTTATCTTCCCCAATCCAAAACCTTGATCTTTTCTACCCCCGCTAATTTCACCCCAAATCCACTTTTTTGAGCTGACTTTTGACTTCTTTCCTGGAAGTCCTTGGTGTCCTTGCGTTTTATACCTATCCTGCCTCCCCCCAGGCCCTCTCCCTCCAAAAACATCTCCCGATGTCCCTGCTCTCAAATGTGTTTGTGTGCTTCCTCCCCTTCTCTCCCCATCTTGTCGACCGCTCCCCTTTTTATATACTTTGTTTGCTTGTTTGTTTGATTTGTTTGTTTGATAAATGTTAGCTCTTTCACGAGCCTCGACTCTGTATACAAAAATTTTTTTTTAAAAATCCACCCTGCAGAATCCTAAAATTTATCAATTGGCCTACCAAATTCCACCAAATTTCACTTTTGTCCCACTGTACTGGCAGGTATATGGATCCGCATCCAACGGTGAACTGTACTAAACTACTACATTTGGCCACGACTGCTCTGACCTCTTCCATGCAAGGGTCATCGGGACAAGGTGAGCAGTCAAAAAGCCAACATGGCCCACGAGCATCCATAAGGGTGCAAACCACCATCCATCCTTCGGCCCCCCCTGCGAGGAACACGGCTGCACCAGCGCCAGCTGGCCAATGTGGTGAGCACCTGCTGCCAACAAACACCACCATACCCACAACCTCAGCCCTCGTGGGAGACGGTCAGTGCGTGGCATCCACCCTCATGTCACCGACGCCGCCCTCATCCCCCAGTCCACACAAATGCAGCCCCCAGTGCCCACCCACACTTGACCACACCAAGGTCCAGTCGACAGCCATGCTCCACCAGGAGACTCCTCCAGAAGACATGGCCCACACACCTCGGACACCCATAGCACCACGTTGACACCCAGGCTACCCAACTCCATCCCCATAATCCCGCGTCCAAATATTGGCGATATCGCCCCCACAACCAGTTGAAGGCTGTGTCCTGCTGACCTATCAATTTTATCCCAGCCTCAAACACTTTGGTCTAAACACACCTGGATCAATAATGGTGCCACTGTGCAGTGTCCACAATTTCTCTTCACGAAATCCACCCTTAAATTTGCATATAACTCTGAGATTGCCCTTGCCAAATATTTTTCACATGACACTAGTCTCACCAAAGAAGGGTGCTTCTCCATACACATGCCAGCTGAGCATGGCCCATATGGTTGGCTCATTACAAATTCCCATTCACATTCCATGGCTCTCTTCCCAAGCCGAGAGTCCACAAATCACAGCGAAACATCTGTGGAAGATCATTCTCACACCATCATGTTCCACAGATGCCCCAATGGTTGTCCGGCAGGCTATACTCCATCCCTGTCCATGTGGATGAACCCACGTCCATAGACCAGCACAGCATGGCAGGTCACCACATGCTGGCTGTCCCAGAGTGTCAGGGAGAGTGTGTCAGGCCGCATGCCTGGGCGGTTACCACATTAGGCCCATGTTGGCCGTCCACGATGCCACCACCAAAGCGCGACCCACTACACCTCCCCCGAGTGGTCCTCAATATATGCCATCCCAGGCTTGAGAAACAACCTCGGACCCCCTGGAGGTCTTAACCCCCACCAGGGTCCTGTGACCCTGCCGGCCCGAGCCACACGCTCAGGCGGCGCCCCGATGGACAAGGGACACCACACTCCACCAGACCCCCCGTGGGGCTCAGGTCATACCACGACACCCATGGCTGGATCCCACGTCCAAATCTCGCCAGCACAGCCCTCCAGCTGGCTGGCATAACAAAATTTTTGAAAGGGGCAACTTTTCCCTGAGGCCATTCCCAATGACCTCTCTTGGTCCACATTCCGCAGCCCGGGACCAACTCCTTCCATGGCTGTTCCAAATCAAATTACCATTTAAATCTAAATTTATTTTTCCTTTAAAAAAAAATTTCTCCTCAGTGCCAAACCGCAGCTGCAGGTAACAACCCCTCCATCAGGTTGTTCTGCCTCTCCCTGGAGCTGTTCCACATTCCCTACTGGGCACAAATTTTCCGAGGCTCTGTCTCCCGATCCTCCAAGGTCCAAATCCAGCTCGGAGCCAACACACTCCCCCTGCTGGGTATGCAATTTCGGAACCTCTTGTACCCAATCGTTTTGCATGGTGTGGGTCCCCTCGGTCACCTCAACCACCTCCTTGGACCGACTCACCTCATCCCCCAAACTCCTTTGGGACTGGTCAACCTTTACCTCGCTGGTATTGTCTCAGGTCTCCAGCCGCTGGATCAAATAATTTACATTCCCATCAATCATTCACGGCCCCCACAGGCCTCCATCATTACACACCCAGTCCGGTTCTGTTACACTGACCCCCAATACCTCTACCCCCTCTTGCAATGCACAACTGCCCTTGTGCTGCACCATTCCAAATTCATCCCCCTGTTGAGGTGTTGTAACATCCACCCGACCCCAATAGCCCTCCAGGCCTCCCTGTGGGAAACATTCCCCATTAAAATTTTCACATTCCCCATTTCCTTTCCTAACTTCCCCATCTACCTGTGGACACTCCCAATCTACCTGTGGACACTCCCCATCCACCTCCAAATTTCCTTCCCCATTTAATTCACATTCTGCTGCAATACCCTGCTCAGTGTCGGATAAAGCCTCGGCTGGCCCTAAGGCACATTTTGAAATTTTAGAGAATGGCCTGAACAATTTAAATTAGATCTCGGGCTCATGGAAATGGACCCCAGACAAAAGATGCACTGATTCATGAACAAAATATTTAATACAAAAAGAGACAAATATTTAATGTGAAAGAAACTACTTTCAAACTAGTTTAGTCTATACAATTTGCAGTGTATGAATATATGCATGACAAAACACGCACAGATTTGGCACTTTGCTTTACAGTTTACTAGACCTTAGATTGTAACCTTGCGCGCATTTACAACTGCAAACTCTTCAATTACGGAACTGAAGTCCAGTTCTCGGAGCAAATCACTTTCAATGCACAAAAGGGCCAACGCACCAAGACGCTGTTGATGCATGGTAGAACGCTTCACATCTTTGATTCTCTTTAGCTGCGAAAATGAGCGTTCTCCTGAGCAATTGGTGGCCATCAGTGCTAAGTATATTCGGAGAGCCACTGCAGTGTTTGGAAACCTTTTATTATAAAATACAAACCACATTAAACACTATACAGTGATGTAGCGCACCTTGAAAATATTTGCGAAAATTGAGATACATATATTACCCTGGCAGGGACAGAAATTAGAAATAATTTATTTAAAATAATAAAAATTGACGAAAACTGCTTGTCCATTTTTGTGGCCCGAATTTTTGGCTGGCCCGAAGGCACATGCCTTGTCTGCCTAATGGTTAATCCGGCACTGACCCTGCTCCTGTGCCCCATCGGCACATTATTTCGTTCTTCCATCAATTCTTCATTCGTCCGGGCATCCATTTTGTTAATCATTTGCTTCATGTCTCCCTTCAATTCCTGGTGTTGGCTTAATGGTTACAGCCTGGTGTTGGCTTAGTGGTTAGGGTGCTGGCTTGGGATCCTAGGATCCTGGGTTCGAATCCCGGTCGATCGCTAATTTAACACCAGATGACTCAGCCTGTCATCCTTCTGAGGTCGGCAAATTGAGTACCAGCTTGCTGGGATGAATGATCCCGGTGTGTACCCCGGCTTAGAATAGGTACACCGTATCCCTGCGCATCGTAAGAGGCGACTCAGGGTTGGCGTCAGGAAGGGCATCCGGCCATAAAAACATTGCCTCAAACAGGGAACCATGATTGTCATGGGGCCCACAAGGCTAACCCTCGCTATAGTGGGGAAAATGGCCTTAAAACGCTCATTCATATTTATTCATGTCTCCCTTCAATTCATTCCTTTGGGTATCCATTTTACTGAAGTTCCCCACTGAACCCTGGTGTTGGGCTAGCGGCTAGGGTGTCAGCTTAGGATCCTAGGATCCTGGGTTCGTAACCCGGTCGATCGCTGAATTAACGCCAGTGGGGTTGACTCAGCCTGTCATCCTTCCGAGGTCGGCTAATTGAGTACCAGTTCACTGGTAATTCCCTGCTTGTCGTTAAAGGCGGCAAAAAGGGTTGGCGTCAGGAAGGGCATCCGGCCGTAAAACATTGCTTCAAAAAGGGGACCGAAAAACAACTACCACGGTTCCCGAAAAAGGCCAACCCCCGCTTGCGGGGAAAAATGGCCTCTAAAGGTGGTTTTTATTTATTTAACCATTTTACTATTAATTTCTCCCATCTCTCCTTTTAGTTCATTTTTCATTTCTCCCATCTCATTCCTCATTCCCTCCATCTTTCCTTTTCTTCCAAATCAAACTGCTCTCTCTCATGCACAGATTTATCCCATCTCGTCTTCAGTTGTCTTACCCTTCCTCCCATCCATGGTACTCTGAATCTTGTGGTGAGGCAGTTGCCCTGAAACAACTTGCCTTTGCGTCTTGGAAGGCAAATCCAACTAAAGGCAATCTCAGTTCCTTCCACCAAGCTCGAAACAAGTGTGTTTCTACCCTCAGGAGTGCCAGGAAGCACTATCTCTCCACACTCAAGATTGAACTCTCAAACCTGTCTCCTTCCTCCAAATCCTGGTGGTGCCTGGACAAATCTGTTTCTGGTGTTTGTTCCCCCTCCATCCCCTCCCTTACCTCAAATGGCTACACAGTTGACACCGCACGTGACAAAGCCGAATGCCTCAACTCTGTGTTTGCCTCAGAATCTTGTGTCCCAAACCCATCTCTCTCTGTTCCCACCTTTCCCAGTCGAACCCAACTGCTCCTGGACTCTGTGTCCTTCTCTCCTGACAAGGTGGAGAAGTTTTTATCAAACCTCGACTCTGATTCTGCAACTGGACCAGATGGCATCAGCCCACGGGTCCTAAAATCCTGCTCTTCCGCTCTATCTCACCCTCTCTCTGTTCTTTTCACGCTCTCTTTTGCTCAAGGTCATCTGCCAGCATCTTGTAAATCAGCAAACATTACAGCTTTACACAAAAAAGGTGCAAAAACAGATCCTTGCAACTACAGACCAATCAGCCTGATCCCAATTATCAGCAAAGTCATGGAATCCATCATTGCTTCAGATATCAAATCCTTCCTCTTCTCCAATGGCTTGATCTCTGATCATCAATTTGGATTCAGACCAGGTCATTCTACTCTGGACATGTTGCTTCTGCTGTCTCAACAATGGATGGAGGTCCTCAATGCCAAACAGGAAATCAGAGCTGTCTCACTTGACATATCACGTGCCTTCGATACGGTCTGGCACCCAGCTCTGCTCACCAAACTCACCTCCTATGGTATTCATGGAAATCTCCACTCATGGCTTGCGGACTCCCTCTCTGGTCGTAGGCAACGTGTAGCCCTGAATGGATTTCTCTCATCTCCCCTTCTGTTCTGGCTGGAGTTCCCCATGGTAGTGTTCTGGGCTCTGTGCTATTTCTGGTCTTCATCAATGATCTCTCCGACTCTCTGGAAAATCCTCTCTATCTCTTTGCTGATGACTCCACTAGTTGCCGCTCCATTCCTCATCCCTCAGATCGGCAGTCTGCAGCCTCCTCACTCTCTGCAGACCTGGACAAAATCACAGACTGGTCAAACAAGTGGACCATGTCTTTCAATCCTGACAAATCCCACGCTCTTACAATGTCTCTCCGAAAGGACTGACTGGAAAAACCCTCCCATCTACTTTCTCAACAATCCTCTCCAAGAAGTTCTGTCGCTCAAGCTTTTGGGTCTCACTATCTGCCATGATCTTTCTTGGGAAAACCACATTTCCAAGCTGGCCTCCAAAGCCATTCGCCGACTGGGCATACTCCGTCGTGCGAAGTCCTTCCTTGGCACACCTGAGCTCCTCACCACATACAAGGCTTTCATCCGCAGCTCAATGGAATACTGTTCCCCCCTCTGGGCTGGTGCTCCTGCCTCACACCTAGCTCGGCTTCACGCTGTTGAGGCCAAAGCTTTCAGAATCATTGGAATCTCCTGCGATGAAGTCAACTCCGTGGGCCTTTCACTCACTCACCGCAGGTAGGTTGGTGGTCTTTCTGTCTTCTACCGACTCCTCTCCGGCCTTGCTCCCCCAGCTCTCTCTCTGTGCTCTGTCCCCCCAATATTCCTTCAGGTCGCACAACATCTGCCTGCAACCCTCTTATGGTTAAACTGCAAAAATCTAGGCTCTCTGCTCACCTTCACTCTTTCATTCCCCTTTTCTCCCGCCTCTGGAACAAACTCCCCCACTCCCTTCAATCCCACTCCTCCCTCCTGGTCTTTAAAACAGCTGTTCACCACCATCTCTTATCTTCCCCCATCCAAAACCTTGATCTTTTCTACCCCCGGTAATTCAGCCCAGAGTCCTTGCAGTGTTCATATGTTTAATACCTCTCCCACCTCCCCCCAATTCCTCCCGATGTCCCTGCTCTCAAATGTTGTGTCTGTGTCCTTCCCCCTCTCTTCCCATCTTGTCTGCCGCTCCCCTTGTTTTTTGTGTTTTGTGTGTCGGTTCGACTTTTTGTGTGATTCATGTTAGCTCTTTCACGAGCCTCGATGTTGTATCCAAAAAAAAAAACAAAAAAAAAACGATCACTCATTGTGTCCATTTTATTACCCTGAGCATTCATTTCATTTTCCAATCCCTCATTCTGAGCGTCCATTAATTCCTTCATAAATTTCATCAAGGCATGGTCGGGTATCGCAGCCGACCCAACGGCGAGGGAACCTCCATTACTATGCTCCCTCCCCCCATCTACCTCCAACCCACTTCCAAGGCTATCCGCACCTTCCACTCATATCATGTACCTCTTCCATCCGTGGAGAAGAGGTGGCTTTCCTGCACGCATTTTACCTCAGGAACCGATTTAAATTTAATGACGCCCTGTTCGCATCTCGCTCACCAATTGACTATTACAATTTTAATCGTCTCCGACTGTGAAAAAATTAGGTCTGAATGCCGAGCGCAATGTGTGCACGACTGTGTCGATCGCAGCCGCGGACAAAAAAATTTGTCCGTCGGGCCCGTATTCCACTTCTGACACCAGTTGTCGTGCGAATGCCCTGGGGTAATACCGTGGGATCGCGGATGGCCAAACGGGCTTTAACTCCGAGGCGACGATCAATTGCGGATTTGACTGCAAGCACAGGAGGAAGAAGGAAGAGGAAGAAGCGGCGAGCTCTTACCTGTAGCGATCTCACCCGCAGCTCTGATCCTGTAGGAAATGAACTCAACCCGAGACAGTGTGAAATGTACAAACAGAAAGAATATTTATTACGGAACTCGAAAACAATGAAACGCGCCGACAAATAACTATGGTTCCTAATCTGGGATCCCGCACACCTCACTTCAACAACAGCACAGGAGAAGGAATTAAATCAAAGAATCGTCGTGTTGTGTTCTGTGGTGCGTCTTATCTGTCTGGTTGTATGATGTGGGTCAGGTTCCGTCCGGCTCCGATGTTGGCACGAAGCAGGCCTCCGTCCACCTCATTCACGCTTTGCTAGGCCCCAAGCCACCCGCTCACCCCGGTCTCGTCTGCTCAGTGGCACGCCTCGCTCGCCCGCTCGTCGGTCGCACGCGAGGTCCCGTTTGCTCGTAGCACCAAGCCTCGCTCATATTCTCGCACAAGGAGAGGATGATCGTCGGCGCCCCACCGTCTCTCCAACATCCACCACGCGAAAGTCCAAATGGGAACGAGATGCAAGGTTAGAAGGGAGGTCCAAACGGGAAGGAAGCCAAAACGAGAGGGTCAGCGCAAGGGGACGTTCCAACGCAAGAGGGTAAAGGGAAGAGAGAAAATTCCGGGGAGCGAGCGGTTTTACTCGCCATCACGTGACGTCAGCCCTCCTCTCCTCCAACCAGCACGGTGCCCCACGACTTCTCAAATCTTCTCATCGCGTTGGTGTCCTGTCATTAGCCAAGCACTTTTTGCCGTTCGTGTCATGCCATCCGTCGGTGGCCAATCAGTCTCCCGCTTCCTTCTACCTTCCTTCCCCAAATCAGTGGCCAGCTTCTTTCCCCCCTGATGTGACCTTCCCACCAACCCTTTTTGACCAATCACACGCGAAGTGGGCGTGGCCTCAGCCTGCCTGTACGATGTCTGCCTGCCATGGTGGCTTACTACGTGGCTGCTGCCTGTTGGCTCTTCCAAAGTCATTGTGGTGGCGGGGGAATTATTTAATGTGTGGTGTGCCAATGGGTCTATCTCATGTCTATGGGATGTATTGCCATAAGGGACACTGGGTTGCTCACAGAGGGAATGACACACAAGGGAATTTTACCCATAATCCCTGTACTAATTAGCATGCCCCGCCCCCTCATGGCGGGGACACAGATACGCACTTATTCCGACATACGGCTAAACACAGAACTTATTACATCAAGATTCCCTGTCACGACAGTCGAGCACCTACCTAAGCAGATCTACCTGGATCTAGATATTCCTCTACCCTAATTTCATAACAATATTTTACTTCCGGATAATAATGATGAATGAAATAAGAACAACGAAATATATGACGGCATCATTGTTGACGTTTTTGTGACGACTGTCATCAAACGGAAGAGTTATATATCTTAACGGAAAAGAAAAAGCAAATTGTTAATATATGTCGACATGTTGCTGTTTGCGTCATGTTGGGCGGTGTATGATACATTGTCCGGCGATTTTTTTTTATCTCGGCATTTTCCCGTGTGTGCATTTATTTTTTCAATTACTGCTGAAACCAAGTCTACAACCATCGATAAAAATGAAATAAGATGGTGAATTCGAGGTAAAATTGTGAGGGTGACTCAATGAATGGGCTTTATTTTACAGGCCTTCGAAAATGCATTTCGTTCCATAAACGGAAAATTTCATTGGATTGTCTTCCCGTTTTTTTTCAACCGAGTCTAAAACTATGTTGGCGACTGTGAAAAAGGAAATGATATATCGAATTAGAGTTGAAATAAAACTGTGAGAGAGAGCAAGACACAGCGGGCCTAACAAAAGTGCCTCAAAGCTATGTGTTAATAAAATGGTGGATATTTGATTATGAAGCCTCTCCCAGAATAGGTGGAGCTACTCTCGAAATGGAGTAAGCCACATCCCCGGACAGACAGACAGAATCACCTATGGCTATTATAATATAGATACATTCGGAATGATATAATATAATATTCGTTGACAGCAGGAATGACCACATTCAACTCGAGGTCCTATTTCTTTGTGTGACAGATGTTCACCTCTCCTTATAATAACTGATAGATTAAGAAAGTGTCGATCTGTGAACCACCAACTTTCCTTCAAGCTTTCGTTGAAAAATCTCATAATGACATTGATGAGACAACCACAAGATTCTGCTCCTCATAATCAAATAATTCAAACATTATTCTGCTCATTATTCAAACAATTAGTAATACATGATGTGTTATTTTAAAAATAAATACCACACATGGTAAATTTCCAGTGCAATGTTAATTAGTAAAGTCATTCTCATCTTATTTACAAGAAGTGCCACCACTTGGCTGTTTCCTATCAAGGGAATTTATCTTGAATATTCGTAACTATCTTCATGTTCCCAACACTTGAGTATATAAAGCACAACAACGAGGCTTGTAGTGATGCGGACGTGAGATGAAGACATTGGTGTCGCTTCAGTCAGGACATCAACCAAACTAAGGTAAAGGGATGAGTTAATAAATCATAACAGGTGTATAACTACTGATGTACCATTTGAGGAGCAGTTAAATAAAGGCAAAAAAAATAAAGGAGAAAACAATTTCACGTTCTCAGTTAAAGTTGGTTTTTTTTGGAACCAAAATGGATTTTTTGTACTTTTTGTCTAAACTCAAAAAAATAAAATCGAAATAAATTATTAAATAATTTAACTTGTTCGATACACGGTAAATATATTCGTGAATTCAATTAAACTGATGTATAAAACGTACACTCCCAGGTGCGAACAAGACCTCACTCTAAACCAGGAGCGTGTGGGTTTGGTGTTGCTGGTGGAGAAAGTTTAACATTTGTATTCACATCGGCACATAAAACGTTGGCCGATTATTGTTCCCTCTAAACCCGTTGGGTGGCGCACGGTGTGAGAACACCAGGTTCAAATCCCACATGTTTTTGTCCATTGTCCATTCGTCTCCTTGTAGTTCATGCAGAAGTACACTTTTGTTTTCTAATTTTACATCAGACTCGCACACCATCAACGTTACAATATGAAGTAAAATCTAAAAAGTAGAATAATACTGAACTATGGTCAAAAAATGAGAGCTATTGGCTGCAGCGATCAAATTGAGTGAAAGCCCGGATTCTCATTCTCACTGCTTGTTCTCGTTCTCTCGCTCTCTCGCTCTCTCTCTCTCTCTCGCCCCTCTCTCTCTCTCTCTCTCGCTCTCTCTCTCTCGCTCTCTCTCTCTCGCGCTCTCGCTCTCTCGCTCTCTCTCTCTCTCGCTCTCTCGCTCTCTCTCTCTCGCTCTCTCTCTCTCTCTCTCGCTCTCTCTCTCTCTCTCTCTCGCCTCTCCCTCTCACTCTCTCTCCCCCTCTCTCCCGCCTCTCTCTCTCTGTCGCCTCTCTCCCTTTATCTCTCAGTCTGAGTGTCGCTACCTCCGAAGCAGATTCTTGAGCAAGGGTTATGCTGGGTGGTTTGCCATTGCCTTCCCAGCACTAGCTAGGGCAAGAATTTGTGATTTGTGCATGTTGCCGGCGATAGCTCGCGGACTCTTCACAAAGGACCCCGTGGGTTATTTTACTTCCATCAACGAATCGGCAGCTGGGACACCCGTTAAATGTCCATGCGAGGGATGAAATGCACATTGATGAATCATCATAGCTGTGAAACACCAGGGTGACATTCTATAGCTGGGTCGGGATTCGAACCAAGAGCGGACCGAGAAACCGGTCCAGAATACAGTCATCCCCAATGTTCCCCAGAATACCGTCAGGACGAAAAATCATCCCTCATGTTACAAATGTTCAGATGAACAACATAAAGTCATTGTGTGGACAGAAAAATGAATGTTTTCATTCACAATAAATGTCATTTTAATTTGTTCTTCAAACTTGTACTTCCATCAGCTAATGTTCATTTAAATTTGTTCTTCAAACTTGTACTTCCATCAGCTAATGTTTATTTAAATTTGTTCTTCAAACTTGTATTTCCATCACCGAATGTTCATTTAAATTTGTTCTTCAAACTTGTACTTCCATCATCTAATGTTCATTTAAATTTGTTCTTCAAACTTGTACTTCCATCATCTAATGTTCATTTAAATTTGTTCTTCAAACTTGTACTGCCATCATCTAATGTTCATTTTAATTTGTTCTTCAAAGTTGTACTTCCATCATCTAATGTTCATTTAAATTTGTTCTTCAAACTTGAACTTCCATCAGCTAATGTTCATTTAAATTTGTTCTTCAAACTTGTACTTCCATCATCTAATGTTCATTTAAATTTGTTCTTTAAACTTGTACTTCCATCATCTAATGTTCATTTCAATTTGTTCTTCAAACTTGTACTTCCATCATCTAATGTTCATTTAAATTTGTTCTTCAAACTTGTACTTCCATCATCTAATGTTCATTTAAATTTGTTCTTCAAACTTGTACTTCCATCATCTAATGTTCATTTAAATTTGTTCTTCGAACTTGTACTTCCATCATCTAATGTTCATTTAAATTTGTTCTTTAAACTTGAACTTCCATCATCTAATGTTCATTTAAATTTGTTCTTCAAACTTGTACTTCCATCATCTAATGTTCATTTAAATTTGTTCTTCAAACTTGTACTTCCATCACCTAATGTTCATTTAAATTTGTTCTTTAAACTTGAACTTCCATCATCTAATGTTCATTTAAATTTGTTCTTCAAACTTGTACTTCCATCATCTAATGTTCATTTAAATTTGTTCTTCAAACTTGTACTGCCATCATCTAATGTTCATTTTAATTTGTTCTTCAAACTTGTACTTCCATCATCTAATGTTCATTTAAATTTGTTCTTTAAACTTGAACTTCCATCATCTAATGTTCATTTAAATTTGTTCTTCAAACTTGTACTTCCATCATCTAATGTTCATTTAAATTTGTTCTTCAAACTTGTACTTCCATCATCTAATGTTCATTTAAATTTGTTCTTCAAACTTGTACTTCCATCATCTAATGTTCATTTAAATTTGTTCTTTAAACTTGAACTTCCATCATCTAATGTTCATTTAAATTTGTTCTTCAAACTTGTACTTCCATCACCTAATGTTCATTTAAATTTGTTCTTCAAACTTGTACTTCCATCATCTAATGTTCATTTAAATTTGTTCTTCAAACTTGTACTTCCATCATCTAATGTTCATTTAAGTTTGTTCTTCAAACTTGTACTTCCATCACCTAATGTTCATTTAAATTTGTTCTTCAAACTTGTACTTCCATCATCTAATGTTCATTTAAATTTGTTCTTTAAACTTGAACTTCCATCATCTAATGTTCATTTAAATTTGTTCTTCAAACTTGTACTTCCATCACCTAATGTTCATTTAAATTTGTTCTTCAAACTTGTATTTCCATCATCTAATATTCATTTAAATTTGTTCTTCAAACTTGTACTTCCATCATCTTATGTTCATTTAAATTTGTTCTTCAAACTTGTACTTCCATCACCTAATGTTCATTTAAATTTGTTCTTCAAACTTGTACTTCCATCATCTAATGTTCATTTAAATTTGTTCTTCAAACTTGTACTTCCATCATCTAATGTTCATTTAAATTTGTTCTTCAAACTTGTACTTCCATCATCTAATGTTCATTTAAATTTGTTCTTCAAACTTGTACTTCCATCATCTAATGTTCATTTAAATTTGTTCTTTAACTTGAACTTCCATCATCTAATGTTCATTTAAATTTGTTCTTCAAACTTGTATTTCCATCACCTAATGTTCATTTAAATTTGTTCTTCAAACTTGTACTTCCATCATCTAATGTTCATTTAAATTTGTTCTTCAAACTTGTACTTCCATCATCTAATGTTCATTTAAATTTGTTCTTTAAACTTGAACTTCCATCATCTAATGTTCATTTAAATTTGTTCTTCAAACTTGTACTTCCATCATCTAATGTTCATTTAAATTTGTTCTTCAAACTTGTACTTCCATCATCTAATGTTCATTTAAATTTGTTCTTCGAACTTGTACTTCCATCACCTAATGTTCATTTAAATTTGTTCTTCAAACTTGTACTTCCATCATCTAATGTTCATTTAAATTTGTTCTTCGAACTTGTACTTCCATCAGCTAATGTTTATTTAAATTTGTTCTTCAAACTTGTACTTCCATCAGCTAATGTTCATTTAAATTTGTTCTTCAAACTTGTACTTCCATCATCTCATGTTCATTTAAATTTGTTCTTCAAACTTGTACTTCCATCATCTAATGTTCATTTAAATTTGTTCTTCAAACTTGTACTTCCATCAGCTAATGTTCATTTAAATTTGTTCTTCAAACTTGTACTTTGATCACCTAATGTTCATTTTAATTTGTTCTTCGAACTTGTACTTCCATCATCAATCAGATCAGAATCACCCAAGCATCAAAACAGGTTGCCTCAGGAGGACTAATGATCTGAGTTCAGATGTTGCCTTGGCAACGCTGTTTACAATGATTTCTTCATCACATTTCAGCTTCTGTTAAACCTCCTTTTCAACATCTTTGAGCATCAATGATTCCAAGTTTTATTGTCTTCATGAGGATCTGAGCGTTGACTTCATAAATTTTCTCAGCAAAGATTTTCTGACCCAGAACCAATTAAAATAACACTTTTCAACACAACTAAGATATTTTCACACATAAATATGCAGAATAGTAACGAGACCGTGAATTAAAAACAAATACAGTACTTGAATTTACGACCCAGAAACTGGTGCATCTGATGTTGCTGAGTGCAGTACACGTATTAGAGTCCCAAGCGTCATGGAATGTTCCAGACAAACTGCCTGAAACGTTATTTAATAAAATGCACAAACGGACAAAATTATTCATTCCACGTTTCATTCACCTGAAAATTTCACCGGGGAAAGCAATTGGTCACTTTAGCCGTACAATCCAAAATAGAGGAGTTAGTGAGATGTTCGTACCGAGTCAACTTGCACCTTCGTCTCTTGAACAGTTTCTTTAATATTAGCAAAAATACGTGTGAAGATGGTTGATAATTGTTTTGGACAAAGAGGATACAAACCGAGCTTTTTGTGATGCACATTTATGATTAATAACCATTTTTTCTAAAGTTTAAAATGTTCATTTAACAACGGTAAATGTTTGTTTAACGCAGGTGAAATGTTTAACAGCAAAAAATGACTTTACTTTGCTACATTTTTGGTGGAATCAATCGAAATCGACTTTTAACCCCCAAACAATGAATATACTGAACTATGTTTAAATATTCATAATAAAATCGCCTTCCTCTCCTATTTCTGAAAACATTAAAGGCCGCGGGTCTCGGTCAGAGCCCGAATGCCCATTTGCCATCCTGCCAGCACAAAAAGCCATGATTGGGGATTATACTGTCGCGGCTAAAAATATTGGCACCTTTGCACTTTTTTCAAATACAATATTGCAATGAATCTGATTTTATTCGTGTTTCATCATCATCATCATCATCATCATGAACAACATTATCATCATCAACATTATCATCATCATCATCATCATCATCATCATCATCATCATCAACATCATCATGTGCCTTCTTCCATCAGAAATATGGCTTTCGTAATTAAATTTGATTGGAATATTCGATTATAAAATCTCTTTTCTCAGCGATTATCTTCATAAATGAATAGTTTGGTCCATTTGTTTCACAAAACAAAAAATTGCAATTGCAATTTCATAAAAGAAAGCCAGCATCGTGCAGCCAACTTCTCCCTCGACACAGTCTCGCCTAGATTCAATTATGGGCCCAACGATGAGCTGCTCGATTGGAACTTCTCAGGCAATGTTGCATCACAAAGTGAGCTGTCCCTCGAATGAACGTGAGGCCGGATGTTCCATATACTGGCATTAGTTGGTGGATGTTAAACACACCAGGGTAACTTTTACAAAGAGTGCGAGAGTTATCGCCAGCACCCTGTCCATGTTCCAAATTCCTGCCTCAACGTCTTCAATGAAAATGAGACCTGGACAGGTGGTTCTTCAAATAATTATACCAATCTACAACTTGTGGCCAAACCTACAATAATAAAGGATTAATTAAGGACGGTAAAAAATACTCGGTGAATTCGTTTAAATATTTTCTGTCAATAAGCTGTTTTTCTGCGTTTAAAAACGAAGTGTGTAAACAACAGAAACATTGAAATGAAACATTATTGATTCGTGTGTTTATAATTAAACTCATTAATTTTTTGTGTTTCAAACTGAACCCGTCAACACTTTGAGAAACGGCTTCCTTCATTTTAAATAATTTTCACAAAAATTACAACATGAGGTTTCTTGGGAGGAACTAAAATGGTGGAGGTGGGGATTGGGCCCATTGAAGCCTGCGCTATGATTGTGAATGATCACAACCAGAATATTCCACAGATGGTTAATAATGTAGATAAAAACAAATCAATAATAGCACCCGACTGCAAAGCCGCAATGAGCCAGCGAAGCCAAAGCCTCTTGCCACTATTTTACCCATCACTATGGCATCAGTAGGTTAGGTAGTTGGTAGTAGGTAGGTGTAGTAGGTACCGTACCTGGTAAGACTTGGTAAAAGAGAAGAGCAGACAGTCCTCCCCATTGGCAATACCTGCATACAATAAATGTCACAAGAAGCTTAAGGAAGTAACTATACGATGTGCTAGCTTCGGGCCTATTTTAAGAAATTTTAACTGGGCTTAACATACGTTTTCACAGTACCGTATGTGTGTCGTCTTCTAACTTCAGTCGCTGTCAGGCGCCAGGGCTGGTTCTCTCCGGGCACGGCAGCTTCCTCCACCAGAAGACGTTAGCTTGTAGTGATTAATTTGGTGAATTCCGTCTCAACTTCGGATATTTCCGGCCGTTGAAAACTATCCGTATTTCTAAACTAAATATGTAAACCGCTTATACCATATTTCTGGCCGTGAAAAACTATCCCGTACGGCCGCGAGATTTCTAAAAAATAATTATTCGTCAATGTTAGAATATTTGACGCCGTTTTCACCCTCCGAAACGCGTAATAATATTTTTTCAAATGCTCGAATCTCATTGGTTCTGGTGTTTGATGACGATTTTCGTTGAAGATAACGAGGTTGGTCTTAACGTATTTTAATTACTAATTAGAGGTTTCATTAGATTGTGAATCAAAGAACGACGGGTGAAACAAACTCCTATTGAACTTTTTCGCAATTGTTTTATGCAAACTTCCGCATCCGGTCAATGGCGGTCTCCATTGAGTGATTTCATTTTAGAAATATTTTTGCAAATGCTCGACTCTCATTGGGTCCGGTGTTTGGTGACGCGTTTTGTTGAAGATAACCAGGCCCGTGCGGGCCGATGTTGGTCTTAAATTATTTTATTAATACATTGGAGGTGCATAAGATTGTGAATCAAACAATGACGGGTGAAAGAAACTCCTAATGAACGTTTTAAATTTGTTATGCATACTTCCGCATCCGCAAGATGGCGGCCTCCACTGCGCTTCGGAATTCTCGAGCCAAGGCATAATCAGGTTTTCAACATAATACGTACGCGTTCATTGACAACACCGGCTTCGCCGGCTATTAAAACAATAAAAACAAAACACCCTGTAAAACAAAGTTAGGGAACAAGAGTCACACCTCAGACTTGCACTGCTTTCGAAGGAGAGAAAGAAAGGAACTTGATGATGTCATTTTCAAGTGTTCTTATAATTGTTTAATAGTTTATTAATTAATCATCACAATAATAAAATGGAAACCAACTAGAACGCCACTCAGTAGAGCGCATACTCCCGCCGTGGGTCAAGTTGGAATAGTACGATTTCACAAAAGTTTGAGGGAGTAGTTCAGCGACAACACAAGACAAGACAACACAAGACAGACACTGCACAGATATATATTTAGAATATATAGAAGATAATGTTTAAAAAAAACAAGGCAATTTCACTTACATTTTCGGATTCAGCGTTCAATTCTATATAAGTGAGTGTATTTTGAGGCATGTGTGACTTCAAATAAAATTGTAAGCCAGGAAAAAAATTCGTGTCATTCCTTAGGGATACAACATGTAAAACGGGCCCAAACGTCAAAACAAAACTCACTCATTTTAAGTCGTACAAGCTAATGCGACCACTCACACTCATTCTTCTGGGAAGAATCCCGTGCACATGCTTGTCACACTTATAACTCACCTAAGTCTTTATAAGTTCATCAAGTACTGACACCCCGATTGACATTCGCTGAGGTAAGGCTGGTTAAAAAAAAATTCCTGTTTATCATCACTTTTTTTCAAAAACGTGGGTAGGGAGGGAGGGTTTTTTTTTTTGGTTTTTTTTCAGAGTCGAATTTTAATGGATTATTCAACGCACAATATGTTTTTTTTCTTAAATATACTTGATCGGACATACATGATGAATCATGTTATGATTTCTAAACTAGTAAACCTTCGTAAGTACGCACTGATACGATTCAAATAAAGAAAATAAAGAAACCTATGTCACATTGAGTTCTGTTTACTTTTAATATTTGCTGATACATATAACAATGGTGGACCAAAACTTCGGCTTTTAAGAATAATGTCCGGTTGCCATACATGGATCTATCAGCAGCTATTGCCATGGCATTCATACATATTTGACTAGAATTCCTCGCCACGAAATATCACTTCATGGTACCTGTACATGCATATTGAGCAGTTTGGCAGACATGGAAGAGGACATTAACCACATCAAATGAATGTCTGCTTCGCGTTTATACATCTATCTATCAGCAGCTACTGCTATTATAGCACTCATAGATGTATCTATCTATCAGCAGCTACTGCTATTATAGCACTCATAGATGTATCTATCAATCAGCAGCTACTGCTATTATAGCACTCATAGATGTATCTCTCTATCAGCAGCTACTGCTATTATAGCACTCATAGATGTATCTATATATCAGCAGCTACTGCTATTATAGCACTCATAGATGTATCTATCTATCAGCAGCTACTGCTATTATAGCACTCATAGATGTATCTATATATCAGCAGCTACTGCTATTATAGCACTCATAGATGTATCTATATATCAGCAGCTACTGCTATTATAGCACTCATAGATGTATCTATCAATCAGCAGCTACTGCTATTATAGCACTCATAGATGTATCTATCAATCAGCAGCTACTGCTATTATAGCACTCATAGATGTATCTATCAATCAGCAGCTACTGCTATTATAGCACTCATAGATGTATCTATATATCAGCAGCTACTGCTATTATAGCACTCATAGATGTATCTATCTATCAGCAGCTACTGCTATTATAGCACTCATAGATGTATCTCTCTATCAGCAGCTACTGCTATTATAGCACTCATAGATGTATCTATCTATCAGCAGCTACTGCTATTATAGCACTCATAGATGTATCTATCTATCAGCAGCTACTGCTATTATAGCACTCATAGATGTATCTCTCTATCAGCAGCTACTGCTATTATAGCACTCATAGATGTATCTATCTATCAGCAGCTACTGCTATTATAGCACTCATAGATGTATCTATCTATCAGCAGCTACTGCTATTATAGCACTCATAGATGTATCTATCTATCAGCAGCTACTGCTATTATAGCACTCATAGATGTATCTATCAATCAGCAGCTACTGCTATTATAGCACTCACAGATGTATCTATCTATCAGCAGCTACTGCTATTATAGCACTCATAGATGTATCTATATATCAGCAGCTACTGCTATTATAGCACTCATAGATGTATCTATCAATCAGCAGCTACTGCTATTATAGCACTCATAGATGTATCTATCTATCAGCAGCTACTGCTATTATAGCACTCACAGATGTATCTATCTATCAGCAGCTACTGCTATTATAGCACTCATAGATGTATCTATCTATCAGCAGCTACTGCTATTATAGCACGCATAGATGTATCTATCTATCAGCAGCTACTGCTATTATAGCACTCATAGATGTATCTATCAATCAGCAGCTACTGCTATTATAGCACTCATAGATGTATCTATATATCAGCAGCTACTGCTATTATAGCACTCATAGATGTATCTATCTATCAGCAGCTACTGCTATTATAGCACTCATAGATGTATCTATCTATCAGCAGCTACTGCTATTATAGCACGCATAGATGTATCTATATATCAGGAGCTACTGCTATTATAGCACTCACAGATGTATCTATCTATCAGCAGCTACTGCTATTATAGCACTCATAGATGTATCTATCTATCAGCAGCTACTGCTATTATAGCACTCATAGATGTATCTATCTATCAGCAGCTACTGCTATTATAGCACTCATAGATGTATCTATCTATCAGCAGCTACTGCTATTATAGCACTCATAGATGTATCTATCATCACCTACTACTACATGTAGTGCAGCGCTCGTTTAATTTTTGACTAGGAATCCACAGCAATAATTATCACATGAGGCTCTCCCGTTTGCCGATGATATTTGGCTTCTCCTTCAGAATACCAACTACTTCTTGAACTTCCGAGTGGGCCTCTTTTCGGCAGTACGACTCTTACTGCAGGTACTGCATATAGGATATGGCTCATCTGTGGTAACCAGCTCCTCAACACAGCCACAGAAATAGCACACATCTTCATAGCCAGCCGTGTAGTATGGCTTCTCTGTCGCATCATTGCATGTGAGATTGGCTTTGGCGTCGACATTATTGAAGACGTTTGCCTCATTGGTCTCCTGCAGATCGGCGAAGTTCGAGCACATGCAACTTGGCTCGGACAGTACGTGAGCACATACAAAATTCGAACCTGTTCCACTGAGCGGGAACGGATTTTACTGACTTCGTGAGCAAAAAAAAAAAAAAAAAATTTTTTAGAGGCGGACGACTTTTATGGGGCAGGCGGCGATCATAAACAGGGAAAAATTTTTTACCAGCCTAAATCTTGATATTGTGGCGGACACAAGCAAGGTACACAAATTCAGTGCACCAGCAGGTGGCGCGAACGTCCAGGCGGGGAACTGGAATGCATGCCCCGCCTATCGAACGACCGGCCACGCCCGGGGACGAGGCATGGCCTCGGCACATATATGCGGGCTCTAAGCTCGGGCCCGCTCAGTGCTGCAGTTGGAGCTTTCATAATAAAGACTCTTGGTTTTATCAAATGCGTTGTGGCCTACCTCTCTGGCAAGCAAGTTGTGTGCGCAGCACCACATTTCACTGGTGACCCCGATTGGTTCAGCCGTTGCTGACCACCGAACGCGCCATGGCCAACAACGCTGTCGCGGTAAAACTCCCAGAGTTTTGGAAAGCACAGGCCGATGTGTGGTTCGTGCAGGCCGAAGTGCAATTCCAGCTTCGAGGCATAACGGCGGACGAGACCCGTTACTACCACGTGGTCGCCTCCCTCGGGCCCGGCACTTCCGCCCGAGTCGTGTCCATCCTGCGGCACCCGCCGGCCGACCACAAATATGGGGCGATCAAACGTTTCCTCATCGCCACGTTCGGCCTCACTGAGATGGAACGGGCCGACCGCCTCCTGGACCTTCCCGAACTCGGCGACACACGACCATCTGTGCGGATGGATTATATGCTGTCGCTGCTGGGTGACCAAGCCCCGAATTTTTTATTTCGGGCGCTTTTCCTATGCCAGCTACCGCTACAGGTAAGCCTTGCGCTGGCCGGTTCCAACATAAGGGAACCCCGCGCCCTTGCCATAGAGGCCGACAAGTTCTTCGCGGCTTGCGACACGCGGGCGAGTTACGGTGCGGCCGTCGTGGTTCCCGAGGCAGATGCTACAGCGTCCCTCGTGGCCGCTGCGGCACCCTGACCACCACCACCACCACCGCCGCCGAGAAAACCACCGCCGCAAGCCTGGTGCTATTTCCACGCCAGGTTCGGCCACAAGGCTAAGATGTGTTGCCCGCCATGCTCGTTTGGCAGGTCGGGAAACGACCAAGCCGGCGCTCGGTAGCGGCCCTGAGCGTCGGCCATTCCGGCAGCCTCCTCTTTATCACGGACACCTTGTCCGGGCGCCGTTTCCTTTGCGATACAGGAGCGCAGGTAAGCCTCATCCCAGCCTACATGTCCGACAAGCGAACCGCGGGCCGGGGCCCCGCTTTGCTTGCCGCCAACAGTACACCCATCCGCACGTTCGGGAAGCGCTGCCTCTCCCTGCGGTTCGGAGGGCAGCGCTTTCAATGGTTGTTCGTGACCGCTAGCGTGCCCATGGCATTGCTCGGTGCGGACTTCCTATGTGCGCACGGATTGTTGGTCGACGTAAAGCGCAGACGGCTCGTCCAGGCTGAAACCTTTAGCTCGCTCGCTTGTTCGCTGAGCAGCTCGTTGAGCGGCTCACTGAGCGGCTCACCGAGCGGCTTGCCAAGCGGCTTGCTGGACGGTTCCGTCCCGGCGAGTTTGATTTGTACGCTTCCAGGCAGCGGATGACTTTACCTGCCTCCTCGCCAGTTTCCCGGCCCTCACGCGGCCCACCTTTTCAGCGGTGGCCGTTAAGCACGGGGTGGAGCATCACATCCCCACGGTCGGGCCGCCGGTCTATGCCCGGGCACGCCGGCTCGAGCCCACGAAGCTCGCGGTGGCGAAAGCGGGGTTCGCCACGCTGGAGCGGCTGGGGATCGTGCGGCGCTCCAACAGCGCGTGGGCTTCCCCGCTGCACATCGTGCCGAAGCCCAGCGGGGGATGGCGGCCGTGCGGGACACTACCGCCGGCTCAACGATGCCACCACCCCCGACCGCTACCCGGTCCCACACATTCAGGACTTTTCCGCCCGGTTGGCCAACACGACCGTGTTTTCGAAGGTGGACCTCATCCGGGGCTACCATCAGGTCCCCGTCCAACCGGACGACGTCCCGAAGACGGCCGTCATCACCCCATTCAGCCTCTTCAAATTTCTAAGGATGCCCTTCGGGTTGAAGAATGCGGCGCAGGCGTTCCAGCGGCTTATGGATAGCATCTTGCGCGACTTACCTTTCCTGTTCGTCTACCTGGATGATATCCTAGTCGCGAGGACGTCCCAGGAGGAGCACCTGCTCCACCTCCGCACGCTTTTCGAACGCCTGGGCCAGCATGGCCTAATCATCAACCCTGCCAAGTGCCGTTTCGGTGTCACCACCATCGACTTCTTGGGGCACCGCATCACCGAGCACGGGGCCGTCCCTTTACCGGCCAAGGTGGAGGCGGTCAGGGATTTGCCGCGGCCCCGCATGATCAAGGGGTCCAGGAGTTCCTGGGCATGGTAAACTTTTACCACCGCTTCGTGCCCCACGTCGCCGAGCTCCTCCGCCCCTTGCACGAGGCCCTCCGGGGCAAGCCGGGCAAAGGTGACATCGCATGGTCAGAGCCGATGGCCCCGGCGTTCGCAGGCGCAAAGCTGGCTCTGGCTGACGCCACCATGCTGGCGCACCCGGCACCCGACGCACCGATCGCCCTCACCACCGACGCGTCGGATTACGCGGTGGGCGCGGTGCACGAGCAATGGGTGCGTGGTGCTTGGCAACCGCTGGCGTTTTTCAGCCGGCAGCTTCGCCCGCACGAACGCCGGTACAGCACCTTCGACCGCGAGTTGCTCGGACTCCACCTGGCGGTCCGACAATTCCGCCATCTGCTGGAGGGCCGCCCATTCACGGCCTTCGTTGACCACAAGCCCCTTGTGTTTGCGATGGCCAAGGTTGCCGAGCCATGGTCGGCACGGCAGCAGCGCCACCTCTCTGCCGTGTCCGAGTACACGATGGCCATCCGTCACGTGGCGGGTAAGGACAACCCGGTGGCGGATTGCCTTTCCCGGTCCGTCGTGCACGCGGTCCACCTCGGGGTCGACTATGACCGGATGGCGGAGGCCCAGACCGCCGACCCCGGTATCCAGGCCTTGTGGACCGCCGTCACGGGCCTCCGCATCACTGAGGTGCCGTTCGATGCTGCGGGCACGGCCCTCCTATGCGACGTCTCCCTCGGCCGGCCTCGCCCCATTGTGCCCGCTGGCTGGCAGCGCCCGGTGTTCGATGCCATCCACGGCCTGTCCCACCCTGGCGCGAGGGCATCCCAGAAACTCGTCGGGGCAAAGTTCGTCTGGCATGGCCTCCGGAAGGACGTCCGCGACTGGGCCAGGACTTGCCTCGCGTGCCAGCGCGCAAAGGTCCACCACCACACCCAGGCACCGTTGGCCCCGTTTACGGTGCCCGAGCGGCGGTTCGACCACGTTCACGTCGACTTGGTGGGACCTCTGCCCCCCTCGCGAGGGTTCATCCACCTCCTCACCATGGTCGACCGCACCACACGGTGGCCGGAGGCCGTCCCATTGGCAGCGACGTCTGCGGCTGAGGTGGCGCAAGCCTTTATCGCCACTTGGGTTGCCCGGTTCGGTGCCCCCTCGGACATCTCATCCGACCGCGGCCCCCAGTTCACCTCGGAGCTGTGGGCCACGGTGGCGCAAGGACTCGGGGTGAAGCTACACCACACCACGGCCTACCACCCCCAGGCCAATGGCCTGTGCGAGCGCTTTCATCGCTCCATGAAGGCCGCGCTCCGGGCCAGCCTCTGCGACGGCGGCTGGGTTGACAGACTCCCCTGGGTCCTGCTGGGCCTCAGGACGGCGCCCAAGGACGACCTGCGCGCGTCCTCGGCGGAGCTGGTCTTCGGGCAACCACTGCGGGTACCGGGTGAATTTATCCCCGACTCCACGGCTCCTTGGTCCGCGGCACAACAGCGCTCCGCCCTTCAGGAGACCGCCCGGAGGTTCGCCCCGGTGCCAACGGCACACCACAGTTGCCCGCCTTCCCACGTCGCCCCGGAGCTTCGCACGGCAAAGTACGTGTTCATCCGGCACGACGCCCACCGGGCACCGCTGCGGCCCCCGTACGACGGGCCCTTCCGCGTGTTGGAGGCCGGGGACAAGTTTTTCACGGTCGACATCGGCGGTGCCCCAGATCGCATTTCCGTGGACCGCCTCAAGCCGGCCCACCTCAATCCGGACCACCCCCCGCCAGCGGCTCTGCCTCCGCGTCGAGGCCGCCCCCTGGCGGTCGGACCCCCGGCGCCCCCGCCAGCAGCTCTGCCTCCGCGTCGAAGCCGCCCCCTGGCGGTCGGGCCCCCGGCGCCCCCCAGCCCTGCCGTCCCGCCACCCCCCAGACCGGCACCCATCGCCAGGGGGCGTTTTGGCCGGGTCATCCAGCTTCCCCGCAAACTCACCCTTCAGGTGCGCGGGAATTCTGGGGGGGCGCGTGTGGCGGGCACAAGCAAGGTACACGAATTCAGCGCACCAGCAGGTGGCGCGAACGTCCAGGCGGGGAACTGGAATGCATGCCCCGCCTATCGACCGACCGGCCACACCCGGGGACGAGGCGTGGCCTCGGCACATATATGCGGGCTCTAAGCTCGGGCCCACTCAGTGCTGCAGTTCGAGCTTTCATAATAAAGACTCTTGGTTTTATCAAACGCGTTGTGGCCTACCTCTTTGGCAAGCAAGTTGTGTGCGCAGCACCACACTTCAATATCTCTTCTGAGGTTTAAAAAAAAAAACAGTTTTAAAGCATTATACGTATCGAACGATACATTTTATGAAACGGGGAAACCTAATACACACTTTGGTGGTTTTAAAATAACAGAATGTGTCTTAATTAGAAAGAAAAAAAGAACCTTGAAGACAACGCTGCTAACAAAATACACCGCTCTAACGCATAACCACGAGTTTAAACTACATTTACAACAAATATTAAAACTATTTTCATATCACATTGTTAAATATATTATATATAGAAGATAATGTCAAAAAAAAATGAGCCCTATCTTCCAATGGTAAACAATCCTTCAAAAAATTCCTGGATCCGGAATAATATCCTGAGCTTCACCAAAAACGAATCAATTCTTCCTTATCCCAAGGGCAATCTTCCCACCAACTTTCATCCAAATTCGTTCAGAACTTCTCCAGATATCTTGTTCACAAACACACACATGCGCACACACACACACACACACACGGACACGATCGAATGCATTACTCCCGAATAAAGGTGACATTTTCTGACATTTAAATATACTAGGGCATTGCCCGTACTATATCTATATCTAAAATTATATCCCCCCCCTCTATTTACATGAAATGGTTTGGTCCAAAGCGAACGGCTTGCGAGTACGGTGACAATCCCCCCCCTCTATTTACATGCAATGGTTTGGTCCAAAGCGAACGGCTTCTAGAGTTTGGTAAAGAAATCGCCATCGCGTGCACAAACGCGCAGGAAAGCGAATGAATCGCAAATTCGGTTTTATTAGTTTTAAAACATAGTTTAACGCCAACATAGTTTGCAAACGTGAAATAAATGAATACGCTCTCAAATGTGCCATCCGAGGCAGAGTGTGTCCTCCACGTTCGGCACACGCGATCGTTCGCTGCTCTCTGATTGGTTGAATCGTTTTTTGGACATAGCTCGGTAAGTAATTGTCCGATTAATATGAAACCTTGAAAAGGCACATCCTCGGGTCCCCAGCAATATACCTGGCAAGTTAAAAGTATATCGGACCCGTGGTTGTCGAGAAACAGCGGTCACAGACAAACAGACGTACAAACGTACAGACGTACAAACGTACAAACGTACAGAGATTACTGGAATTATAGATAGATTGTAATTACTCCCGCCAGGGAGTAATGCATTCGCTCGTGTCCATCCGTGTGTGTGTGTGTGTGTGTGTGTGTGTGTGTATGTGCGTATGTGTGTTCGTGTGATTGTGAACAGGATATCTGGAAAAGTTCTGAACGGATTTGGATGAAAGTTGGTGGGATGATTGCCCTTGGGATAAGGAAGAATTGATTAGTTTTTGGTGAAGCTCAGGATATTATTCCGGATCCAGGAATTATTTTTCGGAATTTTTTGGGGAATTTTTTTTCTGTTTTCCTTTAAAAACCATTTTCTCTGCAATAATTGGACCGATTGAGAGCAAATTTTCACCATAGGAGGTTCTCGGTCTGTAGAATATTTTAATGGTAATTATGAGGTCACAGGTCAAATGGTTCGGCCGCCATATTTTTTTGATTGAAAAACACTAAAATCCAATTTTCTCCAAAACGCCTGAACAGATCGAGGCCAAGCTTTGCAGTCGGAATCGCATACCCATGACGAACAAAAAAGTCAGCGAGCATGACGTCATGCATCACATGGTTTCAGAGTTATGACGTTTTTATGCACAAACCTTGAAAACCTAGCTCCTTCCTCATTTGTGATCCAATCGAGGGGAAACCTCCTACATCTGTTCAGCATATCAGTCTACTAAAATGTCCTTTTGGAATTTGCGATACGTCACGTGGTTTGGCAGATATCGTTAATTAAACGCAAATAATAAAAACATTTATATCTCTTCAACCACTTCATTGATCGACGTGAAACTTCATCAAACTGTGGTTGAAGTCATGAAGAGTAACAAGTGTGCAAAATTTGAAGATGATTGGATGTACGGTCTGGAGGCTCGAAGTTGTTATTGCGTGAAGAAGAAGATTCTTCGACTGTGGACGATTAATTATTTATCACATGTACAGACTTGCAGGCATCGTTTGACACAATCTCCCGGGTTAATTTGAACCTCAAATAAAATTATAATGCCAGATTTGTCAATGGCTGAGGCATATTAACAAACGAATAAAACAGATTTGGCAAAATTCCGACTTCTTTTTTGAAAGATCGCATATTCACCCAGGGTTGTGAGAGGCTGAAGAAGAAGAAATCTCGCACGGGCTTCCCAGACCAAATAAATAATTCTGGCTCTGCGACTTTCAGGTTTATTACTCCCGCCAGGGAGTAATGCATTCAATTGTGTCTGTGTGTGTGTGTGTGTGTGTGTGTGTGTGTGTGGGTGTGTGTGTTCGTGTGTTTGTGTATTTGTGAACAAGATATCTGGAAAAGTTCTGAACGGATTTGGATGAAAGTTGGTGGGATGATTGCCCTTGGGATAAGGAAGAATTGATTAGTTTTTGGTGAAGCTCAGGATATTATTCCGGATCCAGGAATTTTTTGAAGGATTGTTTACCATTGGAAGATAGGGCTCCAACTTGACCCACGGCGGGAGTATGCGCTCTACTGAGTGGCGTTTTAGTTACTTTCTGTGAAAACGTATTTGATTACAATTCCAAATGAACCTTCTCATTCAAGTGGAATTGAATGGCTGCCTTGGCATTTCTTGACATCTATTAAGATTTTAGACCACATAAATGTTCAATTCAATCATAATATTGCATAAAGTTGCATGTTTTTGTCTTTGTACATTCGATAAAAGGGAACAAAATCTACATCCACGAAAATCAAGTCTTATGGAGGAGAAAAATGAAAATACTTCAACTGAATTTCACAAAAATGTGAATGAGACCGATCCGTACATGCACCCCATGTTCATCACCCTGGACGCCTCTTCGTTCCCCCATGAGGGACCCTGGAGGGTGATCATCCACTCCTTGGTACCTCTGGCTCTGTTCGCTGTGATGTTAAACCTGGGGGTGCTCGGGGCCTGCGTGATGCGGCGTTTTGATAAACCCATGGTGTTTTACATCGCACTTTATGTCATCGCAGATGCACTTTGGGTTTGTCTGGCCATGGCCACCTTTGTACGTGGACTCTTGGCAGTGAAAAGAGTAGTATACTTTACTGAATGTGTCATTCATGTGTATTTCATTGAATGTGTTTCTCGGTCTCAATTATTAATCCAGTGGTTGATGGACATCGACCGATACTGGGCCGTTCTTCGACCGTATTCATATGCTGTGTGGACAGCCAAGAGGACTGGAATGTGGTTCCTGTCTTTGTGTGTCATTGGTACAGCAATTATATCTACTATTTCTTATCCAATTTTTGCATCACATTTGTACTTTTGCAAAGAAGAACTTATTATCACAGAAGCATTTTGCATTATGGGGTTTCTATTTAATGTATCCTGTGCAGGCAAAAGGTTTGCAAACATGTATGGTCTAATTTTCGGATACTCTGTGTTAATCTTGTCAACAACCACCATCATTTTTACCTCCTGGAGAATCATCCTCGTGTGTACAAAGTCCAGTTCAAGTACATTCAGTAACAAGGCCCTGCACACGTGCTGCACACAGATCATGGTGTTTGTTATTAGGGCGGGGTCAATGATGGCGTTTGTGATATCGGTGAGATTAGGAGATCATAGTATTTCATTCAGATTAATCCTCTACATTATCTGTATGTTTACATCACCCATTGCTGATCCCCTCATATATGGGTTGAGGACAAAAGAAATCCGAGAGCCCTTAATTCGCCTCCATAAAAGATGGAACAAAAATTATACATAACTTCTCGATGCAAGACAAATGCAAGTGAAGTGAATCAATAATATAACTTTACCAAGCGACTTTATCCCTCTGCAAATCCTCATCATTCCCACTAACAATGACAAGTGTTCCTAAAAAATATGAATACATTTTAAAGTGCAACAGTTTAAGCCGTGATGTCAGACTGCCAGGTTGTTTGCTGTGATGCACCCGAGACAGAAGTGCAGGTACTTATGGGAAGTTGATTTCAAACATTTTGATGAATACTTTTCATAGATAAAGCCAGGCCATAAGTATGTATCGTACCATGGCAGAAGAATGAATAGTGACTGTTTGTAGAATGTTTACATCCATGATCGACGACACAGTTACATTCATGATCACGCCCTTGCACAAAGAAATCTGATTTCTGTCAAACCTGGAGAAGTTTCTGAGAAACCTCGACTCTGATTCTGCAAATGGACCCGACAGCATCAGCCCACGGGTCCTAAAATCCTGCTTGCCGCTCTATCTCACCCTCTCTCTTTTCTCTTCACCCTCTCTTTTGCTCAAGGTCATCTGCCATCTGTTTGGAAATCAGCAAACATTACCGCTTTACACAAAAAGGTGCAAAAACAGATCCTTGCAACTACAGACCCATCAGCCTGCTCCCAATAATCAGCAAGATCATGGAATCCATCATTGCTTCTGATATTAAATCCTCCCTCTTCTCCCTGTTCTCTAATGTTGTGCTTGTGTGCTTCCCTCTCTCTCTCTCCCCATGTTGACTCCCCCTCCCATTATGTTTTATATGTCCCTTTATGTTTTTTGTGTTTTATGTGCTCATGTGTATCTAATGTGCTCGCTCTTACACGAGCCTCGATCTTGTATACAAAAAAAAAAATCACCCAAAAATCAACTTCTCAATTTTAGTCTGAAATAAAAATGATAAAAGAATGCAATGCAAATGAATGAGTTTTTATTTTATTCCAGAAATTCCAACGAACAGGATTCTGAGAGAAGGTTGGAGTAATCGAGTCCTTTGTTGAAGTGCAAAATCCATCAAACATTATGCACCGGCAAAGTTCAAATTAAAAATCACCTTGAAAAACGTTATATTAGTGAATAATACAGAACACAAACACATACTCAGTGAAAAACAATGAGACAATTGTGTGAAATGTGGCTTTAAGGTGAACCGACCCTGCCGAGTGAAATTGTTTTTATTATCATTTCATTCATTGTGTTGATTCATGATTTACATTCACAGATTTCTGTTCATTCAAGGTGTATTTTTATTCAAAATGTACTATGGCCAAAACCTGTCTTTGCAAACTTCAGTGATGCCACCACTGTAATTTGATGTGTCCGTCTGTTAAAAATTCCTCTCTACTTCTCCTCCCTCCTCAAGTCCACCACCATTCCCATTTATACCTTTCACTCAAAGAGTGTGACCTTTAGTCCAGCTGTGGTTTTATTCCCAAAGGAAGAGCGCTGAAGACTGAAATCATGACTCTATGTTCCAGCCAAACCATCCACATCATGCCTAAAATCATCATCATCACATCATCAATGTCTAAAATTATTTAATGCCAAGTAATTTCTGATACTGTACATTGAGTCCACTTTCCTCCAAATGCATTTACTTGTCTAAACAGTTATTCCATCCATTATCAGATCTTTCTTGCAATAAAATATTTGTGGAATTTGAAGAAAATTATTGGAATTTTAACAACCTTTACAACTTGACTCTTCTTTCATCCACACAAAATTTGGATTACATCCGATGAATTGATGGAATAAGTGAATGGGAAACGGGGTTCTCAACATGAATGGGGCAATGGGGTAGGATCTCACAGAGTTCAAACTTATTAACTCAACTGGACTATGTCCAGCTGAGTTTTTGTCGACACCCAGTGTCCGTCGTCCGTCTGTCGGTCGTCTGTAAACAATTCGACGTCTACGCTCTAAAAGTCACAAATATTAATTATATTTGATGAAACTTGTAATGCAGCATCTTTAAGACATAAACGAGTTTGGGATTGCATTTTGGCGTCGCACGCCAAAAAATGGGCGCGGCAGGGCGGCCATATTGAAAAATCGCCATATTGCAAAAAATGTTCGTTTCCCATGAATCATACACTTTTCAAAATCCAATCTCACCCCTCCCCTCCAATTCTTCCCCATCACCCCTTCCCTCCAAAACTTCCCCATCCCCCCTCCCTCCAAAACTTCCCCATCACCCCTCCCCTCCAAATCTACCCCCTTACCCCTCCCCTCCAAATCTTCCCCATCACCCATCTCTTTCAAATATTCCCCCTTGCCCCTCCCCTCCAAATCTTCCCCATCACCCATCCCTTTCAAATCTTCCCCCTTGCCCCTCCCCTCCAAATATTCCCCATCACCCCTTCCCTCCAAAACTTCCCAATCACCCCTCCCCTCCAAAACTTCCCTATCACCCCTACCGCTCCGAATCTACCCCCTTGCCCCTCCCCTCCATATCTTCCCCATCAGCCATCCCTTTCAAATCTCCCCCCTTGCCCCTTCCCTCCCCTCCCTCCTAAACTCCCCCCACACCCCTCCCCTCCGAGACTCTCCCTCGCTCCTCCCCTCTCACCCCTCCTCCTCCTCAAAGCATCATCCCTGCTTCTTCCCCCTTCCAACTTTCACCTTCATCTCCCCCAACCTTCTGCCTCGCTCTTCCCCCTCCTCAAATAACACCTCACTGTTCCTCACCCAATCTCCATCAAACCTTTTGTCCGCCCCATTCTTCTCCTTCTCCAAGCTATTCTGAAATCTCTGACACACCTTCAACAGCTCTCCCTACCTCTTCCTCCTCTTCCACATCTTACCCTACCCCTCCCCCCCCCCCCCGTTCTGTATCCGATGCTCCCCCTTCCTCTTAATTAACGGTATGGACCTCAAACATCCGGGGCCTTCGCTCAAACTTGACTGATCTCTCCATACAGGTTGCTTCTGACAAACCAGATGTGATCTGCTTAACAGAAACTTTCCTCCTTCATGATGTCTCTGATGCCTTGGTATCTCTCCCAGGTTACTCCCTCCTCCGGTATGATAGACCCGAGCCTCGTCCCGGAGGTGAGGTTGCTATCTTCATAAAAAAAACTCTCGTCCTCACTCGCCTTCCACTGCCCTCTCTCCACCTCACCCCCAGGAATACCTTTGGCTACGGCTTCCCCTTCGCTCCCGCCTTTTGTTCATATGTGTGTTGTACCGTCCACCAAACAGTGATGACTCCATCTACATCTCGCTGTCTGATAATATGGACCAACTTCTATCTACCCATCCCAACTCTCTCTTCCTCATATGTGGTGATTTCAATTGTCACCATGCCAGTTGGCTGGGTGTGGGTACCTCTCTCACCAGCCATGGCTCTTCAGCAAAGGACTTCTGCGACTCACTGGGACTGACACAATCTGTCAATTTCCCGACCCGGATCTCAGTCAACGGAGCATCTTCTCTTCTGGACTTGGTTATGACTAACTTCCCTGAAAATGTCTGCTGCTCTTCTTCTGCTCCAATCGGCTCATCTGATCATGTGCTTGTTAAAGTGGACATCTCTCTGACCATTCTCAGAGAGCCTCCTCAGCGTTGACGAGTCTGGCATTTCACTCAGGCCAACTGGCACGGTCTTCAAGCAGCCATCAATCATCTGGACTGGTCTCCCATCTCTACCGCCTCTGACATCAACTCATCCTGGGAATTCTTTCAAAGTAAATTGCTCTCTCTCTCATGCACAGATTTATCCCGTCTCGTCTTCAGTTGTCATACCCTTCCTCCCGTCCATGGTACATGGAATCTTGTGGTGAGGCTGTTGCCCAGAAACAACTTGCTTTCGTCTCCTGGAAAGCAAATCCAATGGAAGGAAATCTCATTTCCTTTCACAAAGCCCGAAACAAGTGTGTCCACCCTCAGGAGAGCCAGGAAACAATATCTCACCGTTCTCAAGACCGAACTCTCTTATCTGTCTCCCTCTTCCAAATCCTGGTGGCGTCTTGTCAAATCTGTTTCTGGTGTTTGTTCCCCCTCCATCCCCTCCCTCACCTCAAATGGCTACACGGCTGACCCCGCACGTGAAAAAGCTGAATGCCTCAACTCTGTGTTTGCCTCTAAATCTTGTGTCCGAAACCCATCCCTCTCTGTACCCACCGTACCCAGTCGTACCCAGCTGCTCCTGGACTCTGTGTCCTTTCCTCCTGACAAGGTGGAAAAGTTTCTGTCAACCCTCGACTCTGATTCTGCAACTGGTCCTGACGGCATCAGCCCACGGGTCCTAAAATCATGTTCTTTTGCTCTTTCACTCCCTCTTTCTGTTCTCTTCACCCTCTCTTTTGCTCAAGGTCATCTGCCATCTGCTTGGAAATCAGCCAACATCACCGCTTTGCACAAAAAAGGTGCAAAAACAGATCCTAGCAACTACAGACCAATCAGCCTTCTCCCCATTATCAGCAAAGTCATGGAACCCATCATTGCTTCAGATATGAAATCTTTCCTCTTCTCCAATGGCTTGATCTCTGACCATCAATTTGGTTTCAGACCTGGTAACTCTACTCTGGATATGCTGCTTCTGCTTTCTCAACAATGTATGGAGGTCCTCAATGCCAAACAGGAAATTAGAGCTGTCTCCCTTGACATTTCACGTGCCTTCGATACGGTCTGGCACCCCGCTCTGCTCACCAAACTCTCCTCCTTTGGTATCCATGGAAATCTCCACGCATGGCTGGCGGACTTCCTCTCTGGTCGTAGTCAACGTGTGGACCTGAATGGGTTTCTCTCATCTCCTCTGCCTGTTCAGGCTAGAGTTCCCCAAGGCAGTGTTCTGGGCCCTGTGCTTTTTCTGGTCTTCATCAATGATCTCTCTGACTCTCTTGAAAATCCTCTCCATCTCTTTGCTGACGACTCTACTCTCTGTCGCTCCATTACTCATCCCTCAGATCGGCAGTCTGCAGCCTCCTCACTCTCTGCAGACCTGGACAAAATCACAGACTGGGCAAACAAATGGAACATGTCTTTCAATCCTGACAAATCTCACACTCTTACGATGTCTCTCCGAAAAGACCGACTGGACAACCCTCCCATCCACTTTCTGAATAATCCTCTCCAAGAAGTTCTGTCACTCAATCTTTTGGGTCTCACTATCTGCCATGATCTTTCCTGGGAAAACCACATTTCAAATCTGGCCTCCAAAGCCAGTCGCCGACTGGGCATCCTCCGTCGTGCGAAGTCCTTCCTTGGTACACCTGAGCTCCTCACCACTTACAAGGCTTTCATCCGCAGCTCTATGGAATACTGCTCTCCCCTCTGGTCTGGTGCTCGTGCCTTACACCTAGCTCGTTTTCACGCTGTTGAAACCAAAGCGTTCAGAATCATTGGAATCTCCCGCGATGAAGCTAACTCCAAGGGCCTTTCACTCACTCACCGCAGGCAGGTTGGTGGTCTTTCCGTCTTCTACTGACTCCTCTCTGGCCTTGCCCCCCCAGCTGTCTCTGGGCTCTGTCCCCCAAATATTCCTACAGGTCGCACAAGATCTGCTTGCAACCCTCTTATGGTTAAACTGCCAAAATCAAGACTCTCTGCTCACCTTCACTCCTTCATTCCTCTTTTCTCCCACCTCTGGAACAAACTCCCTCACTCTCTTCAATCCCACTCCACCCTCCAGGTCTTTAAAACAGCTGTTCACCACCATCTCTTATCTTCCCCCATCCAAAACCTTGATCTTTTCTACCCCCGATAATTTCGGTCCCCTTGTGTTTTATACCCCTCTCCCCCCCCCCCCCCTGCCCACACCTCCTCCCCCCAAGCCCTCTCCCTCCCACACTTCTCCCTGCTCTCAAATGTTGTGTTTGTGTGCTTCCCCTTCTCTCCCCATCTTGTCTTCCGCTCCCTCTTTTTATATATTGTGTTTGTCTGGTTGATTTGTTTGTGAAATAAATGTTAGCTCTTTCACGAGCCTCGATTCAGTATACAAAAAAAAAAAAAAAAAAAAAAAAAAAAAAAATCAATATTTGTCAATCTGGTACTTCCTTATGTAGCTAGAAAGCTGAAACTTGGTGTGTAGACAGTATGTAACAAACCTCAACACATATATTACGGGTTTTGACGATGTCCGAAAAATGACCTCGTCGTGACCTATGACATGACTTGACCCATAAACATCAGTTTGGACGACGTCTAAGCTCTAAAAGTCACAAATACTGATCAAATTTGATGAAACTTGTGCCTTTTGCCACATAAAGATATTTGAAAATTTGCATTTTTCTGGTTTCCATGGAAACAAGTTGGACATAGTGCATTTTGTTATACATTTCGTTTCTGGAGCAGAACTCAAAAACCGTTCAATATATCTTAACCTAAATTTGTACACATATTAGTTAGGTGCTGACCTGGTGCCTTTTGCCACTTAGAGATTTTAAAGAGAATTTATTTTTCTGCTTTCCATGGAGACAAGTTGGACTTAGTGCATTTTATTAGGTGGGGCTCTATTCTAGGACAGTTATTGCACATTTTGTAACAAATCTTTGCATGTGCACTAACATGAAGATAAATTGGTACCTTTTGCTATATATGGCATTTTAAATTTTTTTTCTTTTTTTTCTCTTTGGAACAAGTTGGACATGATGCATTTTCTGGGAAGAGTTATATTCTGGATCATATACAAAAGCACCCTTGGCAGGGGATATGAGCATTTTATGCTTGTTTTGGGTACATCTGTATGAGTGTTTCCTAAACCTTGACAGTTATCCTGTTAGAGGTAACATGAAATGCAAAACATTTTGTTTTGGATTTTTTCAGAATGCCACACCTGAGGAACAGGAACAAACAGTTAACATTCCAAATGGAACGCACAAACAGTTAATGTTAATTATAACACAATGTCTCCCGTGTGAGATGTTTGCATTTTTAAATCCAGTACAAAGGTTGTTGTGACCACAAGCCAACTACGCACGTGCACGCGGAGAGAGCTGGCCTTCACCCCCACCTTACCATCATGATAAGGCTGTTCTCAACACATCATACTCAGGACAGAATTAATTTTAACACAGCATAACCTCCACTGCATTACAACCAACCATATGATTATCCACTTTAACCACATTTTACCTTCTAACATCCTCGCACTCAAAAATTCGATGTTTTCAATGGTACATTAGTCGAGGAAGAATGGGGGTTCGAGGACACATTAAATTTAACATTGAAGTCAATGGGGAAAATTATGGAAACTTATTGACTCAAACCCCCTCTCTTGAAAAATTACACCCTTTTTCTCCCTCTTTTATCTTATTAAGTCTTCCCATTTTTCATTATACTCGTACAGAGACCCAACGAATATTTGTGTTTCATTTCTAGGTAATAGCTTAATTTTCTTAAAAGCAGAATCACCATCTAAAATATTGATAAATATTACATTAGAATTTGCCTCTAGATGTCGCTGTTGAGCTAATATGAAGTGATGTACTTCTCTTAATGACCTCATGTGAGCCCCGAAGCCCCGCTCACTTTTTTTACTAAGCCCCGCCCACTTTCCCTAAGCCCCGCCCACTTTACCGAAACCCCACCTACTTCTATAAACCCCACCCACTATTACATCATTTCCAGTTAAGCCTTGCCCAGGCATGCCCAGACTTCATCTGACCCCCTCCCAAACCACATATCATTTTGAGATTATAGAAAATTATTTTCCCCTCAATCTCTTGACAACCATCAAAGTTTTCAGTCCACTCAAGGATGTTGCCTCTTAAAGCCTCTAACTTATTTGTATTTATATTTATTCACATTTGTTTTATCTACTTTTACCCCTGTAAGTTCTTCAATAATACTTATTTGATATTTCTCACATTCATGATGTTTTCCATTTATATACCAAGGCTGTCTACACCACCACTCTTTAGTTTGGTTAATGCTTGGTTCTTTCATTCATATATGAGTGAAATAAAAAGCGACGGTAGCCCGTTAAAATCCCGAACCCCCTTTTTATCTTATCACTCTACTTATCACTTATGTTTATCTTAATATATCTCAACACTTATGCTTATCACTTATATTTATCTTAACACTTGTAACCATAAGGGAGACTATCAATTCCATTTTCTAAAATAAACCTCTTATCATCAAAAGCTCCAAGAGCTTTCTTATTTACCTCTTCTGAATATATTTGATGGTTATAACTTCTTATCGTATTCATTTTTCTAAACTCTTCTTTCTTTGAAGTTAAACAATTATATTAATTTTCAAAGTTTATTGTTTCTTCAATAACATTTTTCTTTATTCCTTTTAACTTTTTGGACACCGCGCCTTTCCTATGCCATCTCCAGGCATTGCAAATCGTCATTGCTGGGCACCGAAGGGGGCTCGGCAGTGACGCACGCTGAAAGGGAGTACTCAGTTTTCACTCTGTTGTACACCGCTCCTTTCCGATGTCATCTCCAGGCATTGCAAAACGTCATTGCCGGGCACCGAAGGGGGCTCGGCAGTGACGCACGCTGAAAGGGAGTACTCAGTTTTCACTCTGTTGTACACCACTCCTTTCCGATGTCATCTCCAGGCATTGCAAATCGTCATTGCTGGGCACCGAAGGGGGCTCGGCAGTGACGCACGCTGAAAGGGAGTACTCAGTTTTCACTCTGTTGTACACCGCTCCTTTCCGATGTCATCCCCAGGCATTGCAAATCGGCATTGCTGGGCACCGAAGGGGGCTCGGCAGTGACGCACGCTGAAAGGGAGTACTCAGTTTTCACTCTGGTTGTTTGTTTTCTTGTTTGTTTGTCCGGGGGCTATATCTCAGCCGTCCTTTGAGCTAGGAAGCTGAAATTTCGGCACAGTAGTGAGCAAGTCCTTTATCAAAAACGATATTTTTTGTTTTTTGATTAATCAATTAATTGAGGAGTTATTTAATTATTAGCGATTAATTAAGTACTTATTTAATTAATCAAATTTCCTTTCTTTTCTGACCATTAACTCAGGCACCTTTTGAGTTAGGAAGCTGATATTTGGACATGCCAATGGCAGGTGATTTGGCTGCAAACGCTATTTTTGATTTATTAATGAATCAATTAATCAACTAATCGATTATTTATTTAATTATTTGATTAATGACTAAAAAATTTTTTTTTAAAGTTACAGATTCTGATGAAATGGTGGTGGTTTATGTGTTCTCTGACCGAATTGATTAATTTTTTTTTTTAATGATTATTATTTATTTATTTTCATTATTAATCATTTATTTATTTTCTTTCTCATTTGGCCAATATCTCAGGCACCTTTTGAGCTGGGAAGCTAATATTTGGACATGACAGTGACCAAGTGATGTGGCTATCAATGATATTTTTGATTCATTGATTAATCATTTAACCCATTAATTATTTATTGATTAATCGATTAATTATTTATTGATTAATCAATTAATTATTTAATTTTTTATTATTGACTTATTTAAATTTCTAAAAGATACATCTTCGGATGAAGCACTAGTGGTTTAGTTATGCTATTAGCCAATTGATTAAGAAACTATTTTGTGATAATCTTTTATTGATTTTAATTATACAATTAATCAATCAATTAGTGTACACCTCTCCCTCCCAATGCAGCCTCAATGAGCTGCACTGCGGTATTGCCGGGCGCCGGAGGCTCCCCGGCAATGGCGCGCTGTAGGATATTTAATTATTTGGCATGGGGGCGGTGTACTTTGAATGTATGTGTACTTGTTATCACTCTTTTCAATATTAGTATCAATACATTGTCCTGTGACTGCTTTCAGTTATGACCGAGAGTAAGCCACGGATGGAAACGAGTGTTAATGAAGGCATTCAACTCCAATGATTGCGGATGATACGCGAGGAGGAAGAAGAATAACAACTTACCTGTACGGCCTTGATGATGTCTTCACCCTTCGAAAAGTAACTCAAACGAACCGGATTTTATGTACAAAAAATAAACACGTTTATTTTACGGAACCCGAGAACAAGAACGCGACGGTAAATAAATGTTCTAAAGTGGAGTGCTCCCACAACAGACGTCTACAACAAACAAGGGAGGATATATTAAAAATTAAGGGGGTCGTGCGTGTGGGTGTGGGCTTATCTCAATCTGGCTGAGGTGTGTCAGGGATTGCCAGGCTCCAAGCACAGTCTGGACGCAGCTCCTGTGTTGGCGGGAGGAAGGCCAACCGGTTGTTGGCATGAACCAGGCCTTGACGCGCCCTTGCTCACATGCTGATAGGCCAGCATACTCTGCAGAGTGGCAAGCCTCGCCCATACACTCGTCGCTCACACGTGAACACCGGGGAGGAGAATTGTCAGTGCTCCACCATCTCTCCAGGGTCAAGAATGCAAGGGAAGGCAGTCCAAACGAGAGACAATCCATAAACGAGAACCCCAATCCCTATCACGACAACCAGAGCATGATACCTACACAGATCTACCTGACATATATATTGTTGCGGTTTTAGAACCCCTCACTTTGTAAATAATACTTGTGAATATTCCATCATTTAAAAGGTGAAAGGTCGCACCCATTGTTAGTCCATATGCAACACGTAAGACACCATAGGACTGTCAGTCATTTCCTTAGTATGTGTTTCAGATAAGGCTGTGTTCCCAATAGTTGAATCTGCGTTGCATTAATTAAATAAGATAGGCCCCATTCCGTCCATTTTGCCAGCATCTCTCTCCAAATTGTGTTTCGCGCCTTTGCTCGCCCAGCAGCGTTCGCTGCCTCGCTCCAAACGCCATTACGCATGCGGTCAAGCTTGGAGAAGAAGGAGGCAGAGCGCCAAGAACGAGGCGTGGCCCTATCAACGAGCCAGCAAGGGCGGAGCCGGTGAGCCCTCACTATCCAACCAGGGCTGAGGTGAGCTCACTGGCGGGCGTGTCTCTATGAAGCGCGCATTGATTTCAAAGCGCGTTATGTAAGCGTAAGCGCGAGGACTGCTTTCGGAACTGCGCAGGGGACCGTTGCTATTGAAGGAACTGCGCGGAGACATCTGATTGTAACGTTATCCAGAGGACAGCGCAGAGGCGTGCTTGTTTCAACGAACTGTGCAGGGAACCATCGTTTGATACGAACTCCTGTTTGATACGGACCTTGATTGATCGGGAGAGAGAGAGCGTTCGGCACGCTATACGTATGCAGCATTCCATCCCTCGCATATGTAAGGTCCGGTCACGCGCCAACGATATGCGAAGCTGCCTGCCGTTCTTCGCCCGTGGACCCGGAGCCTAGACCGGAACCGGATCCAATCGCCTGGAACCATCTGCTTGGACCTTCCCCTCCCACCACAGCTACCATCCCATGTGAGTCTGTCTGTTTGTCCGGGGCTGTAAGTAAGACTGTATAGATAAGATTGCCCTGTGTCCTTTTGCTCTTCTTCTTCTTGTATATTACTTTCGTTTCCTCTTCTTTTGGTTTTGTACATAATTAATAAACCCACTCTTTGCTCTTCCCTTACTCTGGTTTCCTATTATTCGATCGCCTCCATCCTTTCTCTCAATTGAGTACCCGTGGCACGATTTGGAAACCGCTCAGGATCGGGTTAGTCTTTGTTAACGGCTCGGATCGCGGATCGCCAACCGCTCGGCAATATTCCATCTTATCCGTGGTTCGAGCGGGAGTTATTTCCCTGGTCGCGGTCGGGGTTAGTAAGTAGGTGTTTGGGACTTCATTGACCAATCACCCCAGCTAATTCCGACCGGGAGGAGCGTCATAATTTCCAGGATTGGGGGACGGCCAGCTTAAAAGACAAGGGGATTAACCTCCCCTTGATAAGGGGAGAGCCGACCCCCGAATCCGCAACAATTGGTGTCAGGAGTGGGATTGGACCCGAACCAAATTTTTATATCATCTGAAAAATTTGGTCAAAATTTCGAGCAGCCAAAATTTTTATTTAACATCCAAATTATAGTCGTGCCCTGGATACCCAAGGCGATCAGATGCCGGTGGGGGGAAATGAGGGGGTAGAAGGGGAGTTGGCGTCAACCCAGGACCCCAGGGAAGAAGTGGGAGTAATAGAGGAGGAGAGCAATGAGGGTGCGGTAGAGGGGGTTGCAGGCGCACAAAATGGCGGCGCCTCGCACATGGCGACGAGGGCCATGCCCGCGGCGCAAGTGGGAGGGATGGACATGCAGGCCCTCATGGCGCAGCTGCAGGCAACCATACAAATGGGATTGAAAGATGGATTAAGTAATATGGGAAACCAAATTGAGGGATTAGATAGGAAAATGGGGGGATTGAGTAAGGATATGGGAGAAATGAGGGCCAATATTGAAGGGTTTGGAAACAGAATGGGTGACCGAATAAAAAAAATGGGGGAGAACTTTGGGAGCAAGCTGAGCGAAAAGGTTGCCGAGGTACGCGATGAGGCAACGCGGCTAGAGGAGCGCGGGTTGAGCGAAGTCGAGCAAGGCAAAGTCACGTGGACCGGGGTAGAGATCGTGACCCGGGGTATGGGGAAGTCGGCCCGGGGAAAAAGGGGAAAAAGACCTACCCACAGTAACACACCCGGGGAAAAAGGACCGCAGAATTAAAAGATTTTATTTTATTAGCGCCCGCGGTCGTCGAGCTTAATCTAGAGAAAGAATTAATTCAAATTGAAAAAGAAAAAGTGGCAATTGGGATTGGAGAGACGGCAGCCACAGAGATTAAATTGGAGGGAGAAATGGAATATGCTCAAAGTCGGTATTCGCATCCTGATGCCGTGCTTGCTAATCCTTATAAAGATTTGCAGGTGCGTGTGGAGAGGAGGATCCCAAAGGTGAGCCGGGCTGTATATGGTGCAAAAAGGTTTTGCGGAAGTGTTTGGCGCGAGAGGGTTTTTCACGCGTTTGGGATCGAGACAGCACCCGGGCGTTTGTGGAAGGTCCGTGGGGAGATGTGTGAGTAGATACAGCGTGTGTGTGAGAGCAAAGTGTGCGCCGGAGCGAGAGTGTGTTACCGAGTGCGAGAGTGAATGCACATCGGAGTGTATGGGTGACGAATGCGGTACGGAGTGTGAAATGGATGGAGAGAGTGTGCGTGAATGCACACCTCGGATGGTGGTGGAGCGTGTGTGTGAGAGCACACCGGAGCGTGCGATTGGGTGTGCGACGAGGGATTGCACACCCGTGGGTAGGTGTGCGCTGAGGGGGTATGTGCAAGAGTGCACATCCACGAGTGGTACGGAATACGTACCGGGAGGGAGTGTGCCAGGGTGTGCGCGAAAGAGGTGTGTAACAGAGGAGTGTGTGATGATGGTGTGTGCGAGTAGAATGGATGCGCAAGAATGTGCGCGAGAGGAATGCATGAAATGTGCGGAGTGTATGGAGACACCTGGATGTGTCAGTATAGAACGGGTAGCGTATGGATGTGAGCATGCTAGTCGGGCATGGACGTTAACCGGGTTAGCGTTCAGGCCGACGTATAGCCGACGCGAGCTCTCGGTCCATGACGGGCCTTGTGTGCTGCGGGGACCGGCGGAGGTCGTAGCCGTGGCGGTTTCCCAAGAACCGCCGTGCGCGATCCGCGCCGGGCTCCGCCCTGTACGGCCGATTCCGCGCTTTGCCAGGCAAGGCAACCGGCCCGGTTCGAGGGGAAGGAGAAGGGTTCGGAGCGGCGCCCCCTTGTGGTGGCGGCGCTCTGGCCGGGCAAGGCTGGGTCACCGCACATGGGAGCGAAAGTCCCTGCATAGGGATGGTGCCTGGAGTCTTGGCCCGACAAAACCTCCTCCCCAGAATCGATGCGGGACGGACCCAACCTACAGTAGACCAACCATCCGCACAGATAGCCGGCTTTTCGAAGTCGAGCTATGGAAATGTATTTCCTGCACCGAGGCTCGTAGTGTAGTGGACTGATGGTAGTAGTGATAGTGATGGATGGTAGTTTTACCGTTCACTACCACTTTGGGCAAAGGAGCTTTAGGTTTATGGGGTATGGCAGTACAAACTAGCCCGGGAGGGTTAGGATAATGTATAGGGAACTAGAAAGATGACCATCGGTGACCAATATTTAAGTAGTGACTTTTGTACAGGTAGTGGGGATGTAGAATAGAGTAGATGGATTATAATGACGAGGGATGTGCGTAGTATAAGGGATGACAGGGAAGCACCTAGTTAGAGGGAAAGAGATAGTTTAAATGATGGTGTGTGTGTGAGCATGAGCTTTAAGTTTAGGATGAAATGAGGAATTGAGAGGCAATGCTCATGAAAGATGTGTGTGTGAGCGTGGGAGAATCTGAGTGCCTGAGGCAATGGTTTGGAGAAGTGAAAGTGTATTGAGCAGAGTATCGAGGATGTGTGTGATTGTGCATTGAGTGATTGACTTGCAAGGTGTGCAAGTGAAATACAGGTGTATGGAGAATTGGAGAATGGTTGTAATGGAATGATGGTCTGGAGTAAATGGAGTATGGAATGAATGGTGTGGAGTGAGGAGTGTGGAATACGTGGAGTGGAGTGTATGGTGCGAAGGAGTGGATGGGGGAGGGATGGACCCCTTCACGAGTACCCGGGGAGGGTAGTATAAAAATTGGTAGAGGGAGTAGGTAAATTTGGTGGATATTGACATCTGTTGTGCGAGAGTAGCAGAGTACTGCTTGAATGGGTGCAGGAGTGTATGGAATGGCTGGGCGTGTGGCCTGTTAGTGTGTGTGATTGGTTGATCACTCCGCCACTGGTAGTCTGTCGGCCATGTGAGGCCGCAGGTAGGCTCTGGGAGCCAGTTAGAGTTAAATGGGGCCCGAGGATCCAGAGAAGGACCCGGGTAGCCCAGTGCCAGAGAGGGCACCGAGGGGGTAAGCGCCAGGGAGGGCCTTCCCCAGGTAGGTTAGGGTGAAGGAGCAGGTAAGCTCGGGTGGCGACGTTCAGTGGCAGAGGTGTGCAGGTGAGCGGACCTGCTGGTGAGCCATACGACCCAGCCCTGAAATTGTGCGAGGGCACAGGGAGTAGAATCGCGGGAGTGAGACCCCAAATTGGTGAGCACCACAGTATGGTCAATGGGAATTGGTTTTTAGAACCACATCGTGTAAGATGGCCAATGGTTTGGCAGGGAAAGACCTGGGTAGTTTAAAGTGTAAATGTCATTAAGAAGGATAGATAGGGTGAAAATCCCTTCGCACCATTCACATTCCACTCACCTAAGGTGATAAGACTCCACACCATGTTTTGGCAAATATTTGGAATGGTGAGACACATCATGACGTGGGGTGACATTGTATGTGATTCCATCTCTTCCTCCTTAGGAGGGATTGATGACGAATTTGGAACTAGAGGGGATGGGAAGGACAAGATGTTAGAGACGAATTTGTAAATTGTGTAAATATGGGGGAGGGGCAAGGGTAGGGTAGGTGACAGGGGGGGGACGGGGGACGTACATTAGGGACAAGCTTTCTCGGCTCGCTCTCCTGCGCCCCTCACCTTGCATTGCCTTGTTCTAATGTGTACCCTTGCGCCCTTGCCCGCTGCTTTGCTTGTCCTCCTTCCCCCACTCATGGACTTGTTTTTTTTGGGGCCCGGGAGGAGTGCGCAGGTGACTGCAGTTGTGTGCCCGCACCTCTGCTGCCTCCGGCCTGCACTGATGCACCATATGGACCACACGTTCTGTGGCAAAGCACCACCTTACGGACCACACGTACTGTGGCCTGGCACGTCTGCTGGGACCGGCCACTGTTGCCAGCGGTTTCTGGTTGCGGACCACTGTTTTAAAGTGGCATCCATGCCCAGCAGTGGACCACCGGAGTTGGCCTTGCTGGCCAAATCAATAATAAAAAGCGGACGTGGTGTGTGCCCTTTTATTATAAATAACATCAAGAGGAAGACAACCAGAAGCATCGGCCCATCAGAGAAGACATCACAAGACATCACAAGACATCATTGATAATTTTAAAATGTTTTGTTTCTGTGCATTTTCATTTATGGTGCTTTTGGTGCATTTTATTTTATGGGTGCATATGGTATGGTGCATCGGTGCAGTGCATGGCAATATTTTTCCTCTTTTCAAAAGTTCTGCTTTTCCCACAAAAGACAGGTCCTGGGTGACAGTTTGTAAATAATTCGTGTTTTTTGTAAATAATGCTCCCCACCGGCTAAATGGTTAGTTTGAAGACCATTCCGCAATTCGGTTAGTCTGTGGGCATGAGTCAGTTAGATAGGATGCAACGCAGCAGGTGGGACATATTTCGTGTTAAAACTATCGCACTCAGGGTGAGGTTAAAAGTAGAGGGTAACCACACCTAAGTGTCACACTAAGTTAAAGTTGTTTCGGCCCAAGGCGGTCATGGAGGAAAGGAGGGTGCAGTGTTGCGGTTTTAGAACCCCTCACTTTGTAAATAATACTTGTAAATATTCCATCATTTAAAAGGTCAAAGGTCGCACCCATAGTTAGTCCATATGCAACACATAGGACACCATAGGATTGTCAGTTATTTCCTTAGTATGTTTCAGAAAAGGCTGTGTTCCCAATAGTTGAATCTGCGTTGCATTAATTAAATAAGATAGGCCCCATTCCGTCCATTTTGCCAGCCACTCTCTCCAAATTGTGTTACGCGCCTCTGCTCGCCCAGCAGCATTCGCTGCCTCGCTCCAAATGCCATTGAACACGCGGTCTAAGGCCGAGGAAAAAGGGGGCGGGACACGGGAACGAGGCGTAGCCCTGTCAACTCGCCGTAAAGGGCGAAGCCGGTGAGCCCTCGCCAACCAACCAGGGCTGAGGTGAGCTCGCTACCGGGCGTGGTTTCAAAGAGCGCGGATTGATCTGTGAGCGCGTAATATAAGCGCCAGCGTGAGCCATTTTACGAGAGTGAACTGAGAGTCGACTCGGGGCTGAAACGGACTGCGCCACGGACTGCGCAGGGAACAATCGATGGTAACGAACTGCACCGGGGTTTGCGTTGCACGAACGGTTTATTGAAGAACTGCGCCGAGAGAGCTCGTTGTTACGAACTTCTTGTTTGATGCGGACCTTGTTTGATCGGGAGAGAGAGAGCGTTTGGCACGCTATACGTACGCAGCATTCCAGCCCCTCGCATAAGTAAGGTCCGCTCGCGGTCAACGCCAACGACGCGCTGCCGGCCTGTTTCCATCACCGGCACAGGTCGGGACCGGACGAGGAGCCTGGAACCATCTGCCTGGACCTTCCTCCCCTACCACTACAATGCCGTGTGAGTCTGTCTGTTTGTCCTGCGGTCGTGATAAATTAAGACTGTGCAGATAAGCTTGCCCTGTGTCCTTTTGTTTGTTCTTGTACATGCTTTCGTTTCCTCTTTGGGTTTTTGTACATAATTAATAAAGCCATTCTTTGTTCTTCCTTTACTCTGGTTTCCTCTTATTCGATCGTTCGCGTCCTTCCTTTCAATTGAGTACCTGTGGCACGATTGGGAAACCGCTCAGGATCGGGTTTAGTTTTATTGTTAATGGCTCGGAACGCGGATTGCTAACCGCTCGGCAATATTCCATCTTATCCGTGGTTCCAGCGGGAGTTATTTCCCTGCTCGCGGTCGGGGTTAGTAAGTAGGTATTTGGGACTTCATTGACCAATCACCCAAGCTGATTCCGACCGGGAGGAGCATCATAATTTCCAGGATTGGGGGACGGCCAGCTTAAAAGACAAGGGGATTAACCCCCCCCCCCTTGATAAGGGGAGCGCCGACACCCGAATCCGCAACAATATGTTAATGTGATTACTGTTGGTGACGTAGACAAATGCATCATCGCTTTTTGCGCATGTGCATCCCGGCGGCTCCGATGTCTTTTTTAACCTTGTGTACTGTTGCCTCATGTTTGGTCACCCGACAAAGTGTGGCGATTAAATGCTGATGTTATAACAAAGCCTGAACGTGTTTTGGTTGGGCATTCGCTCTGAAGGAAGGAGAGGCATTTACCATTTACTGGTGCTAGATAGGTAAGAATGTGTAATTGGGCTCCATAAGCGCGAAGATAGTCTGCTTCCTCCTATATTTATGCCTCCGCCGACAAAGTCGCCGGAGGCATTATGTTTTCCGGTTGTCCGTCCGTCCGTACGGGCTGGAACTCGTTTTTCTCAGAAACCATATGTCCGATTTAGACGAAACTTTCAGGGTCGGAGTGACACCCATGCAGAATGTTTTTATGATAATTGTGACGTCATATTTCATGTGGTATGGCAGCCATCTTGGATTCAAAGCAAATAAAAATATATATTTCTTGGAAACTGCTGAATGGAAAAATTTGAAACTTGTCACTTTGTTAAGTACTCCCAATGGGGAACAAAAGCAGGATAATGACATCAGAGGTGAAGTGGTTGACCAGCCAAAAATGTTCAAATCGAATTCCTTATCCAAAAAATCTGAAATTGCATGCACATGATCTATGACACATTTGCATTGAAATATTAAATTTATGGCATCATCGGTCACATTGTTTGGCAGCCATATTGAATTGAAGGAAAATGTTAAATAATTATATCTCTGAAACCACTCACCCTATCGATTCGAAATTTTACAAATATCAACTAACAGCACTGTTGTATATACTTTGAAAATGATGATGTCATAGGTCACGTGGTTTGGCAGCCATCTTGGATAGTGTTACGGATTCGTCACTTCCGTTGTTGTGGTTCTCATCCACTGTAAACATTTTTGGTTGCATGTACTATTATTGTTATCATTTAGGTGAAATAGAGATAACTGTTTTCAAAAGGTAAAAAAAAATGAATGTTTTAAAAAGAAACCGGATACCAGATCGGGAACCGGACAAAGAGGAGGGAGAAGAAGAGGCGGAGCAAGTGAGGTCAGAGAAGGAGCCGAGCTTCGTTGAGGTTTTGAGCAAACGCTGGCGAACGGGGGTCACGAGTGAGCTTTGGGTTTCCTGGGAAAGGGATTCCTGCGACAGAGTTGTTATTGCTGTGACAGATAAACCTGCGTGACAGGTTTTGCGGTTGATTCCGAAGAGAATCATTGGAGTGCCGTTACGTCTCGAGAATGGACCGTTGGCCATTTTGCCTCGAGCCTGATTTTGCATCGCTCCAGGTTTTTCACCTCGCTCCAACCATTTCAACGCATCCAGCCGTTAGCTTGGTTTGCATGTGTAACGTGGATTTCGAGTGGGAATTTGTGGTTCGCCGTGTGGGGAGCCGTTGAACATCCATACCCGAAGGTGTGATTTCCCAGTCGCCTCTTGATGACACCTTTGCCTATCTTTGGCAGTGTGACTGTCAACCGAGTGGGATTCTGGTCTCGATACAACATCGTTCTGACGATCACTGGAGCGTGGATCGACTTTGGCTTGAAGCCGGGAAAGAGACATTGCGAATGTGATTTTCGCTCACTTGGAGCACAGTGAGTTATATTGTACGAAACTGATGGTACCATAATAGGAATGATATATTGGTTGTACAATTGATTAATATTGTTATTGTACTGTTATTCTTATGTGACCTTAATACAATACTTGTTTGTTGGTAACAATTGGTGTGGTTTCACCATTGATCTTTGCACACAGAATAACACATCTTTCTGCCGTGACTCCTCTCAGGGCTCAGAGGTACACCGTGACCGGGGTTTGGGGAGGAGCACGTAACAGAAATTGGGGGCTCGTCCGGGATTGAATTCCCAAAATTCCCAAATTTTGAGTTTTCTAACATTCCCAAATTTTTCAAAAAATTGGAATTTTTTTTGTGTGATGGTTAACAGGTGCTAACTGATAGTCACCATGGTGTTTGACGCAGAAAAGTTTGTGGCGTCCCCTAATGAGGCACAGTTCCAGGCGTTAAAAAGATCGGAACTCATGATATTGGCCAAATATTTTAACTTGGAGGTCCGAGTTAGTATGAAGAAAGTAGAGATTCAGACATTGGTGGTGGAGTCTCTAGTGGGAGAAGGACATGGGAAGAGGTAGCCTTGGATTGGTTACCCGAGGAAAAAGGAAATGTGGAGCTCCGGAAAATGGAGATGCAACTGCAGAGCCAGGAAAGGTTAAAAGAGTTGGGATGGAAAGTCGAGGAAAGAAGAGCAGAGGAAAGAGCAGAGGAAAGGAAAGCTGAAAAGGAAGTCGAGGAAAGAAGAGCAAAGGAAAGAGCAGAACAGGAATGAGAACTCGAGGAAAGAAGAGCAGAGGAAAGGAGAGCTGAAAAGGAACTCGAGGAGAGAAGAGCCGAGGAAAGCAGAGCCGAAAGGGAGTTAAAGGAACGGCACATGGAGTATCAGAAGGAACTTAAACTCAAGGAGCTGGAATTACTGGGAGAATGGAGAGAAGTAGTATCCATGCCGGCTAGTTCGACAACTAGTGAGAACTCTTGGGATGTTGGTTGGCATGTGAGGCTGGTTCCACCCTTCAATGAAAAGGAGGTAGCCAAGTTTTTTTACATTTTGAGAAGGTGGCTCAAATGCTAAAATGGCCTGTGGGGTCCTGGACTATGTTAGTGCAAAGTGTTCTGGTGGGTAAAGCTCAAGATATCTATTCGGCTTTACCGATTGACCAATGTGCAGATTATGAGATAGTGAAGAAAGCCATTCTCAAAGCCTATGAATTGGTCCCTGAAGCTTACCGGCAAAAATTCAGGAGTGCCAGGAAGAGGGAGAGTGTGAGACCCATGTGGAGTTTACCAGAATGAAGGAAACCATGTTTGATTGGTGGTGTGACTCGATGGAGATTGGGAAAGACTTCAACCTGTTACGACAATTGATCTTTGTGGAGGAATTCAAACAGTGTGTCCACGTGGACATTAAAGTACATCTGGATGAGAAGAAAGTACTAGAGTTGTATGAGGCAGCAACCGTGGCAGATGACTTTGCCTTGACATACAGGATGGGGTTCCACAAACCTAACTTCCCACCTAGAGTTAGCCTGGGGAGTTATGATAAATCAGGATCAGAGAACAAATATTCATGGAGACGGCCTAGAGAGGACTATGAGGACAAATCTGATACCGTGACTTTTAGGGATCAGAAGACTGCAGTTCCAAGACATACCTATCTTCCTTTGGGCCCGAGGCAGACCACGAGTTTTTCCTCCGGGCCTACTTGCGCTTTTTGCAAGAAACCTGGGCATTTGATGTCCCAATGTTACGCCCTGAAAAGGAAAAATCAGGAGCGGAGTCAAACTAGTGCAACTCCGAATGCATTGGCCAATGCGAGAAATCATCCTTGGAGGACAGTGCCTTGTGAAGGTTCCCATGCCAAAGTTACGGCATCACAGAAAGACCTTGTTCAAGAGGGTTACAAACCTTTTATTTCAGAGGGGTTTGTGTCACTTTATGGAGACTTAACGAACCAGAGACCTGTTAGGGTATTGAGGGACACGGGAGCACATCAATCTTTGATGCTTGAAGGCATTTTGCCATTGTCAGAGAAGGTGGCAACTGGTGTTAGTGGTCTTTTACAGGGGGTTGGTGGCTATGTTAAAGCTCCTCTTCATGTCATCCATTTGAAGTCTGATTTGGTGTCAGGACCGGTCAGCGTAGGTTTACAAGCCACTCTTCCTGTAGAGGGAATCTCTTTTATTATCGGGAGGTCACGTCTTTTCGAAGCTGTCCATGCGCTCACGCTTTCGAAGTTAAGTAATTTTTCACAATTGTGTTTTTGTCGAAACTGTATCTATCTTTCGGTGTGTGTACCTATAGTGTGTCTTTAGTAAGATTCTCAGTGTTCATTTTTCATACATGTATACAAAATCGTCGGTTAATTCGTGTCGCGTATTTTGAGGCCTTGTAGGCTACCGTGTCGGACCTTGAGGCTTTGTTTTTCTCTCAGCGGTCCGTCGATTGCGCTGCAATTGCTTTCGTTCTCTGTTTTGTCGCAGTCTTTCACCCCATACTTCCCTGTTTAAAATCTCAACTCATTAAAAAAACCCAAAAAAAAATTTCCTTCTCTGTTCTTATTCGTTTATTCGTTGTGCTTATTTGTTCGTTCGTTCTTCGATCACGTGTTTCACCCCCTTTTCCATTTTCCATTTCCCCAGATAGTTTTCATTGCTCAATTTAAAAGTGTACCCCGATCAATGTACCCCGATTTAGAATAGGTACACCGTATCCCTGCGCATCGTAAGAGCGTGACCAAGGGTTGGCGTCAGGAAGGGCATCCGGCCATAAAAACATTGCCTCAAACAGGGAACCATGATTGTCATGGGGCCTGCAAGGCTAACCCCCGCTCTAGCGGGGAAAATGGCCTTAAAAACGATCATGCATTCATTCATTCATTCAATTTAAAAATGTTTAAACTTTCCCCTGAAGAACTGTATTCTGTCGTATATTATAACACCTTTTTCTTCTTCTTCTATGAAAGGATGCTTTCGACTCGCTCACCAAATCTATTCATTCCAAAAAAAAAATCCATCTCTTACAGTTCCTCTTTTCTACATTCCCGAAACTCTCCTGCACTCCACCCCTCCTTCAGCGTCCTCAAACGTATTTTTGACTCGAAGGTCACAAGAAACTCATTTTGCAATAAATGTTCGTTTCCCATTAATCGTACACTTTCTAAAATCCAATCTCACCCCTCCCCTCCAAATCTTCCCCATCACCCCTTCCCGCCAAAACTTCCCCATCACCCCTCCCCTCCAAAACTTCCCCATCACCCCTCCCCTCCAAATCTACCCCCTTGCCCCTCCCCTCCAAATCTTCCCCATCACCCATCTCTTTCAAATATTCCCCCTTGCCCGTCCCCTCCAAATCTTCCCCATCACCCATCCCTTTCAAATATTCCCCCTTGCCCCTCCCCTCCAAATCTTCCCCATCACCGCTTCCCTCCAAAACTTCCCCATCACCCCTCCCCTCCAAAACTTCCCCATCACCCCTCTCCTCCAAATCTACCCCCTTGCCCCTCCCCTCCAAATCTTCCCCATCACCCATCTCTTTCAAATCTTCCCCCTTGCCCCTCCCCTCCAAATGTTCCCCATCACCCATCCCTTTCAAAATCTCCCTCCTTGCCCCTTCACTGGGCAAGTGAAGGCCCACTTCATCACCCACCCCATCACTGTACACCATTTGGTGATGCACTTCACACAATTCGGTGATGCACTGTGCACAATTTGGCGATGTGCTGTACACAATTTGGTGATGCACTGTACACCATTTGGTGATGCACTGTACACCATTTGGTGATGCAATTTACACAATTTGGTGATGCACTGTACACAATTTGGTGATGCACTGCACACAGTCGGGTGATGCACTGTACATCAATTGGTGATGCACTGTACACAATCCGGTGGTGCACTGTACACAATTTGGTGATGCACTGTACACAATTTGATGATTCGTTGTACACAATTTGGTGATTCACTGTACACCATTTTGTGACGCAATGTACACAGTTTGGTGATGCAATGAACACAATTTGGTGACGGATTCTACACAATTTGGTGACGCACTACACAATTTGGTGACACAATGTACATCATTTGGTGATGGATTGTACACAATTTGGTGAGGCACTGTACACAATTTGGTGCTACACTGTACATAATTCGGTGATGCACTGTACACAATCTGGTGATGCCAAGACACAATTTGGTGATGCACTGTACACAATTTGGTGGTGCACTATGCACAATTTGGTGATGCACTGTACACAATTTGGTGGTGCACTATGCACAATTTGGTGATGCACTGTACACAATTTGGTGCTACACTGCACACAATTTTGTGATGCACTGTACACAATTTGGTGATGCACTGTACACAATTTGGTGATGCACTGCTCACAATTTAGTGGTGCATTGTACACAATTTGGTGATGCACTGTACACAATTTGGTGCTACACTGCACACAATTTTGTGATGCACTGTACCCAATCTGGTTATGCACTGAACACAATTTGGTGACGCATTTTACATAACCAGGTGATGCACTGTACACAATTTAGTGATGCACTGTACACAATTCGGTTATGCACTGCACACAATCCGGGGGTGCACTGTACAGAATTTGGTGACGCACTGCACACAAATTGTTGATGCACAATTTGGTGATGCACTGTACACAATTTCCCCATACCCATAGCACATGTACTGTATGCATTATGCAATGTTGTGATCTGTACATCTGCTATACATAGCCCAAAGGTCGGTGTTGGACTGCTCCAATTACAGGTAGGGGTATCACCTTCAGAGTCCGAGGGGAAAAAAATTGAACTTTTTGCTCAAAATGGTGTGAAAATGGCAATGTTTTGAAGCATGGCACCCCATTGCCATGATAACCAAGTAAATCCAAATGTTAAATTATGCTAAAACTTGTGTTGAGTTAAATATACTGAATATTCAATTTTTTACGACTTTAACTTTTTTTGTTTTTTAATTCAAATTCTCTGATGGGCAATTTCATACTAAATTTGAAATTTGATTATTTATATTGCTAGGAAGTCACCTGTCCCCTAAATTTCTTTCTCTTTCACGACCTTAAGCTTCTTAAAATTTCTTTCTTAACATTTATTTCCTTAAGCCGGACCCAGCCCATACAAGATGTGCCATGATGTATGACATAGTGAGGAGAGGCAGGTGAGGGAAAAAGCGAAGAAGGCGTTGGCACTGGAGAGGTCTGCACAGAAGGGTAAACATGGTGAGAGATACGCACACTAATCTCTCAACTGTCTCGCCTGGGTTCGAATCAAAACCCAGATACATCCAAACTGTCATCCCGTTGTTTCACAATCAGGGTGAATCATCAATGTGTGCTGTTTCTCGGATGGATGTTGAACTGGGTGTACTGTCTGCCAGCATTCGCTGGTGGACATTAAAGATCCCACCATGCCCTTTGGAAAGAGTAGGGGAGCTTATCTCTGCTTCTGAGGCTGCTGGGGGAAGCTGAGGGCACCTTTTTGTACAGCCCCCCAATATAAATTCTTGACTATGCCAGTGCCTGTGGTGCGCTAGTATTGACCCTAGGCCCCTGGTGCCACAAACCCTGACTATGCCTCTGCCTGCATATGTCACTGCCTACACATAAGTAAGGCCACACACCTTGTAAAACCAGTGTAAGCCACTGGAATTATTGTCATTCTCGAATACGTTGTACACCCCCTCACTCATTCTTTGTTGTTGCAGACATGACCGTTGTTGCACGATTCATATTCAACCAACTGCCTCACACCTCGTTTGCAGATCAAGCACAGCATCAGGTATAGTTTTGCCTCCTTTATCATTGGAACAGATAAATTAATATTGCTGTTGGTGGTGAGGTGACATTTTCTGTCGGGTTCTGAGATGTTTTAGCCAAGACACTTTTCGTTTTTCCTTTGCCTCCGCTACTCTGGCTAGGTACCAATCGATGCTTCTAGGCCCTATGCCACTTCCAATTGGCTGCTTGACAACATTCAAAATGCTTGTGGGTCATTTACTTGGGCCATTACTACCACTCTTCAAAGATTCCAGATGTTCTTTACTTCTCACCTTTCCAAAATTCTGACAATTTATTGAGTGACTTCTAAATCCTTCCTGTGGCACTTACTTCCTTACCAACCTCAAACTTAGAAATTCGTCTCTCTCACGAGCACGGTGTCTCTCCCAGGCGTTTGTCTGTTTCCTATCCTTTTAAAATGCTGAGCAATACAGGAGGAGGCCCTTTCTAAATGCATCAAGCACAGGGGTGAATGTGCATAACAACTACCTCAAGGCTATTCTGTCAGTCTAATTTAAATATCGCAGCCAGTTTATTAAGAGCAACAGATAAAGCTAGTTCTGTTTGAGCAAATATTGAGGATGTTAACTACAAATGCCATCAACTCCAGTTGGAGATTTTTTTTTTTTTTTTACATGGGAAGTGTTCATATGGGAAACATTGCACTCTCTAAAGGTGACTGGGTGGAGATACTCGTGGAGATGGTCGGGGATGCCAGCTTTTGGCACATAAACATAGTGGAGTCAATAACATTTTCCCGAGCTATTTCCGTTTTGGATACATCCTTGAGTAAAGGGACAAAAAAAGGAGCAAACACACGAAAGCCTGACCTAAGCTGCCACCTGCTGCTGAAGGATGGAGACTGAGAAATGATGTGCAGAGGGTGAGTTTTTGCTCAGTATTTGTTTCGACTAAGAGCGCATTGCAACTCAGTTTTTGCAAGACTTACTGATAGACTGGAGATTGCCATGAGTTGGATTTAATTTTGAAGCTGAAAGCACAACCTGTTTCCTTGCAATAACTTGATTGAAAAATCTGAACTATCGTCACAAAGGGTGAAAAAAATGGAAGAAGTAGTGTTTATTGGTGAAAGAGAATTTTGTTTCTTTTTACAACAAAGCAAGGCAATGAACACATTTCCAGGAGTTGAATGTTTGGAACTGTCGTTCAAGTAAATAAAACAATAATTTAAATAACTATAAAACAACAGTCAACAGTGCAAGTTTTTTTTGTTTTTTTTAGTTCCAATAGTTTTCTTCAAAATTATCCCCAAAATTTTAATGCAATAAATCTCTGAAAATGGATGGAAAAACATTGTTTCGACAAGTTATTGCAATTGGAAGAAAGTGGATACAATGTACTGTAAAAAATAATCAATTTTTTTGGAACACTTGTCATTGTTAGTGGTAACGACGAGGATTTGCAGAAGGATAAACTCGCTTGATAAAGTTATATTATTGACTAGCCGAAACCTGTGGAACATCCACGGAAGGGAGGATGTGGTGTATGGACAGAGTGTACCATTATGGATGGCATAGGGGATTTGCTTGTCCGAGTAAGAGTTAGGAAGAAAGATCAATTTTCACTTGTGCAAAAATGCTACTCACAATTACATCGCCTGTGCGTCGGCCTGTGATTGAGCCAGAGAGTAGGCCTGTGAGTCAACTTCCTTTCCAATGTCTGCAAGAATTGAAATACTGATTGTGAATGTGTAAAATTATATGAAAGAAGAACATGCATGTCAATAGACGATGCCATCGAAAAGGAGAGCAGCTGTCAATAGAAAAGGTTGTCTGACTTATCAATTTGACATTATTGCACAGGAAATGACAAACAAAGAAACAGTTCATTTCCATCGGGTAATATTACGATGAGAGATCAGCCGATACCTTTATTATGTCCATCAGCATCCATGGCACTTAGAAAAAAAAACGTGGCATCAGCCAGCCGCAGCCAACTATCAGGTACCGTCTCGAAGTCAATGCCATCCTTTTATCTCTTCGTATACAACTCACTGATCGCAACGTCACTCCATTTAACTTTATTAAAATGACGATAAAGACGTGAAACCCGTGGAACATCCACGGAAGGGATATCGTTCGTCTGTTTTCAGCTCGTTATCTTTAAGCTTCCTTACGTCTCGCCACCTGCTACACCTCTCTGAGTTACGAGGATTTATGCAACGCACCCCGAGTATCGCAACGTCACTCCATTTAACTTTATTAAAATGACGATAAAGACGTTTCCTTATATATCCTAATTTCAAATGTTCAAGGGAATAAAAAAGCTTCCTTACGTCTCGCCACCTGCTACACCTCTCTGAGTTACGAGGATTTATGCAACGCACCCCGAGTATCGCAACGTCACTCCATTTAACTTTATTAAAATGACGATAAAGTCGTTTCCAAATACAGTGGAACCTTGACTTACGAGTGCCCCAACTTACGAGTTTTTCGAGATACGAGCCGTCGCTCGGGCGGTTTATTGCTTTGAGATGCGAGCCGAGATCCGAGTTACGAGCTTTCGCCACCCGGTCACGTGGTTATCTTGCCGTGCAAGTACAGTATCTCTGTCGTATAGCGCTGCATTTTTGTTTTCGCATGTTGGTTATTTTGAGTTTACGCCGCCAGGTGGGTTCTGGTCACGTGGTTATCTTGCCGTGCAAGTACAGTATCTCTGCCGTCAACTTGTTCAGAGTGCCGGCGATAGCTCGCCTTCTCTTTGTGGAAAACACGGTACTGAGAAGAAGAAGAGGATGATGTGCTTGGATATAAAACACGCAATCGTCGAAAAACATGAGCGAGGTGTCGAGGAGGACGTATATAACGGCAGAGGAGAAGAGCATGCCAGGCCACAACTTGTGGATATAAAACACGCAATCGTCGTGTTTTATATAAAACTTGTGCTTGGATATAAAACACGCAATCGTCGAAAAACATGAGCGAGGTGCCGAGGAGGACGTATATAACGGCAGAGGAGAAGAGCATGCCAGGCCACAACTTGTTCAGAGTGCCGGCGATAGCTCGCCTTCTCTTTGTGGAAAACACGGTACTGAGAAGAAGAAGAGGATGATGTGCTTGGATATAAAACACGCAATCGTCGAAAAACATGAGCGAGGTGTCGAGGAGGACGTATATAACGGCAGAGGAGAAGAGCATGCCAGGCCACAACTTGTGGATATAAAACACGCAATCGTCGTGTTTTATATAAAACTTGTGCTTGGATATAAAACACGCAATCGTCGAAAAACATGAGCGAGGTGCCGAGGAGGACGTATATAACGGCAGAGGAGAAGAGCATGCCAGGCCACAACTTGTGGATATAAAACACGCAATCGTCGTGTTTTATATAAAACTTGTGCTTGGATATAAAACACGCAATCGTCGAAAAACATGAGCGAGGTGCCGAGGAGGACGTATATAACGGCAGAGGAGAAGAGCATGCCAGGCCACAACTTGTTCAGAGTGCCGGCGATAGCTCGCCTTCTCTTTGTGGAAAACACGGTACTGAGAAGAAGAAGAGGATGATGTGCTTGGATATAAAACACGCAATCGTCGAAAAACATGAGCGAGGTGTCGAGGAGGACGTATATAACGGCAGAGGAGAAGAGCATGCCAGGCCACAACTTGTGGATATAAAACACGCAATCGTCGTGTTTTATATAAAACTTGTGCTTGGATATAAACACGCAATCGTCGAAAAACATGAGCGAGGTGCCGAGGAGGACGTATATAACGGCAGAGGAGAAGAGCATGCCAGGCCACAACTTGTTCAGAGTGCCGGCGATAGCTCGCCTTCTCTTTGTGGAAAACACGGTAATGAGAAGAAGAAGAGGATGATGTGCTTGGATATAAAACACGCAATCGTCGAAAAACATGAGCGAGGTGTCGAGGAGGACATATATAACGGCAGAGGAGAAGAGCATGCCAGGCCACAACTTGTTCAGAGTGCCGGCGATAGCTCGCCTTCTCTTTGTGGAAAACACGGTGAGATCCTTAACATCCAACAACTAATGGGACGCAAACGGGGCGCCCAGTTTAGCGGTACACACATTGATGAATCACCCTGCCTGTGATTCACCCATGACAGGTTATAGCTGGGTCGGGATTCAAACCCAGGCTGGACAGTTTAGACTTTAGAGTCAAGTGTGCGTACCTCCAGTCCGGGCCATCCTGCCAACTTGTATGCTGCATACAGGTGAAATATAAAGCGCGAGATATTTTTTATATATACTGTATATTTAAAAAAAAATTGGTGTGGTTTTTGGCGGGCTGGAACGGATTAATAGCATTTCAATGCATTTCAATGGGGAAATTTGATTTGAGATACGAGCAATTTGAGTTACGAGCTCGGTCACGGAACGAATTAAACTCGTAAGTCAAGGTTCCACTGTATATCCTAATTTAAAATGTTCAAGGGAATAAAAAGACCATTTGGTTCACACCACCCATCACACCACTCGACTGTCGAATCAGCGGACGGCTCGCATCGCCTTCGCCCAGCAGACGCCAATACGATGGTGTCGTAAGATGGCGTCGTATCGGCCGATAATCGGATGCTTTTGGGTCCCAAAGTCGGCGAATTCAGATTTTTCGAGTATGGCTGTACGTGATAAACAAAGAGCGCGGTTCGTAGATGGAAAATGCATTAGAGCCGTGGGCATCGGGTCACTGGGTGCGGCGTAAAAGGGATAACAAAGTCGAGTCCTTACGGTATTATTATATAGATTAACTTCACTTGCATTTGTCTTGCTTCAAGAAGTTATACATAATTTTTATTCCATCGTTTATAGAGGCGAGATAAAGGCTCTTGGATTTCTTTTGTCCTCAACCCATATATGAGGGGATCAGCAATGGGTGATGTAAACATACAGATAATGTAGAGGATTAATCTGAATGAAATACTATGATCTCCTAATCTAACCGATATCACAAATGCCATTCTTGAACCCACCTTAATAACAAACACCATGATCTGTGTGCAGCACGTGTGCAGGGCCTTGTTACTGAATGTACTTGAACTGGACTTTGTACACACGAGGATGATTCTCCAGGAGGTAAAAATGATGGTGGTTGTTGACAAAATGTACACAGAGTATGTGATTGTTAGAACATACATGTTTGCGTACATTTTGCCTGCACAGGATAGATTGAATAGAAACCCCATCATGCAAAATGCTTCCGTGATATTTAGTTCCTGTTTGCAAAAGTACAAATGTGAGGCAAAAATTGGGTAAAAAATAGTAGCTATAATTAGTGTACCAATGACACACAAAGACAGGAACCACATTCCATTCCTCTTGGCTGTCCACACTGCATATGAATACGGTCGAAGAATGGCCCAGTATCGGTCGATGTCCATCAACCACTGGATTAATAATTGAGACAGAGAAACACATTCAATGAAATACACATGAATGACACATTCAGTAAAGTATACCACTCTTTTCACACCCAAGAGGCCACGTGCAAATATAGCAATGGATAAAAAAGCCCAAAGTGCATCTGCGATGACACAAAGTGCGATGTAAAACACCATGGGTTTATCAAAACGCCGCACCATGCAGGCTCCGAGCACCCCCAGGTTTAACATCACAGCGAACAGAGCCAGAGGTCCCAAGGAGTAGATGATCACCCTCCAGGGTCCCTCATGGGGGAACGAAGAGGCATCCAGGGTGATGAACATGGGGTGCATGTACGGATCGGTCTCATTCACATTTTTGTGAAATTCACTTGAAGTATTTTGATATTTCTTCTCCATGGTACTTTATTTTCGTGGATGTGGATTTTGATCCCTGTTATTGAATCTACAAAGACAAATACATGCAACTTTATGCAAGACCATTAATGATTGAATTTAACATTTCTATGGTCAAAATATTTCAATAAACAGCAAGAAATGCCAAGGCAACCATTGAATTCTTCTTTTATGAGAATGTTAATTTGGAATTGTATTCAAAGACGTTTTCACAGAAAATAATTTCAATAAACTCGTTTGTTATTCTTCAACCAATCGAAATTGCCACATCTCCAATTCTTCCACACCAGCTTTCAACTTTTCACATTGCACTATTTTCCTATTCAGATAATGAGGTGGACATGTGGCACATTAGATGGGTTAATGAAATCACTACGCAGCACAAAATTCAACAAACTATGAACATTATATCCTTCTTCTGATCAATCAATTGTTCTGGATTATTGATGGAGCGGGGCCAAAGCAGGTCCTGGGTACAGGTTATGCTGGGTGGTTTGCTGTTGCTCTCCCTGAGATGAATCAGGGCAGGAATTTGTATTTTGGCCTTGATGACTCTTATTCCCGACCTTAGTTTTACTGGGTGTTTTGTGTTTCTTGTTTTAATATCGATTTGTTTTTATCTACATTTTTAATAATCTGTGGAATATTCTGGTCGCATTAGTTTGTTTTCTATAATCGTTGAATAATGTCCTGGCCATTGAAATTGATCTCTACTAATGTCTTGTCCAAGCTCCTCTATGATCATCTGACTAATGTAAAAAATAATAACATGAGAAAGTTCGTAAACACCTTCCCATATGCACTCTGAGGAAAAAGGACATGGGACTTTATTTGAACTTGGACAAAGGATTCTTTTGGAAACAGTTTTCTTTCTTTTTTTAAACAGTTTTGGACAACAGCAAGTGGCAAATTTGATTGGTCGAGACGGTGTACAGTTTTACCAAAGTACAGTTAAGATGAAGGTTTTTAGAAGTGCCAATAAAGGCGATTTGTGTTTCACAATGTTCAAATATATGATTCAATTGAAATATAAAAAAAGGTTTTAAAGTCTGTAGAAAAAACAGAACATTGAATGAGAAGTTTACCGCTGTTGATGAAGCCTCTTTTACACCACCTTATTTAACATGTTAGATTAGGTATTGGTGGTTGTTGTTTTTATCCTTCATGATGTCCCTAAAAACAGCAAGTTTCCTGATTGAGAGTCAATGTACAGGCAGAGACTGAGGCAAATTGAGAGTCAAGGTACAGGCAGAGACTCTACAGGCAGAGACTGAGGCAAATTGAGAGTCAAGGTACAGGCACAGACTCTACAGGCAGAGAATGAAGCAAATTGAGAGTCAAGGTACAGGCAGAGACAAGCAAATTGAGAGTCAAGGTCCAGGCAGAGACTCTACAGGCAGAGACAAGCAAATTGAGAGTCAAGGTACAGGCAGAGACTCCACAGGCAGAGACTGAAGCAAATTGAGAGTCAAGGTCCAGGCAGAGACTCTACAGGCAGAGACTGAGGCAAATTGAGAGTCAAGGTACAGGCAGAGACTCTACAGGCAGAGAATGAAGCAAATTGAGAGTCAAGGTACAGGCAAAGACTCCACAGGCAGAGACTGAAGCAAATTGAGAGTCAAGGTAGAGGCAGAGACTCTACAGGCAGAGACTGAAGCAAATTGAGAGTCAAGGTACACGCACAGACTGAAGCAAATCGAGAGTCAAGGTACAGGCACAGACTCTACAGGCAGAGACTGAAGCAAATTGAGAGTCAAGGTCCAGGCAGAGACTCCACAGGCAGAGACTGAAGCAAATTGAGAGTCAAGGTCCAGGCAGAGACTCTACAGGCAGAGAATGAAGCAAATTGAGAGTCAAGGTACAGGCAGAGACTCTACAGGCAGAGACTGAGGCAAATTGAGAGTCAAGGTACAGGCAGAGACTCTACAGGCAGAGAATGAAGCAAATTGAGAGTCAAGGTACAGGCAAAGACTCCACAGGCAGAGACTGAAGCAAATTGAGAGTCAAGGTAGAGGCAGAGACTCTACAGACAGAGACTGAAGCAAATTGAGAGTCAAGGTACACGCACAGACTGAAGCAAATCGAGAGTCAAGGTACAGGCACAGACTCTACACGCACAGACTGAAGCAAATTGAGAGTCAAGGTACAGGCACAGACTCTGCAGGCAGAGACTGAAGCAAATTGAGAGTCAAGGTATAGGCAAAGACTCTGCAGGCAGAGACTAAAGCAAATTGAGAGTCATGGTACAGGCACAGACTCTACAGGCAGAGAGTGAAGCAAATTGAGAGTCAAGGTACAGGCAGAGACTCTACAGGCATAGACTGGAGCAAATTGAGAGTCAAGGTACAGGCACAGACTCTACAGGCAGAGACTGAAGCAAATTGATAGTCAAGGTACAGGCAAAGACTGTACAGGCAGAGACTGAAGCAAATTGAGAGTCAAGGTACAGGCACAGACTCTACAGGCAGAGACTGAAGCAAATTGAGAGTCAAGGTACAGGCACAGACTCTACAGGCAGAGACTGAGGCAAATTGAGAGTCAAGGTCCAGGCAGAGACTCTACAGGCAGAGACTGAAGCAAATTGAGAGTCAAGGTACAGGCAAAGACTGTACAGGCAGAGACTGAAGCAAATTGAGAGTCAAGGTACAGGCACAGACTCTACAGGCAGAGACTGAAGCAAATTGAGAGTCAAGGTACAGGCACAGACTCTACAGGCAGAGACTGAGGCAAATTGAGAGTCAAGGTCCAGGCAGAGACTCTACAGGCAGAGACTGAAGCAAATTGAGAGTCAAGGTACAGGCAGAGACTCTACAGGCATAGACTGGAGCAAATTGAGAGTCAAGGTACAGGCACAGACTCTACAGGCAGAGACTGAAGCAAATTGATAGTCAAGGTACAGGCAAAGACTGTACAGGCAGAGACTGAAGCAAATTGAGAGTCAATGTACAGGCAGAGACTCTACAGGCATAGACTGGAGCAAATTGAGAGTCAAGGTACAGGCACAGACTCTACAGGCAGAGACTGAAGCAAATTGATAGTCAAGGTACAGGCAAAGACTGTACAGGCAGAGACTGAAGCAAATTGAGAGTCAAGGTACAGGCACAGACTCTACAGGCAGAGACTGAAGCAAATTGAGAGTCAAGGTACAGGCACAGACTCTACAGGCAGAGACTGAGGCAAATTGAGAGTCAAGGTCCAGGCAGAGACTCTACAGGCAGAGACTGAAGCAAATTGAGAGTCAAGGTCCAGGCAAAGACTGTACAGGCAGAGACTGAAGCAAATTGAGAGTCAAGGTACAGGCACAGACTCTACAGGCAGAGACTGAAGCAAATTGAGAGTCAAGGTCCAGGCAGAGACTCCACAGGCAGAGACTGAAGCAAATTGAGAGTCAAGGTCCAGGCAGAGACTCTACAGGCAGAGACTGAAGCAAATTGAGAGTCAAGGTACAGGCAGAGACTCTACAGGCAGAGACTGAAGCAAATTGAGAGTCAAGGTACAGGCAGAGACTCTACAGGCAGAGACTGAAGCAAATTGAGAGTCAAGGTCCAGGCAGAGACTCTACAGGCAGAGACTGAAGCAAATTGAGAGTCAAGGTACAGGCAGAGACTCTACAGGCAGAGACTGAAGCAAATTGAGAGTCAAGGTCCAGGCAGAGACTCTACAGGCAGAGACTGAAGCAAATTGAGAGTCAAGGTACAGGCACAGACTCTACAGGCAGAGACTGAAGCAAATTGATAGTCAAGGTACAGGCAAAGACTGTACAGGCAGAGACTGAAGCAAATTGAGAGTCAAGGTACAGGCACAGACTCTACAGGCAGAGACTGAAGCAAATTGAGAGTCAAGGTACAGGCACAGACTCTACAGGCAGAGACTGAGGCAAATTGAGAGTCAAGGTCCAGGCAGAGACTCTACAGGCAGAGACTGAAGCAAATTGAGAGTCAAGGTACAGGCAAAGACTGTACAGGCAGAGACTGAAGCAAATTGAGAGTCAAGGTCCAGGCACAGACTCTACAGGCAGAGACTGAAGCAAATTGAGAGTCAAGGTCCAGGCAGAGACTCTACAGGCAGAGACTGAAGCAAATCGAGAGTCAAGGTACTGCTAAACTGCAGGTTCGTGTTGTTTCCTGTTCCGATGATTCGTGTTCTCGTGTTCAAAATATACAATTCAATTAAAATGAAGTAGTTCCTCGATCAAAGACAGACAGAAAGACAGAGTGAGTCGTGTCTCAAAGCGTGGACAAGTTTCGTGTGAAACACATTAAATTATCCTGAAAGTTCCTCAAAACATGTTTCATTACAAGGGAGTTTAATTATAAACACACGAATCAATAATGTTTCATTTCAATGTTTCTGTTGTTTTCACACTTCGCTTTTAAACGCAGAAAAAACAGCTTATTGACAGTAAATATTTATACAAATACACCGAGTATTTTTTACCGTCCTTAATTAATCCTTTATTAACTCAACTGGATTATGTCCAGCTTAGTTTTTGTCGATACCCAGTGTCCGTCGTCTGTCTGTTTGTCTGTCTGTCTATCTGTCTGTTGTCTGTAAACAATTCAACGTCTACACTCTAAAAGTCACAAATATTGATAGAATTTGATGAAACTTGTCATGCAGCATCTTTAAGACATAAACTAGTTTGGGATTGCATTTGGGCGTTGCACGCCAAAAAATGGGCGCTGCAGGGCGGCCATATTGAAAAATCAATTTTTGTCAATCTGGTACTTCCTAATGTAGCTGGAAGGCTGAAACTTTGTGTGTAGACAGTTTGGAACAAACCTCAACACATATATTACGGGTTTTAACGATGTCCGAAAAATGACCTTGTCATGACCTATGACATGACTTGACCCATAAACATCAGTTTGGACTGAAATCTTAGAAAAGTAATTGTAGTTTTTCTTTTCATGCCTCACTTAAAACTCAGTTTTTTCTAGTTTCCTGTTTAAACATGAGATACCTTCAACGTTACTGTCCCTCTTTAGCAAATATAAACTATATAGTTTGTGGTTCTATTATGCATATTCTAACCATATTGATAGAGACCAGTTGAGTTCAGGTTCCCTGTAACCTCTAGTTATTGTAGGTTTGGCAACAAAAAGTAGATTGGTATAATTATTTGAAGAACCACCTGTCCAGGTCTCATTTTCATTGACGACTTTGAGGCAGGAATTTGGAACATGGACATGGTGCTGGCGATAACTCTCGCACTCTTTGTAAAAGTTACCCTGGTGTGTTTAACATCCACCAACTAATGCCAGTATATGGAACATCCGGCCTCACGTTCATTCGAGGGACAGCTCACTTTGTGATGCAACATTGCCTGAGAAGTTCCAATCGAGCAGCTCATCGTTGGGCCCATAATTGAATCTAGGCGAGACTGTGTCGAGGGAGAAGTTGGCTGCACGACGCTGTCCGACTCCTCGACACAAAATATCTCTTAATTTAAATGGAAAAGAACTTAGAAATATAACTAATAAGAAAGTCTGTTTGTTTCAAACCCGAGACGGATCAATGTTTCTCGTTTGAGTGTCTGCCTCTTTCAGCACGATATCGATGACTGAACAGAAACATCATATTGTAAATGTGATTTATTTTTATATTGCTGTGTAAATTTTGTTGTATAAAATAAATGGACCACATATTCATTTATCAAGATAATGGCTGAGAAAAGGGATTGTTGCAGTATCACAAGAGGCATCTTTCTGATCGAAGAAGGCACATGATGATGATGATGATGATGATGATGATGATGATGATGATGATGAATCATGTATATAATCAGATTCATTGCAATATTGTGTCATTCCCAATCATGGATTTGAGGGCTGGCAGGATGGAAATCGGCCATTCAAGCACCGACGGAGGGTCACGCACATGAAGGGGCACGTGATAAAAAACGTGATAAAATAAAAATAAAAAACAAGGTTTATGTTTTCAGAAAGGAGAAGAAGGTGATTTTGGAGTGAATATTTATACAAATACACCGAGTATTTTTTACCATCCTTAATTAATCCTTTAGGGGCACGTGATAAAAAACGTGATAAAAAAACCAAAAAAAACAAGGTTTATGTTTTCAGAAAGACGAGAATAAGGTGATTTTGGAGTGAATATTTAAACATCATACATTATATTCATTGATGGAGTTGAAAGTCGATTTTGATTGATACCGATTCCCTCAAAGTCATTTGTTACTTCGAAACATTTTACCTGCTTCAAACAAACAACATCTACAGTTGTTAAACCTGCAGTTTGAAACTTTACAGATTGACCATAAATGCGCATTTCAAAAAAAGCCGTTTCCTCTTTGTCCAAAAACGTTATTAACCATATTCACACATATATTTAATTTTTTTTCTCACTGAAATTTTCAGGTGAATGAAACGGAGAAATAATAATTTTGTCCGTTTGTGCATTTTATTAAATAACGTTTCAGGCAGTTTGGCTGGAACATTCCTTGACGCTTGGGAATCTAATACGTGTGCTGCACTCAGCAACATCAGATGCACCAGTTTCTGGGTCGTAAATTCGAGCATTTGTTTTTAATTCACGGTCTCGTTACTATTCTGCATATTTATGTATGAAAATATCTTAGTTGTGTTGAAAAGTGTTATTTTAATTGGTTCTGGGTCAGAAAATCTTTGCTGAGAAAATTTATGAAGTCAACGCTCAGATCCTCATGAACACAATAAAACTTGGAATCATTGATGCTCAAAGATGTTGAAAAGGAGGTTTAACAGAAGCTGAAATGTGATGAAGAAATCATTGTAAACAGCGTTGCCAAGGCAACATCTGAAATCAGTTCATTAGCTCTCCTGAGGCTACCTGTTTTGATGCTTGGGTGATTCTGATCTGATTGATCATCAAAGTACTTGTTTGAAGAACAAATTAAAATGAACATTAGATGATCAAAGTACATGTTTGAAGAACTGAAATTTAAATAATATTAATTGTGAATTAAAACAATAAAAAATTAAAACAATGTGAATTTTTCTGTCCACACAATGACTGTTTTGTTCATCTGAACATTTGTAACATGAGGGATGATTTTTCGTGCATCAACGCATGATCGGTATGTTTATACAATATCATGCACGTCTGTACAGTTAGTATTCATCATGGTACATGGAGTATTTAGTCTTGTATCATCTAATACAACCTGGTAATGATTATACGACCTGTTCAAAAATATTTGTTTTAAGAAATTTGAATATCGCACTAAGTGTCGGCTAAACATAGTGTCGAGGGGGCCCGAAGACCCCTTTTGCCCCCGGGCCAAGAATACCGTCAGCCCGCCCCTGGTTCGAATCCCGACTCAGCTATAAACTGTCATCCCGGTGTTTCACAGCAGAGATGAGTCGTCATTGTGCTTGTTGTCACTCGGATGGACTTTAAAACGGCAACCTTGTTGCCGATGGTAGTTGATGGAAGTTAAAGAACCCACGGTGTCCTTTGTGAAGAGTAGACAAGCTATCGCCAGCAACATGCACAAATTCCAAATTCCTGCCCGAGCTTGTGCTGGGAAGACAATGGCAAACTACCCAGCATGCCCCTCACTCAAGCAGCTGCATAACCCTCAAGTGCTTCGGTGGTTTAATAATTTATGTCGATTTTATTTTTATGAGTTTAGACAAAAAGTACAAAGATTTAACTTTCGTGACAAAAAAACAACTTCAACTTTGAACGTGAAATTGTTCTCTCCATAAATTTTGTCACCTTTATTTACCTGCTCCTCAAATGGTACATCAGTAGTTATAAACCTGTTATGATTTATTAACTCATCCCTTTACCTTGGTTTGGTTGATGTCCTGACTGAAGCGACACCAATGTCTTCATCTCACGTCCGCATCACTACAATCCTCGTTGTTGCGCTTTATATACTCAAGTGTTGGGAACATGAAGATAGTTAAGAATATTCAAGATAAATTCCCTTGATAGGAAACAGCCAAGTGGTGGCACTTCTTGTAAATAAGATGAGAAAGACTTTACTAATTAACATTGCACTGGAAATTTACCGTGTGTGGTATTTATTTTTAAAATAACTCATCATGCATTACTAATTGTGTTAATGATGAGCAGAATAATGTTTGAATTATTTGATTATGAGGAGCAGAATCTTGTTGTCTTATCAATGTCGTTATGAGATTTTTTGATGTCCATGTTGAAGGAAACTTGGTGGTTGATTTACTTTCTTAATCCATCAGTTATTATAACGAGAGGTGTCCATCTGTCACACAAAGAACCAGGACCTCGAGTTTAATGTAGTCGTTGCTGTGGTTAAGGAGTAATATATATGGTACCGTTGGAAAGGTTTACTTGGTTGGAAAGTAAGTAATCAATTTACTTGGAACAAAAATCCATGGCCCTTTAATCATAAAGGTGCCTGTTTTGAAAGTTCGTCTTTGCAGGATTGAAGATGAATGAGGAAGGACTTTGTATAACCAAGGATGCCCAGTCGACGACTTTGGAGGATAAGTTTGAAATGTTGTTTGCATAAGAAAGGTCATGGCTGATAGTGAGATCCAGGAGTTTGAATGACTGAACCTCCTCAAGCGGATTGTTGAGAAAGTAGAAAGAAGGGTCCTTGCCAAACGGTCCTTGTGATGGCGAGAGATGGCGAAAGTGTGAGATTTGTCAGCATTGAAAGACATATTCTAATTGTTTGACCAGCTTGTGATTTATTTCAAGGTTGAAGAGAGGGAGGTGGATGCAGCCTTCCTGTCTGAAGGATGGGGATGTTACAGCAGAGGGTGGAATCGTCATCAAATAGATGAAGAGGATTTTCCAGTGAGTCAGAGAGATGAAGATCAGAAATAGGACTGGACCGAGAAGACTGCATTGCAGAACTCAAACCTTAACAGTGAGAGGAGATGAAGGGATTCCGTTTAGTGTCACAAATAGGAGAGTACAGGAAGTCAGTAAGCCATATGTGGAGTTGGCCTTGGATGCCAAAGGTACAGAGTTTGGAGAGTGAGGCAGGATGCCAGACTGTATCAAAAGCATGAGATATGTTCAGAAAGACGGCCCTGATCTCATGTCTGCATTCAGGGCATCCATCCATTGTTATGTGAATAGACGCAGCAAACCCAATGTGGAGTGACCTGGGCTGAAACCAAAAGTGACCTGTCCTTCCCCGCAGTCGTTCGGGCAGTGGATTAGGAATTTGATCATGGTGTCGGAGATAGCTAACCCACTCTTCGCAAAGGACACCGTGAGATCATTTAAAGTCTACCAACTGATGCCTGCAGACAGGATATCCAGTTTAACGTCCATCCGAAGGAAGGCACACACATTCATGAGTCATCCTGTCTGTGAAAGCCCAGGATTACAGTTTACAGCCCACCCTGGATTCCGTTTTGTTTTTTACACTTTTCTTACAACTGGGTCGGTGTTTCAACCCAGAGTAGACAGTTTTGAAGCGAGTGTGCCTACCTATAGATTGGCATCTTGCTCTAATTCTGAATCCAGTATCCATCCAGTAACAATTATCTATTCAGTAACCATCCCGTAATTAGGTTTCCTCAACATACAATAACATACAATGAAGAGGAAACATTGTTTTTGCTATAGTTTATTCTTCATCTTCCACCTCTGTTTTTCATGTCCGAAAACTTTAAAAATAAATGTTCTCTGCAACCGTTAGTCCAATGAACACGAATTTTTCACCAATTGGCGAAACATGTAAAAACAATTACTGCTAATTATGACGTAATATGTCACATGGTGTGGGCGCCATCTTGGAAAAATCTAAAAACTTTGCACCTCTATATCTCCAAAAGCACTGCACCGAAAAGATTGATACATGTCTGATTGAAAAGAAGTCTCCATGCAGAAAAACAAAAATGAATGATGTCATTGATGCCTCCATTATGACATCATAATTCGACAATTAAAAAACTCAATACGATCAAGATGAAATTTCTTGAGCATCATCTCGGTAAAAATTTATGCAGAAAAAAATTATAATGACATCATAAGTCATGCGATTCGGCCGCCATATTGTTTTAAGGGAAAAGCCATGAAAAACCACCAAAAACTCTTCTCCGAAACGGCTTAACAGAACGAGCCCAAACTTTGCATGCATGACCACATACCCATGATGAACAAAAGGTTCTGGGTTGATGACGTCGTAGGTCACATGGTTTGGGAGCTATAATTTTTTGAGGCATAAACTTTTAAAACCGACCTCCTCCCTCATTTTTTTTTATATCATATTGAGTGGAAACTTGACACACATGTTGTGTGAGTGCTGTTGTGTGAGCCTTTTGGAATGACCTTTTAGAATTTGCAATGGGGGTCACATGCTTTGCAGCGATAAATAATTAAACAGGAATCTTAAAAACCTTGTATCTATTGAACTGTTGCATTGATCAACGTGAAACTTTAAAGGAATGTTGAAGAGGTCAAGTGGAACAAGCCTTTAAAATTTCAACATGATTGGTTTCTCGGTTTGGCAAACTTAAATAATTTAAGGGAAATATTAAAAAATATTTCTCTTGTACCGCTTCATTGATGAATGTGAAACTTTAAAAGAATATGGATGTCATCAAGTGGAACAAGTGTTTAAAATTTTAACACGATTGGTTGTACAGTTGGGAAGGTAGAAGTTGTTGTTGTTTGAAGAAGAAGAAACTACATTTATCTTCTCCAGCCATGTAAGTGGGGTTGTATGAATGCAAGGTTGAATCAAAGTGGGGTTGTATCAAATGTTGTCCGATGAAAGCGGGGTTGCATCAAAGTGGGGTTGCATCAAAGTGTGTCCAATGAAAGCGGGAAGGTGGAGGAAACCGGTCATCACTGCCAGAAGTTATAAAGTGGCAGTTCTACTTTATCTAGTATCGTGTAATCAATTATATATCCTGTAATTATGTATTTCATAATTATGTATCCTGTAATTTATGTGGTATCCTGTTTATCTAGTATCCTGTAATTGTAGTACTTTTTCGTATATAAAGTCGAGGCTCGTGTAAGAGCAACAAATAAAACACAAAGACACAAACAGAAAACACATAAAACGTATAATAAAGGGAGCGGGAGACAATAAGGGGAGAGAGGGAAGCACACCAAGAGTAGAGAACAGGGACATTGGTAGATCTGTGGAAGGAAGAGAGATGGGGGAAGGGGGGGGGGGTGCAAGGAGGGAAACAGTATAACAAATGGACACGACTCGGAGTTTCAGGAAAGAAAACCTGAATTTGAAAAAGGTAGATTTAGGGTGTATTAATGGGAATAGAAAAGATCAAGGTTTTAGATAGGGGAAGATAAGAGATGGTGGTGAACAGCTGTTTTTAAAGACCCGGAGGGAGGAGTGGGATTCATTGTCCAAATCAAGTCAATTCATAATTCATTGTCGGCTGGTATTTCTCAGTCAAGCGGCTTCGGTTCCGCCATTGTATTGGCGACCCGGCAGTAATCTTCGGCCGACAGGTGTTGAAGGTCGAGGCGAAACCAAGAGCTCTGCTCATGGTGAACGTCAAACCCTGAGACCGTGAGAATATCTTCATTGTCTGTTGTGCTTCCATCCTGATTTTCTCATTTTCCTTGTCAACTTTCTCAACCTTTGTGGAAACACAAACTGCAATATTCCCAACCTCTTTTGGGACTGCCACTGGTAACATGTAACAAAGTGCTACCTGCCGCATGGTCTGGTTGTCGGTGACTAAACTAACACACTTTGTAGCTTCCTCAGCATTATCATGAGCAAAGATCTCAATACGGGTGTGTTGAACTTTATTCTTCTCACAATTCAGCGCTTGCACACCGTAAGGAAGTTTTGAACTCCTATTGACACCGTAGAAACTATTTCGGTGCAAACAAAATACAAATAGTTAGAACAATGTCGCATTATCTGATATATATACCTCAATAGTTCAACTTTCCAATTGACAGAGACAAACAGCATGATACATGAACTCAAAAGCACACGGCTTGGGCCCAGAAACATGAGGGCTGAGGAGAGAACCGAAATTAAATAATACTAAAGCTTGACATAAAAACCTTGAAACCACATTATGCTTTGTCCATGGATGCCCGACATGTTTATGCACTGAATTATAATGAAAGAATACCTTGTTGCCTCTTTATGCTGCGCTCGAAAGACCAGTTGCTGTGCTTGGATTGTAGGTCGTTCTCTGTTCAAAGATGTGTGGCGAATGAATAAAAGGCATTCGGACTTCATTCGAACATGGTCTAAACTCTAAATAATCACACACACGTACATTACAAAGTATTCCAATGCATAACTCTGGGCTTGACAAACACATATTGTGGCAACAAAGTGTTCAACCTGAAGTATATTGATACAAATCAGGGGTAATATACAGCACTATTTCCTGCTTACGTATGTACACAAAGTTGCGATGCGGTCCTCGCCAAGAACGCCGTACTCTGTGTGACCGGAAATGCGTCAGAAATCAATCAATATATCAGTTGATTAAATTTAACATTACCAGTTGCAGTACAACGAAAATTATAAAATATCATATAATGAGGCTACATTTAACAACCACGAACGGTAAATATAATTATACGATGTTGTCATTTACACACCTCACTGGCTTTTCTGGTCGGGAGGGTGACAGTGACAACCTGCCAGGACCAAAAACAACACCTGTCGAAGGGGGGATGAGCTCCCCTAGGGATGAGATGGTGTCTATCCAGTAAGGAGATGGTGTCCCCTAAAAATCACCCATCTCGTTTGGACCGGTTCAAGTCATTCCAAAGAGGTTAAAATGGCACGTGCTTCCTTGTTTGAAATGGATAGAACAGGGACAATCAATGAAATGAAAAATCAAAAGCAAGAAACATCAATGAAAATTGATGATTTTATGCAGCCTTGACCTTTCGATCAAAAAAATAATCAGCTTCTAGCTTTTCATTGGTGAACCAATTCTGTGACCCAACATGCAAATTCCTAAAATTTCAGGTCAATTGGACGAAAATTGACGATTTTATGCAACCTTGACCTTTTACCTTTTGATTTAACCAAAACAATCGACTCCTACCTTTTGATTAGTGAACCAATTCGGTGACCCTGGGAACCAGCGACGTCATATGAATGGCGCCGCTTTTCTTATCGTCCTCTGCGGGGCATTTCCTTAAGGGGAATTTCCTCCCTTCCCCATGGATACCAACAGATGGGTTTTAATTCCTAAGTGATTCTTCATCATTGAGAGATAGGACTAAAACCAATACATAGCACGATATCTCAAAAAGTTAGGACCCTAATACCCCCTCCAACAAACCCGTTCACCCCAACCCAACCTCCCATCACGCGTTCACCCCAACAACACCCCAACCCCCAAACAAGAAGACGTCATGCGGAGCACTTGCAAAATCCGCCTTCCCCCCCCCCCCCCCCAAGAAAAAAAATTCCATTGATACAGCAAATTGTCCATTTAATCAAGTTCAAAATTGACAATCTTGATCAAAGCTCGGGTCAATAGGAATAAAAGTGACGATTTTCAGATGGAAATTGATTATTTTGGAAGGTTGACCTTGAGTTGAGATTTGACATTTTGACCTCAAAAATAGTTAGTTTCCCTATTTAGTGACTCGATGTGCAAATGCTGTTCAATTTTCAAGTCAATCGGATGAAAATTGAGGATTTTTGAAACTTGGCCTATGTTGACCTTTTGACCTATGTTGACCTCAAAAATACTTGGTGGTTGAATTCAGTGGCCAGATATGCAAGTCCTCTTCAAATTTCAAGTCAATTGGATGAAAATTAAGGATTTTAGAAATTTGGCCTATGTTGACCTTTTGGCCTATGTTGAACTAAAAAATACTTGGTGGTTGAATTGAGTGACCAGATATGCAAGTCCTCTTCAAATTCTAAGTTAATTGGATGAAAATTGAGGATTTTAGAAATTTGGCCTATGTTGACCTTTTGGCCGATGTTGACCTCAAAAATACTTGGTGGTTGAATTCAGTGACCAGATATGCAAGTCCTCTTCAAATTTCAAGTCAATCGGAGGAAAATTGAGGATTTTCAAAATTTGGCCTATGTGGACATTTTGGCCTATGTTGACTTCAAAAATACTTGGTGGTTGAATTCAGTGGCCAGATATGCAAGTCCTCTTCAAATTTCAAGTCAATTGGATGAAAATTGAGGATTTTAGAAATTTGGCCTATGTTGACCTTTTGGCCTATGTTGAACTCAAAAATACTTGGTTGAATTCAGTGACCAGATATGCAAGTCCTCTTCAAATTTCAAGTTAATTGGATGAAAATTGAGGATTTTAGAAATTTGGCCTATGTTGACCTTTTGGCCGATGTTGACCTCAAAAATACTTGGTGGTTGAATTCAGTGGCCAGATATGCAAGTCCTCTTCAAATTTCAAGTCAATTGGATGAAAATTGAGGATTTTAGAAATTTGGCCTATGTTGACCTTTTGGCCTATGTTGAACTCAAAAATACTTGGTTGAATTCAGTGACCAGATATGCAAGTCCTCTTCAAATTTCAAGTTAATTGGATGAAAATTGAGGATTTTAGAAATTTGGCCTATGTTGACCTTTTGGCCGATGTTGACCTCAAAAATACTTGGTGGTTGAATTCAGTGACCAGATATGCAAGTCCTCTTCAAATTTCAAGTCAATCGGATGAAAATTGAGGATTTTCAAAATTTGGCCTATGTGGACATTTTGGCCTATGTTGACTTCAAAAATACTAGGTGGTTGAATTCAGTGACCAGATATATGCAAGTCCTCTTCAAATTTCAAGTCAATTGGATGAAAATTGAGGATTTTAGAAATTTAGCAAAGTTGGTGACCTTTGGCCTAAGTTGACCTTTTGACCCCAAAAACATTAGGCTTCTTGCTTTTGACCAACTCTACCATTTGGTGAAGTTTTGTGAAGATCGGTTGAAAATTGTGACCTGTCGGCCTGTGACAAACAACCAGAGACAGACAAACAGACAGACGGGTAAAAACACAATGTCCATCCACCTTCGGTGTGGAGGTAATTACGTATAAATCAATATTAACTTTCCCCAAATAAGTTGTATCTCGTGAATCGAAACTGCGCCGATGGACATTATTTAATAAGAGACCGGTATCAGCTTGTGCACGTCGTGCTGGATTTCTTTAGTCGGAGAAAGCACGGACTACAGCATGGTGCACTGCGCATGCGCTGAAAATGTATCACGTGATTGGTGAAAGCATGATACAGGTCGATATTCCCGCTGAATTGTTGTGTTGCTTCAAGGTTTCTTCGGAAGGAGAGTTTTTTCTCGCCCAGAGTTGAATTTTCTCGTTAAAAAAAGTTTATTTTGTTATTGTTGCATTGGAGACGAACGTGTAATTAGAGTGTTAGGGGTCCTCAAATGGCGGACCGTGTCTTCATCCGTACCGCGAGCTAATCGGAATCCTCCAGGTGAAAAGGCTTCCGGTGTTTCTCCATTCAGACCAACAACACCCATCTCACAGTTTGTCCCCTCCACTTTTTGGTCATATCAACAACAAAACAAACGTATATACATACGGCTCTCACAAAGGATTACGAAGAAGTTTCAATTTGATGCATTCAATCAAAAAATATATATATATTCTGAGCGATTGATTGTTTAGAATTCACAGCGATTCAGTGGAATATTCTTCGATTAGGAGGTGAGGATCCCGCGCAAATCCAGCGTCGTCTAAAATGTAATCGTTATGTATCTTCAACAACATCAAACAAAGAACAGTTAAATGTATCATTGAAGGAGCTGCGCTCCAACGCGAGTCGAAAGAATTAACGCGACCAAAGACGGAATTCGTCCGAGTTGCTTTATTGAAACAAAACAGCTCAGGTATTCTGACAAGCCCGTTTATCGGGCAGCAATATATACACACATTTATGCCGGGGCGTTTGCCCGGGAAAACCGAGACCGGGCATGCCCGGGTGTCAAGGGCGAGTCCTGGAAAGGCGAGTCTGGACATGCCCGGGCGTCCTGGACGCTGCCTGGCAAGTCGAGGCTGGGCGTGCCCAAGCGCTCTGGGCGAGCCCTGGAAAGGCGAGAGCGGGCATGCCCGGACGCTCTGGGCGAGCCCTGGAAAGGCGAGTCTGGACATGCCCGGGCGGCCTGGCAAGTCGAGGCTGGGCGTGCCCGGGCGCTCTGGGCGAGCCCTGGAAAGGCGAGAGCGGGCATGCCCGGGAGGTTCGGGCGTGCCCGGGAACAGCGAGTCCGGGCATGCCCAGGAGAGGTGCGTCTGGGCCCGTCCGGACGAGCCCGGCATGGCGATCGCGCCCTGGCCGCGTCCTGGCAGGTGCAAGGCGATTGTATACATTCAGCGGGAACCGCTACACACGCCCCTCCAGAATCGACCTGCACCGGCAGGGTCAATTTAAGGGGGGTCCGGATGACCCGGCCGAAGCGAACCCTGGAGGTTCGTGGGGGGGGGGGGGGGTCCGATCTGGTGGTGGGTGGTCGAGCGGGGGGAACTGTGGATGGGGGGCGGCCTCGCCGCAGAGGAAGGGCCAAACGTGGTGGTCGGTCGACGTCCACGTGCGCCGGTTTGAGGCGGTCCACAGAGATCCGGTCCGACCGGCCACCGACGTCGACGACGAAGGACTTGTCGCCCCGTCGCAGGACCCGGAAGAGCCCGTTGTACGGCGGCCGGATTGGCCCCCGGTGCGCGTTATGACGCACAAAGACGTACTCCGCTGTGCGAAGCGCCGGGGGGACGTAGGACTGGGGGCCACCGTGGCGGGACGTTGGCACGGGGGCAAATCGTCGGGCGGCCTCCTGGAGGTCCGAGCGCTGGTGTGCGGCGGACCAGGGACTGGTAGCGTCGGGCACGAACTCACCCGGGACGCGGAGCGGCTGGCCGTAGACGAGCTCGGCGGCGGACGCCCGGAGGTCCTCCTTGGGGGCCGTGCGGAGGCCCAAAAGGACCCACGGCAGCCGGTCGGTCCAACCGTCGTCCTGAAGGCCGGCCATGAGTGCGGCCTTCATGGAGCGGTGAAACCGCTCGCACAACCCGTTGGCTTGGGGGTGGTAGGCCGTGGTGCGGTGCAGCGTGACCCCCAACGAGCGGGCAACCGCGCTCCAAAGTTCGGACGTGAACTGTGGGCCGCGGTCGGACGAGATGTCCGCCGGTGCGCCGAAGCGCGCGACCCAGGTGGCGATGAACGCCTGCGCCACGTCGGCGGTGGTGGTGGAGGTGAGGGGCACGGCCTCCGGCCACCTGGTGGTCCTGTCCACCATGGTGAGCAGGTGGGGGAACCCCCGCGATGGGGGCAGGGGACCCACCAGGTCCACGTGGACGTGGTCGAAACGCCGTGCAGGCAGGGTGAAAGGGGCTAGCGGGGCCTGGGTGTGGCGGTGGACCTTGGCCCGCTGGCAGGCCGTGCAGGCGTTGGCCCAGTCGCGGACGTTCCGTCGAAGGCCGTGCCAGACGAAACGCGCCGACACCAGCTTCTGAGAAGCTTTCCGGCCCGGGTGAGAAAGGCCGTGGATGGAGGCGAAGATGCGGCGCTGCCAGGAAACGGGCACGATGGGGCGAGACTGGCCCTGGGAGACGTCGCAGAGCAGGACGGTGCCCGCGAAGGGGATGTCGGCCAGGCGGAGGCCCGTGTCCGCCGCCCGGAGGGCCTGCACCGAGGTGTCGGTGGTCTGGTCGGCCGCCATGAGCGCGAAGTCCATGCCGAGGTGGACCGCGTTCGCGCTGGCCCGAGAAAGACAGTCGGCCACGGCGTTGTCTTTGCCGGCGATGTGCCGGATGTCCGTGGTGAATTCCGACACGGCGGAGAGGTGGCGCTGCTGGCGGGCCGACCACGGCTCCGTGACTTTGGCCATTGCGTAGACCAACGGCTTGTGGTCGACGAAAGCCGTGAACGGGTGGCCCTCCAGGAGGTGTCGGAAATGGCGAATGGCCAGGAATAGACCGAGCAGCTCGCGGTCGAACGTGCTGTATTTTAACTCGTTCGGCCGGAGTTGCCGGCTGAAAAAAGCGAGTGGCTGCCAAACCCCGTCCACCCATTGTTCATGGACGGCGCCCACCGCGTAGTTGGAGGCGTCCGTAGTGAGGGCGATGGGCGCGTTGAGCACCGGGTGAGCCAGCAGCGTTGCGCCGGCGAGGGCCCGTTTTGTGCTCGCGAAGGCCGCGTCCATGTCCGCGGACCAAACGATGTCATGCTTGGCAGGCTTGCCCCGGAGGGCCTCGTAAAGGGGCCGCATGAGCTGAGCAGCGCGGGGCACGAATCGGTGATAAAAATTCACCATGCCGAGGAACTCTTGTAGGGCCTTGATGGAACGGGGACGCGGGAACGTGGTGATGGCCTCGACCTTGGTCGGCAGCAGCACGGCCCCGGTCTTGGTGATGCGGTGGCCCAAAAAGTCAACAGTCGTCGTGCCGAAGTGGCATTTGGCCGGGTTGACAATTAAGCCGTGCTCGCTGAGGCGACCAAACAGTGTTCGGAGGTGGAGGAGGTGCTCGGTGCGGGACGTGCTGGTGACGAGGATGTCGTCCAGATAGACGAAAAGAAATGGCAGGTCGCGCAGCACGCCGTCCATTAAGCGCTGGAACGCCTGGGCCGCGTTCTTGAGGCCAAACGGCATCCTCAAAAATTCGAACAGGCCGAACGGCGTGATGACGGCCGTCTTCGGGACGTCGGCCGCCCGGACAGGTACCTGGTGGTATCCCCGTATCAGGTCAATTTTGGAAAATATGACCCGTCCCGCCAAACGGGCGGAAAAGTCCTGGATGTGCGGGATCGGGTACCTGTCGGGGGTGGTAGCGTCGTTGAGGCGGCGGTAGTCGCCACACGGGCGCCATCCGCCCCCCGGCTTTGGCACGATGTGCAGTGGTGAGGCCCACGCGCTATTGGAGCGCCGCACAATGCCGAGGTGCTCCAACGCGTCGAACTCGGCCTTTGCCACGGCGAGCTTGGCCGGGTCGAGGCGGCGGGCCCTGGCGTAGACCGGCGGGCCCGTAGTGGGTATGTGGTGCTCGATCCCATGCCGCACTGCGACGGCCGAAAACGTCGGCCGCGTGAGGGCCGGGAATTCCGCGAGCAGGCGAGCGAACTCGTTCGCCGTCGGCAGGGTGCACGCCAGTTCGGTCGGCGCGGAGCTGCTCATCGTGCACGCCAGGGAGCTGAAGGTCTCGGCGTTGACATGGCGACGTCGTTTGACATCGACCAGCAGCCCGTGCGCGCAGAGGAAGTCGGCGCCCAGCAAAGCCATGGGGACGCAGGCGGTCACAAAGGTCCACTGAAAGCGCTGGCTGCCGAAGCAGAGGGTGACGTCGCGCGGGCCGAAAGTGCGTATGGCCGAGCCATTAGCAGCGACCAAAGAGGGGCCGCAAACGGCGTCCCGCCTGTCCTGCTCGGAGGCGGGTATGACGCTCAGTTGGGCGCCGGTGTCACAAAGGAAACGCCGCCCGGACGCTTTGTCCCGAATAAAAAGCAAGTTGCCCGAGTGGCCGGCGCTCATGGCTGGGAATGAACGCCGGCCCGGCCGTTTCCCGACTTGCCGAAAGTGCACGGGGGTCGGCACGTCCGAGCCTTGTGTTCGAACCTGGCGTGGTAATAACACCACGCCTGGTTAGGTGGAGGCCCCGGCCGTCGTGTCGGAAGCGGTAAGGCTCCAGATAGCCGCGCCGAAGTGTTGGCCTGCCGAGGAGATCTTATCGGCTTCCCTGGCGAGGGCGCGGGGATCGGTGATCGACGTGCCAGCCAGGGTGAGGCGTACCGGGTGAGGCAGCTGGCGAAGGAACAGCTCGCGGAACAGAAAATCCGGAGAGTGCTCACCGAGCAACGAGAGCATATAGTCCATGCGCTTGGACGGGTGCGTGTCGCCGAGCTCGGGCAGGTCGAGCAGGCGCCGTGCGCGTGCCGCCGGTGAGAGGGCGAAAGCGTCGAGGAGGAGCGTCTTCAGCGCGTCATACTTGTCAGCAGCCGGCGGGTGCTCGAGGAGGCTCAGGGCGCGGGCCGCGGTGGCGGAACCGAGCGCTGTCACGACGTGGTGGAAGCGGGTGTCGTCCGCGGTGATGCCTCGCAGGGCGAACTGGGAGTCCGCCTGGGCGAACCAAACAGCCGCGTGAGCCTCCCAGAAGGTAGGCAGTTTAAGAGTCACTGCCGTGTCCATGTCGGTAGGTCACCAGTGAAGGAGCTGCGCTCCAACGCGAGTCGAAAGAATTGACGCGACCAAAGACGGAATTCGTCCGAGTTGCTTTATTGAAACAAAACAGCTCAGGTATTCTGACAAGCCCGTTTATCGGGCAGCAATATATATACACATTTATGCCGGGGCGTTTGCCCGGGAAAACCGAGACCGGGCATGCCCGGGTGTCAAGGGCGAGTCCTGGAAAGGCGAGTCTGGACATGCCCGGGCGGCCTGGCAAGTCGAGGCTGGGCGTGCCCGAGCGCTCTGGGCGAGCCCTGGAAAGGTGAGAGCGGGCATGCCCGGACGCTCTGGGCGAGCCCTGGAAAGGCGAGTCTGGACATGCCCGGGCGGCCTGGCACGTCGAGGCTGGGCGTGCCCGGGCGCTCTGGGCGAGCCCTGGAAAGGCGAGAGCGGGCATTCCCCGGGAAAGACGAGACCGGGCGTGCCCGGGAGGTTCGGGCGTGCCCGGGAACAGCGAGTCCGGGCATGCCCAGGAGAGGCGCGTCTGGGCCCGTCCGGACGAGCCCGGCATGGCGATCGCGCCCTGGCCGCGTCCTGGCAGGTGCAAGGCGATTGTGTACATTCAGCGGGAACCGCTACATCATCACTGCAATTTAATATTGTCGAGCTGCGTGATCCGGAATCATGTTGCTTGTTAAATGTTCCCCCTCAAAGCATCAACCCCTCTCCAAACTCTCTGATCGGGTGGTAGGAGGGGGTGTTGGGGTGATCGGGTGGTGGAGGGGGTGTTGTGGTGATCGGGTGGTGGGAGGGGGTTTTGGCGTGATCGGGTTTTGGGGTAATCGGGTGGTGGGAGGGGGTGTTGTGTTGATCGGGTGGTGGGAGGGGGTTTTGGGGTAATCGGGTGGTGGGAGGGGGTGTTTGGGTGATCAGGTGGTGGGAGGGGGTTTTGGGGTGATCGGGTGGTGGGAGGGATTGTTGGGGTGATCGGGTGGTGGGAGGGGGTGTTGTGGTGATCGGGTGGTGGGAGGGGGTGATCAGGTGGTGGGAGGGGGTTTTGGGGTGATCGGGTTTTGGGGTAATCGGGTGGTGGGAGGGGGTGTTGTGGTGATCGGGTGGTGGGAGGGGGTGTTTGGGTGATCGGATGGTTGGAGGGGGTTTTGGGGTGATCGGGTGGTGGGAGGGATTGTTGGGGTGATCGGGTGGTGGGAGGGGGTGATCGGGTGGTGGGAGGGGGTGATCGGGTGGTGGGAGGGGTTGATTGGGTGGTGGGAGGGGGTGTTGTGATGATCGGGTGGTGGGAGGGGGTTTTGGGGTGATCGGGTGGTAGCAGGGGGTGTTGGGGTGATTGGGTGGTGGGAGGGGGTTTTGGGGTGATCGGGTGGTGGGAGGGATTGTTGGGGTGATCGGGTGGTGGGAGGGGGTGTTGGGGTGATCGGGTGGTGGGAGGGGGTTTTGGGGTGTTTGGGTGGTGGGAGTGATTGTTGTGGTGATCGGGTGGTGGGAGGGGGTGTTGGGGTGATCGGGTGGTGGGAGGTGATCGGGTGGTGGGAGGGGGTGATCGGGTGGTGGGAGGGGGTGTTGTGATGATCCGGTGGTGGGAGGGGGTGTTTGGGTGATTGGGTGGTGGGAGGGGGTGTTGGGGTGATCGGGTGGTGGGAGGGGATGTTGGGGGTGATCGGGTGGTGGGAGGTGGTGTTGGGGTGATCGGGTGGTGGGAGGGGGTGTTGGGGTGATGCGCTTTTGGGAGGAGATGTTATGGTGATGGGGTGGTAGGAAGAGGTGTTAGGTTGAACGGATGGTGGGGGTAAGGGGTGTTGTTGGGATGAATGAGTGGTGGAAGGACGGCTTGGGATGAACGGGTGGTTGGGGGGGGGGCAATCCACGCCCCCCCCTCATACACCAATGATTAAGCCGAAATGGGAACCAAGGCGATCAACACGATGTCGATATGGGAATCCCAATGACAAAGCACCAGGCGGACAGCCTCCTTGAGGAATAATGGCGGATCGGCCTGGAATGAATGCGCTTGCTTTCCCGCCACCAATAGTTCACACTTGGTTCCAAAACCTGAGACACAGGTTTAATTGCAATCGCAATATGGGACAACAAAGGCGGAAGTGACGAATCCGTAACAGGAGGAGGGGTTGGGATGAACGGGTGGGTGGGGGGGGGGGGGGGGGGGGTGGGGAAGGGGCGGTGTTTTTGAGGTGAGCGTGTGGTGGGAGGAGGGGTTGGGGTGTTATTGGGGTGAACGGGTGGTGGGGGGAGGGGTGGGTGTTGGGGTGAACGCATGGTCGGAGGAGGTGTTGGGGTGTTGTTGCGGTGAACACATGGTCGGAGGTGTTGTTGGGGTGAACACATGGTGGTAGGAGTGATTAGGAAATGCCAATGTCTCTGTCTTTTGATTAAAGCTGTCAATGAAACAACGGGTACTTTTGCGAGTTCTTTATAGTCCAGGACATTTCATGCACTGAAAAGATGAACTGTGCCAAATTTGAAGGACACTTATCTTCTGCCTAAAAAATATGAAGAAAAATCCATGAAGGATATAGATTCTGAGATAAATGCGTTTATCGTTTCCCTCACAATTTATGAGTGCGGATTCACATGCGCTACCAAAATAAACTTGTTAATCATGATTTTGTTTGTTCTTAATTTTGTGATGCACTGTACACAATTCGGTGATGCACTGCACACAATTTGCCGATGCTCTTTACACAATGTATGTGATGCACTGTACACAAGCAGGTCACACTGCACACAAGTTGGTAATGCACTGCACATAATTTGGTGATGCACAGCGCAAAATTTGGTGATGCACTGTACACAATTTGGTGATTCACTGTACACAATTTGGTGATTCACTGTACACAATTTGGTGATGCACTGCACACCATTCGGTGATGCACTGTATACAATTTGGTGACACAACGCACACTTGGTGACGCACTGTACCAATTTGGTGATGCACTGTACACAATCTGGCGATGCACTGTACACAATTTGGCGATGCGGTGTACACAATTTGGTGACGCACTGCACACAATTTTGTGACGCACTGTACACAATTTTGTGATGCACTCCACACAATTCGTTGATGCACTGTACACAATTTGGCGATGCACTATACACAATTTGGTGACGCACTGCACACAATCCGGGGACGCACTGCACACAATTTGGTGATGCACTGTACACAATTTGGTGAAGCACTGTACACAATTTGGGGATGCACTGTACACAATTTGGTGATGCACGGTATACAATTTGGTGATTCACTATACACAATTTGGTGATTCACTGTACACAATTTGGTGATGCGCTGCACACAATTTGGTGATGCACTGCACACATTTTGGTGATGCACTGCACATAATTTGGTGATGCACTGTACACCATCTGTTGATGCACTGTGCACAATTTGGTGATGAACTGTACACCATTCGGTGGTGCGCTGCACACAATTTGGTGATGCACTGCACACAAGTTGGTGATGCACTGCACATAATTTGGTGATGCACTGTACACCATCTGTTGATGCACTGTGCACAATTTGGTGATGAACTGTACACCATTCGGTGGTGCACTGTACACCATTTGTTGATGCACTGCACACCATTTGTTGATGCACTGCACACAATTTCTTGTTGCACTTTACACAATTTGGTGATGCACTGTACACAATCTGGTGATGCACTGTACACAATTTGGTGATGCAATGTACACCATTTGGTGATGCACTGCACACAATTTGGTGACACAATGTACACAATTTGGTGATGCAATGTACACCATTTGGTGATGCACTGCACACAATTTGGTGACACACTGTACACAATTTGGTGACGAACTGCGCACAATTTGGTGATGCACTGTACACAATTTGGTGACGAACTGTACACAATTTGGCGATGCACTGTACACAATTTGGTAATGCACTGCACACAATGTGGTGATACACTGTACACCATTTGGTGATTCACTGTACACAATTTGGTGATGCACTGTACACAATTTGGTGATGCACTCTGCACAATTTGGTGATGCACTTTACACAATTTGGTGATGCACTTTACACAATCTGGTGATGCACTGCACACAATCAGGAGATGCACTGCACACAAGTTGGTGAAGCACTGTACACAATTTGGTGAAGCACTATACACAATTTGGTGAAGCACTGCACACAATTTGGTGGTGCACTGTACACAATCAGGAGATGCACTTTACACAATTTGGTGACGAAGAGTTCACAATTGGGCGATGCACTGTACACAATTTGGTGATGCACTCTGCACAATTTGGTGATGCACTTTCCACAATTTGGTGAAGCACTGTACACAATTTGGTGAAGCACTGCACACAATTTGGTGGCGCACTGTACACAACCAGGAGATGCACTGTACACAATTTGGTGAAGCACTGCACACAATTTGGTAATGCACTGTACACAATTTGGTGATGCACTGTACACAATTTAGTGAAGCACTCTGCACAATTTGTTGATGCACGCTGCACGATTTGCCGATGCACTGGACACCATTTCGTGATGCACTGCACGCAATTTGGTGATTCACTGCACACAATTTGGTGACGCACTGTACACCATTCGGTGATGCACTGTACACAATTTGGTGACACAATGTACACAATGTGGTGATGCCCTGCACACCATTTGGCGATGCACTGTACACAATTTGGTGACGCAATGTACACAAATTGGTGACGCACTGCACACAATTTGGGGATGCACTGTACACCATGTGGTGATGCACTGTACACAATTTGGTGATGTAATGTACACAATTTGGTGACACACTGCACACAATTTGGTGATGCACTGCACACAATTTGGTGCATGTGTTAGTTTGGCAGATGTGTTTGTTTGGCGCACAAGTTTGTTTGGCGGATGTGTTAGTTTGGCGGATGTCTTCGTTTCGCGCATGTGTTTGTTTGGTGGATGTGTTTGTTTGGCGTATGTCTTTGTTTGGCGCATGTGTTTGTTTGGCGGATGTGTTTGTTTGGCGGATGTGTTAGTTTGGCGGATGTGTTTGTTTGGCGGATGTGTTTGTTTGGCAGATGTGTTTGTTTGGCGGATGTGTTCGTTTGGCGGATGTGTTCGTTTGGCGGATGTGTTAGTTTGGCGGATGTGTTTGTTTGGCGGATGTGTTTGTTTGGTGGATGTGTTAGTTTGGCGCACATGTTTGTTTGGCGGATGTCTTAGTTTGGCGCATGTGTTTGTTTGTCGGATGTGTTAGTTTGTCGGATGTCTTAGTTTGGCGCATGTGTTTGTTTGGCGGATGTCTTAGTTTGGCGGATGTCTTAGTTTGGCGCATGTGTTTGTTTGGCGGATGTGTTTGTTTGGCGGATGTGTTAGTTTGGCAGATGTGTTTGTTTGGCGGATGTGTTTGTTTGGCGGATGTGTTTGTGTGGCGCACAAGTTTGTTTGGCGGATGTCTTTGTTTGGTGCATGTGTTTGTTTGGCAGATGTGTTAGTTTGGCAGATGGCTTAGTTTGGCGCATGTGTTTGTTTGGCGGATGTGTAAGTTTGGCGTATGTCTTAGTTTGGTGCATGTGTTTGTTTGGCGGATGTGTTAGTTTGGCAGATGTCTTAGTTTGGCACATGTGTTTGTTTGGCAGATGTGTTAATTTGGCGGATATTTTAGCTTGGTGCACTTGTTTCTTTTGTGGATGTGTTAGTTGGTAGATGTCTTAGTTTGGCGCATGTGTTTGTTTGGCAGATGTATTAGTTTGGCGGATGTCTTAGTTTGGCGCATGTGTTAGGTTGGCAGATGCGTTAGTTTGGCGGATGTCTTGGTTTGGCACATGTGTTAGTTTGGCGGATGTGTTAGTTTGGCAGATGTCTTAGTTTGGCGCATGTGTTTGTTTGGCGGATGTGTTAGTTTGGTGGATGTCTTAGTTTGGCGCATGTGTTTGTTTGGCGGATGTGTTAGTTTGGCGGATGTCTTAGTTTGGCGAAAGTGTTTGTTTGGCGAAAGTGTTAGTTTGGCGGATGTCTTAGTTTGGCGGATGTGTTAGTTTGGCGGATGTCTTAGTTTGGCACATGTGTTTGTTTGGTGGATGTGTTTGTTTGGCGGATGTCTTAGTTTGGTGCATGTGTTTGTTTGGCGGATGTGTTAGTTTGGCGGATGTCTTAGTTTGGCGCATGTGTTTGTTTGGCGGATGTTTTAGTTTGGCGGATGTCTTAGTTTGGCACATGTGTTTGTTTGGCGGATGTGTTTGTTTGGCGGGTGTCTAAGTTTGGCGCATGTGTTTGTTTGGCGGATGTGTTAGTTTGGCGGATGTCTTAGTTTGGCGGATGTGTTAGTTTGGTGGATGTCTTAGTTTGGCACATGTGTTTGTTTGGCGGATGTGTTTGTTTGGTGGATGTCTTAGTTTGGCGCATGTGTTTGTTTGGCGTATGTGTTAGTTTGGCAGATGTCTTAGTTTGGCGCATGTGTTTGTTTGGCGGATGTTTTAGTTTGGCGGATGTCTTAGTTTGGCGCATGTGTTTGTTTGGCGGATGTGTTAGTTTGGCGGATGTCTTGGTTTGGCGGATGTCTTGGTTTGGCGGATGTGTTAGTTTGGCGGATGTCTTAGTTTGGCACATGTGTTTGTTTGGCGGATGTCTTAGTTTGGCGCATGTGTTTGTTTGGCGGATGTGTTAGTTTGGCGGATGTGTTAGTTTGGCGGATGTGTTAGTTTGGCGGATGTCTTGGTTTGGCGGATGTCTTGGTTTGGCGGATGTCTTGGTTTGGCGGATGTCTTGGTTTGGCGGATGTGTTAGTTTGGCGGATGTTTTAGCTTGGTGCAAGTGTTTCTTTGGCGGATGTGTTAGTTTGGCGGATGTCTTAGTTTGGCGCATGTGTTTGTTTGGCAGATGTGTTAGTTTGGCGGATGTCTTAGTTTGGCGCATGTGTTAGGTTGGCAGATGTGTTCGTTTGGCGGATGTCTTGGTTTGGCGCGTGTGTTAGTTTGGCGGATGTGTTAGTTTGGCAGATGTCTTCGTTTGGAGCATGTGTTTGTTTGGCGGATGTGTTAGTTTGGCGGATGTCTTAGTTTGGTGCATGTGTTTGTTTGGCGGATGTGCTAGTTTGGCGCATGACTTCGTTTGGTGAAAGTGTTTGTTTGGTGGATGCGTTAGTTTGGCGGATGTCTCAGTTTGGCGGATGTCTTAGTTTGGCGAAAGTGTTTGTTTGGCGAAAGTGTTTGTTTGGCGGATGTGTTAGTTTGGCGGATGTGATAGTTTGGCGGATGGCTTAGTTTGGCGCATGTGTTTGTTTGGCGGATGTGTTTGTTTGGCGGGTGGCTTAGTTTGGCGCATGTGTTTGTTTGGCGGATGTGTTAGTTTGGCGGATGTCTTAGTTTGGCGCATTTGTTTGTTGGGCGGATGTGTTAGTTGGGCGGATGTGTTAGTTTGGCGGATGTCTTGGTTTGGCGCATGTGTTTGTTTGGCGGATGTGTTATTTTGGCCGATGTCTTAGTTTGGCGCATGTGTTTGTTTGGCGGATGTGTTAGTTTGGCGGATGTGTTAGTTTGGCGGATGTGTTAGTTTGGCGGATGTGTTAGTTTGGCGGATGTCTTAGTTTGGCACATGTGTTTGTTTGGCGGATGTGTTCGTTTGGCGGATGTCTTAGTTTGGCGCATGTGTTAGTTTGGCGGCTGTGTTAGTTTGGCGGATGTCTTAGTTTGGTGCATGTGTTTGTTTGGTGGATATGTTAGTTTGGCGGATGTGTTAGTTTGGTGGATGTGTTAGTTTGGTGGATGTCTTAGTTTGGCACATGTGTTAGTTTGGCGGATGTCTTCATTTGGCGAAAGTGTTTGTTTGGCGAAAGTGTTTGTTTGGCGAAAGTGTTTGTTTGGTGGATGGGTTAGTTTGGCGGATGGGTTAGTTTGGCGCATGTGTTTGTTTGGTGGATGTGTTTGTTTGGCGGGTGTCTTAGTTTGGCGCATGTGTTCGTATGGTGGATGTCTTAGTTTGGCGCATATGTTTGTTTGGCGGATGTGTTAGTTTGGCGGATGTGTTTGTTTGGCGGATGTGTTATTTTGGCGGATGTCTTAGTTTGACGCATGTGTTTGTTTGGCGGATGTGTTTGTTTGGGGAATATCTTAGTTTGACGCATGTGTTTGTTTGGCCGATGTGTTAGTTTGGCGAATGTCTTAGTTTGGCGGTGGTGTTTGTTTGGCGGATGTATTAGTTTGGCAGATGTCTTCGTTTGGCGCATGTGTTTGTTTGGCAGATGTGTTTGTTTAGCGGATGTCTTTGTTTGGTGCATGTGTTTGTTTGGCGGATGTGTTAGTTTGGCGGATGTCATATTTTGGCACACGTGTTTGTTTGGCGGATGTGTTTGTTTGGCGGATGTGTTAGTTTGGCGGATGTCTTAAATTGGCGCATGTGTTTTTTTGGCAGATGTGTTAGTTTGGTGGATGTCTTAGTTTAGCGCATGTGTTTGTTTGGCGGATGTGTTCGTTTGGCGGATGTCTTAGTTTGGCGCATGTGTTTGTTTGGCGGATGTCTTAGTTTGGCGCATGTGTTTGTTTGGCGGATGTGTTCGTTTGGCGGATGTCTTCGTTTGGCGCATGTGTCTGTTTGGCAGATGTGTTAGTTTGTCGGATGTATTAGTTGTATTAGTTGTAGATGTATTAGTCGGCAGAAGGACAGCCTTCTTTCACCTGAAAAACATTGCCCGTCTCCGCTCATCCCTCTCCTCCACGGCTGCAGAAACCCTCATCCACGCCTTCATCACCTCCCGTCTGGACTACTGCAATAGCCTCCTCTATGGTTCACCCTCAAAAATCACCAATAAACTCCAATACATTCAGAACTCCGCTGCCCGTCTACTCACTCATTCCCGGACCCGTGACCACATCACCCCCGTCCTTTACAAGCTTCACTGGCTCCCCATCCCCCAGAGAATCCAGTACAAAATCCTCCTCTTGACATACAAAGCCCTCCATAACCTGGCCCCATCCTACCTGGCTGACCTCCTCTCCAGACACACTCCCACCCGCAACCTCCGCTCTGCTGGTACCAACCTCCTGACCCCCTCCATCCGGACCAAATTCAGATCCTGGGGGGACAGGGCCTTCTCCATCGCTGCTCCCACCCTCTGGAACTCACTACCTCACACCATCAGAGACTCGTCCTCACTCACCACATTCAAAACATCACTAAAGACCCACCTGTTCAACGCTGCATTCAACATTCAACCCACAGCATTTAACCCCTGACTATCTCTTCTCCTTCTCCCTCCTTTTGCTTTAAATATTTCCCTATTGATTATTGTCTTTTTGCAATTGTTGTTTTCATGTATTGTTATGCATTATGTTTTCCACTCTGTCAAAGCGCCTTTGGGCTTCTGGAAAAGCGCGATACAAAATAAATGAATTATTATTATTATTATTATTACTTTGGCACATGTGTTTGTTTGGAGGATGTGTTAGTTTGGCGGGTGTCTTAGTTTGGTTGATGTCAAAGTGCACGAGTCTACCATTAGAAAGAGGCTGCACAAATTTGATCTACATGGGAGGTGTGCCAGGAGGAAACCTTTGCTGTCCAGAAAGAACATCAGGGCAAGACTAAAGTTTGCCAATGAACACCTAGGCAAAGACCAGCACTTCTGGAACAATGTGCTGTGGACAGATGAGTCAAAGGTCGTTTTTCTAATCGTTTCCTTTATCTGCCGAGTGTTATAATTCCTGAAGTCTTCTCTTATCTTCTTTTTCATTGTTGCCTCCACCATTTGCGATGGATCTGCGATGGATGGAGGTTATGTTTTCACATTTGTCTGTTTTTATGTGCAGGATATCTCTTAAAGTTGCAGTCGGATTCGGACAAAACTTAATGGATGAGTTGGTTAGGTGACAAGAACAAGCCAATTCGATGTTGGTTCAGGTTCAGGTGCAGATCCAGATCCGGCCTATCAGTGGGATACAAAACGTAAACTGTTCATCCTGGCGGGGGAATACGCCCTACCAAGTCTTGTTCTTTCACGTCCTGGACAATGTTAAAAAATTTTCATTGTGTGGCAGAATTTCAAGTGCCACTAATTGGATAACATTACGAGTTGGCTATACCGGGAATCATCAGCGATCTCCAATCGCAGCCCTCTAGTTCAGTTTGTATTGTGTATTGCCAAAAAAAAAATCATCATCATATCCATAATTTCATATAATTTGGAGTTTGTAATCAAGGGAATTAATTGACACATTCATAGTGACCTTGTATTCCCAACAAGTGAATATATATTGGATGAAGGACAGGAAATAGCTTCATTCGAAAGCAAAGGATCTTTGAAGCCACGTCGTGATTTCGACTCAAGGTATTCATAACAGTCTGTGATGGTAATCTGAACAACAAGGAAAGTAATGGGTAATGATATCGAATCGAGTAATGCGTAAACACGTTTGAGTTGAAATGCGAAATTTCCTGTGATATTTCTTGCTTTGTCAGAATTGCTAAATGTTTACTCTTCAGAACTTCCCAATTCCATAACGTGTTTGGATTTAAATTACATTGCACACATTGCTGTACCATAGTATAGTAATTGTACAAAGTGATTCGTTTAATTTGCATGTAAAAACAAAGGATAATTCTTCTGCCAACTCTAATATTTGTAAATACGTATTATATTTCCTATTGTCTTACACTCGTAATATCCACATTCAACCTCTCAAATGGAAAGACCATTTATATTCTTCCTACATCATTTTAACGGAATATTGTTGCACCAAGCTATACCGTCTTGATTCCTTGTATAAAGGGAAAATAGAGAACCCAAATTTGAACAACCGTGGCGTAAGGAGATGTGAGATTGTTGGTTAATGGACAATGTGTAGTAAACATCACCAAAGATGGTGAGACAAGTGATCAGTTTGTAACAAGAGAGATCAGTCGGATATCATAATTGTGAATGTTACTTTGTCTTGCAGAGCGTTGATGTTTTTTGTCCCAATAATATTTTAATACGGGAAATTTTCCAGTACAAACTGGATGAAAATTAGAAACATATATTTAAAATATTGAGATGCGGAATCTGAAGGATCCATTTTCACTGGCTTCTGATTTTACCCTCAATGTGCTTTGGGGTTGGAAAGTATTGAGGTTACAAGATTCGGAGAATGGAAGCAACAATAGATTGTTTGATGAGTTGTCTGTGATGAGAGTTTACATTAAAGATCGAGCGATAAGCAATTATTTTCAAATTACTGATTAGCTTGTAAGTGGCTTTAACAGGTAGTTTTATGTCACATATTTTAAACACAATTAAACTAAATTTATGTTTATTGATAATCTTTTCCCCCCGAAAGACATTATTCTCTTCAAATTGTCAAATCTAAACTAATTCCATGAAATCAACTTCCAAATCTATGCTTGACATTAACCCACACGTACTCACATTAACGAAACATAATTTTTATTTCCAACAAGTGTTACGATGACAAATATTTTTCAACAACCTGTAATGTTTGTTACAATTCTCCAAATGGTATTTTGTGCAAAACATGCTGTTAAAACGGCGTGATGTGAAACTGAGTTTCTTTATCATCGATGATGATGGAAACAAAAAGATTTTGTAATTTTACCAGTAATCAGTTATTTGAAAAGATATTGTGCTTTGTTTAAAAAAAAAAACGTGCAAATTCTGCACTATCTCTGCTCCCACATCAGCTTTAATTACGTAGCTATTTAAATTAAAATCTCAAGCCAGTTCACTTGTACCTCGTTCAATCGAAGACTTTACGCAGTTATAATCAATTTCACTGAAGTTAATTCTTTTAAAGAACATGAAGTAAAGGTCATATATTGGTAAAAAAAACAAACGTTTAAACCATGAAATTTCGTGCTGGTATAAAAATAATCAATAATCAATTTATAATCAATTGAGGATTAATCAATCAAATCAATTGATTTATAATCAATGTAATTAATTGATTATATAGATCTATAATTTATAATCTATTGATTTATAATAAATAAAAATAATTTTAATAATCAATTTATAATTATAATAAATAATCAATTTATAATTGAGATCAATTTATAATCAATTTATAATAAAAATGCAATTATAAATATATAAATATTTATAATCAATAATCACAGTTATAATCAATTTCACTGAAGTTCATGCTATTAAAGAACATGAAGTTAGGGTTATATATTGGTAACAAAAAAACATTGAAAACTGCATGAAATTCGGTGCTGGTATAAAAATAAAGGCTCAGATTCTTTACGTTGACACGTTTTCTAAAAACAGTTTAAACTCTGTAAGCTCAGAGGGAGCACATCATTCTCCATTTCACCATGGACTCGCTCTAGTCTAGTATTTTGCAGACAGGGCGTTACATCGAAGAGTGTGTGCCGTCGTTTGATTGTATGTTAAGCTGTGAGTTCCAGCATTTCCTTGTAAACGGCAAAGATTCCTTCTCTACATTGTAAATTTACATTTTGTTGAATTTTATATTGAGGGTAGCCAGTTTATAGTGGAAACCATGAATTTGTGAACTTCATTAATGTTTTGGAAAGAAACAGATGAGGATGATTCAAATGGAATATTTAAATTTATTAGAATGCATTTCGCTTCCAATTACATTGGGAATATGTTTTAAACTGAGAATTGCATAACTTGTTTAATTCAAATATAAATGGTTCAAATTGTTTACAGAACATAAAATATAGCGGTGATTAATAATTTTGGGGAGAATTTGTCTTATAGGTGTTGATGGAGAATTTGTCTTATACAGTCACGTGAAAAAGTAAGTACACCCCATGTAAAGTTTTGACTTTTTCAACATATTTCAACATACAGCTATTTGATCTTCATTTCAACAATATTGATAGATAAAGGTGATATAATATAACAAATATCATGAAACATTTACATTTTGTAGTCCATTGTATAATTTAAATAAACATAAATGAAAATTTCGCATGTGGAAAAAGTAAGTACACCCCTACATTTATCACTACTTCAAATACCTAAAATTAGAATCAGGTGCACCAGCTCAGGTGCAAATGATGAGAACATCTTTAGAGAGGATCTTGGAGGAACCTGTCTTATTTAAACCTCAGACATTTAGTTTGGTTTGCTCTTTGTTGTTGAAGTGTGCGGTGTCACCATGCCTAGATCAAAAGAGCTCTCTGAGGCCTTCAGAAAGAAGGTTATAGATGCCTACGAGTCTCGGAATGGATTTAAAAAGATCTCCAAACAATTTGAAATCAATCATTCAACTATCCGGAAGATCATCTACAAGTGGAGAAGATTCCAAACAACTGCCAACTTGTTCAGTCCAGGCCGCCCCAGCAAGTTCAGCCTGAAAGCAGACCGCAAGATGCTGAAAGAAGTCTCTAAGAACCCCAGAATGTCATCACGGGGCCTACAGGTAGCTCTTGCCACTGTTGATGTCAAAGTGCACGAGTCTACCATTAGAAAGAGGCTGCACAAATTTGATCTACATGGGAGGTGTGCCAGGAGGAAACCTTTGCTGTCCAGAAAGAACATCAGGGCAAGACTAAAGTTTGCCAATGAACACCTCGGCAAAGACCAGCACTTCTGGAACAATGTGCTCTGGACAGATGAGTTAAAGGTAGAGCTATTTGGCCACAGTACCAGAAGACATGTTTGGCGCAAACCAAAGACAGCATTTGACCACAAGAACCCGATACCAACTGTAAAGCATGGTGGTGTAAATATTATGGTTTGGGGTAGCTTTGCTGCATCAGGTCCTGGGCAGCTCACCATCATAGAATCCACTATGAATTCTTCATTGTACCAGAGGGTGCTTGAGGATAATGTGAGGCCATATGTCGGAAAGTTGAAGTTCAACCGAAGGTGGACCTTGCAACATGACAATGACCCTAAACATACCAGTAAATCCACCAAGGAATGGCTGAAAAGAAAGAAATGGAGGGTTCTGGAATGGCCAAGTCAAATCCCGGATCTAAATCCCATCGAGATGTTGTGGGGGGATTTGAAACGAGCTGTGCATGCAAGAAAGCCCTCAAACATCGCACAGCTGAAAGAATTCTGCATGGAGGAGTGGGCAAAAATTTCTCCCAGTCGATGTCAGAGACTGGTAGATAGTTATAAGAAACGCCTACTTGAGGTTGTTTCTGCCAAAGGGGGCAATACCACCGATTAGAGCCAAGGGTGTACTTACTTTTTCCACATGCGAAATTTGCATTTATGTTTATTTAAATTACTAGGGCATGCCCGTACTATATATATATCTAAAATTATATCCCCCCCCCCTCTATTTACATGAAATGGTTTGGTCCAAAGCGAACGGCTTGCGAGTACGGTGACAATCCCCCCCCCCTCTATTTACATGAAATGGTTTGGTCCAAAGCGAACGGCTTGCGGAGTTTGGTAAAGAAATCGCCATAGCATGCACAAACGCGCAGGAAAGCGAAAGAATCGCAAATTAGTTTTAATTAGTTTTAAAACATCGTTTAACGCCAACATAGCGGCAACATAGTTTGCCAACGTGAAATAAATGAATACGCTCTCAAATGTGCCGTCCGAGGCAGAGTCTGTTCGCCACGTTCGGCACACGTGATAGCTCGCTGCTCTCTGATTGGTTGAATCGTTTTTTGGACATAGCTCCGTAACTACTTGTCCGATTAATATGAAACCTTGAAAAGGCACATCCTCGGGTCCCCAGCAATATACCTGGCAAGTTTCAAGTATATCGGACTCGTGGTTGTCGAGAAACAGCGGTCACAGACAAACAAACAAACACACACACAGACACACACACACACACACACACACACAGAGATTGCTGGAATTATAGATAGATACAATGGATTACAAAATGTAAATGTTTCATGATATTTGTTATATTATATCACCTTTATCTGTGAATATTGTTAAAATGAAGATTAAATAGCTGTATGTTGAAATATGTTGAAAAAGTCAAAACTTTACATGGGGTGTACTTACTTTTTCACGTGACTGTATGCCTAGTTGGTCAGGGGTTCATCCTACAGCAAGATAATGACCCTAAACACACCTCCAGGCTATGTCTAAACTACCTTCGAGGAAAAGAACAAGATGGTAGGCTTCAAATCATGGAATGGTCAGCACATTCTCCAGACTTAAACCCCATCGAGCTGGTTTGGGATGAACTGGACAGTAGGGTGAAAGCAAAGCAACCTACAAGTGCAACACATTTGTGGGAACTTCTGCAACAGTGTTGGGAAGAACTTCCCGAACAATATTTGATTTCCATTGCAGAAATAATGCTACGAGTGTGTTCGGCGGTTATATCTGCAAAAGGTGGCTACTTTGCTGAGTCAAAAATTTAAATTAAATTTTGTTAAACAAAATGATTCTATGATTTCTTTTTTTATCTCCAATTGTTTATTTGTTCTATGCTTAATTTCAGAGTACATTGAGACTTTAAACTGCGTACATTTCAATAAAAACTGGAAAAATTGAGGTGTTCTAAAACTTTAGACCGGTAGTGTATATACACATATACATCCACACACACACACACACACACACGTACACACACATGTACACCCACACATGCATACACACACACACACACACACATACACACATATACACATATACACATGCAGACACAAACATATATATATACACACACACACACATACACACACATACACACACATACACACACATATATATATATATATATATATATATATATATATATATATATATATATATATATATATATATATATATATATATATATATATATATACAGTGGAACCTTGACTTACGAGTGCACCAACTTACGAGTTTTCCGAGATATGAGCCGTCGCTCGGGCGGTTTATTGCTTTGAGATGCGAGCCGAGATCCGAGTTACGAGCTTACGCCACCCCCCACCAGGTGGGTTCCGGTCACGTGGTTATCTTGCCGTGCAAGTACAGTATCTCTGCCGTATATCGCTGCTGTTTTGTTTTCGCATTTTGGTTATTTTGGAGCTTACGCCACCCCCCACCAGGTGGGTTCCGGTCACGTGGTTATCTTGCCGTGCAAGTACAGTATCTCTGCCGTATATCGCTGCTGTTTTGTTTTCGCATTTTGGTTATTTTGGAAAATTTCTTAGTTTGAACCCCCTGTCCTAAGAAATTGAGTGCCAAGGGCAGTACTGAGAAGAAGAAGAGGATGATGTGCTTGGATATAAAACACGCAATCGTCGAAAAACATGAGCGAGGTGTGCGTGTTGTCGACTTGGTGAGGCGGATGTGAAGGCAGCTGAAGATTTTATTATAACTTTTGCCGAACTGATAGAAGCCGAACGATACATCCCCCAGCAAATCTTCAACTGTGACGAGACAGGGCTCTTCTGGAAAAAGATGCCGAGGAGGACGTATATTAAACGGCAGAGGAGAAGAGCATGCCAGGCCACAACTTGTTCAGAGTGCCGGCGATAGCTCGCCTTCTCTTTGTGGAAAACACGGTGAGATCCTTAACATCCAACAACTAATGGGACGCAAACGGGGCGCCCAGTTTAGCGGTACACACATTGATGAATCACCCTGCCTGTGATTCACCCATGACAGGTTATAGCTGGGTCGGGATTCAAACCCAGGCTGGACAGTTTAGACTTTAGAGTCAAGTGTGCGTACCTCCAGTCCAGGCCATCCTGCCAACTTGTATGCTGCATACAGGTGAAATATAAAGCGCGAGATATTTTTATATATACTGTATATTTAAAAAAAAATTGGTGTGGTTTTTGGCGGGCTGGAACGGATTAATAGCATTTCAATGCATTTTAATGGGGAAATTTGATTTGAGAAACGAGCAAATTGAGTTACGAGCTCGGTCACAGAACGAATTAAACTCGTAAGTCAAGGTTCCACTGTATATATATATATATATATATATATATATATATATATATATATATATATATATATATATATATATATATATATATACAGTCACGTGAAAAAGTAAGTACACCCCATGTAAAGTTTTGACTTTTTCAACATATTTCAACATACAGCTATTTGATCTTCATTTCAACAATATTGATAGATAAAGGTGATATAATATAACAAATATCATGAAACATTTACATTTTGTAGTCCATTGTATAATTTAAATACACATAAATGCAAATTTCACATGTGGAAAAAGTAAGTACACCCCTACATTTATCACTACTTCAAATACCTAAAATTGGAATCAGGTGCACCAGCTCAGGTGCAAATGATTAGAACATCGTTAGAGAGGATCTTGGAGGATCCTGTCTTATTTAAACCTCAGACATTTCCTTTGGTTGTGTTGTTGAAGTGTGCGGCGTCACCATGCCTAGATCAAAAGAGATCTTTAAAGCTTTATTAGACATTTATAAAAAACGCCTACTTGAGGTTGTTTCTGCCAAAGGGGGCAATACCACCTATTAGAGCCAAGGGTGTGCTTACTTTTTCCCAATGCGAAATTTGCATTTATGTTTATTTAAATTATACAATGGACTACAAAATGTAAATGTTTCATGATATTTGTTATATTATATCACCTTTTTCGATCAATATTGTTGAAATGAAGATCAAATAGCTGTATGTTGAAATATGTTGAAAAAGTCAAAACTTTACATGGGGTCTACTTACTTTTTCACGAGACTGTAGGTGTTGGTGTCAAACTTAAAGGTGTCAAACACGGACCCATTATCACGTATTTCAAGCTCTAATGCTTGTGCTGAAAATCAAAATGGGCACATGCGGGATATAAGAGATGGTGGAATAGCTCATAGTTATAAATGTTTTGGTCAACGAAAACATCACGGCTGATTATAGTTACAGGATGTATAGCATGGTGATCTCCGGCATCAATAAAGCAAGCATCACATGAGTTCAGGATTGTATTGTGACTAATCAGAGTTTCTTTTGATCAGTTCAATTCAAAAAACGTACATGAGTGTTGGTTGTGTTGAATTTTTGAAAGCTTAGTGTGACATCGGTCACATGACAAATTACATTTAATCAAATACCATTGGGAGTCAGAGGTTGTTTTAAGATGTGATATAACTTCAGTCGACACGAATCTGATTTTTTTTAAAATTATTATTATTATTATTATTTTTTTTTTTTTTGTATACAAGATCGAGGCTCGTGAAAGAGCGAACATTAATCACACAGTATTCGTCATTTCAATAAAATTTAGACGAACTTTGCAATAGGGCAAAAGTTTAAATGGCAAAGATTTGAATGTCGATTATTAAAAAATTTAAAATCCCACATTCCTCAGATAATGGCATAATTACAAATGTTAAAATTTAATAGGATTTGTGATATGCAAGGAATTCAGCAAGATTAATACTTGAAGAAGAAGAATAACAATCACTCCTCGGGAATTGTGTCCAACTTTTGTCCAAGACAAGATTAAGCGAGAAAGAAGGAAGTAGGACGAGGCCAGCCAGGGTCGTGTTCCATTAACAATTGACTTGCTATTGCTTGGTACCGATTTCAAATGCAGCCGTTCCATATCAACCATTTTGCAAACCACTTGCCCAGCCATTCAGCAAACAGAGCAAGCGATTAAGAGAGGTGTTTCATTATGTTAGCAAAAATGACAGCCATATTTGTATTCAAAACAATACTACAGCCAATGAAATGTTCAGAAGCATACCACTGTTATGAACAGTATACTCGTAGTCTTATTAGTCCCCTACCGGTGTACACCGGAGGGGACTATAGGTTTGCACGCCGTCCGTCAGTCTGTCCATCTGTCAGTCCGTCATGCAAAGAACAGCTTTCCGGACTTTTTTATCTAAACTCTGAATGCTAATGATTTCAAACTTGGTACATGGTTTCCTCATGATAAGTTACAGATCAAGTTCGAACTTCACGACGTTTCGATCATTTTTGACAAAGTTATGGCACTTTGAACTTTGGTAATTTCCCCAACAGTTTTCCGGACTATAATTTGGAGTGCGGCAAGACAAAGCTGTTGATATTCCTTGTTTTAACTCCAATTTACATTCTGTTTCCACTTTTAGTGAGAAGTAGGAGTCTGTGCAATCATTCATAAACTTTATTTGGTGCAAATCGGATAGTTTTAGCCGAGTTACCTCAGACCATGAGTTGGTAATCATATAATTCACACACAGTGCAATACGTGCAGGCTGCTCCACGGAGCGACCTTGCGGGTTTATTTTAACTTCAATTTACATTCTGTTTCCACTTTTAGTGAGAAGTTGGGGTCTGTGCAACCATTCATAAACTTTATTTGGTGCAAATCTGATAATTTTTAGCCGAGTTACCTCAGACCGTGAGTTGGTAATTATATAATTCGCACATAGTGCAATACGTGCAGGCTGCTCCACGGAGCGACCTTGCGGGTTTATTTTAACTTCAACTTACATTCTGTTTCCACTTTTAGTGAGAAGTTGGGGTCTGTGCAACCATTCATAAACTTTATTTGGTGCAAATCGGATAATTTTTAGCCGAGTTACCTCAGACCGTGAGTTGGTAATTATATAATTCGCACATAGTGCAATACGTGCAGGCTGCTCCACGGAGCGACCTTGCGGGTTTATTTTAACTCCAATTTACATTCTGTTTCCACTTTTAGTGAGAAGTAGGGGTCTGTGCAACCATTCATAAACTTTATTTGGTGCAAATCGGATAATATTTAGCCGAGTTACCTCAGACCGTGAGTTGGTAATTATATAATCCACACAGTGCAATGCATGCAGGCTGCTCCACGAAGAGACCTTGCGGGCTTATTAGTCCCCTACCGGTGTTTTCCGGACGACAGACTGCCGGTAGGGGACATGCATTGCAGCGCAATACTCAGAATGCTTGTTGAAACGTGAATTTCATATTTTTATTGCTCCGTATACTTTCTATCCGAATGATTTGAGATCTACAAACGTGCAGAACCCCTCCGTCCCCTCCCCAAAACGCACACTGACTGGTCCATAGATAAACTTGGCAGGGAGGATTTTCCTTTTGACTCCCTATTTCTTTCCCCTTCTTTATTTTCCTCGTCCCAGTACTCTCTGTAACCACTGCAAAAAAAAAAGCTGGAAAAACACGTGCAGTTTCTCATTTTTGCAATATACATGCAAGGTTATTTAAAAACAAAAGTTAAGATCTGTTCTGAAATACCCCGATATTTCAATGATGTCAGATTTACTTGATGTATTTCTCAAACATAAATAATCCAGAGTCTAGACTGAAGGAGAATCGGTATTCTAACATGAATGATCCTGTATCAGGTTACGTTGTTATGTTTCCCCTTTGTTATATCAGGTCTCTCCTTCACCAATTGAGACATCTGTGCTCTCATTTGGAAATGCAACCACAAAATAATCGAGGCATCTATACTATAAGAGAGCCGTGTGTGTGTGTGTGTGTGTGTGTGTGTGTGTGGGGGGGGGGGGGGGGGGGGTCGATTTCTTGTTTGCGTATGATTGTTTAAATATATATATATTTGAAAAAAAGGTCGATTTCTGGGGGATTAAATATATATCACTCTATAGTGCCTAGGTTTATTTTTTTTTATAGTGCCTAGGCCTTTTTCATTAATGAAAGTTATATACAAGTACACGTACGCATAAATAAATACAAAACAATTACAAGACATTTGAACACAAATGAATCAAACAATTCAGATTCAACCAAACAATTCCGCAAGCGGTCAAAGTTGGTGGTACCTGTAAGTCTTCTTCCTGAACGTCATCAAACTTAACTCAGAAACGTAATCTATGGCACATTCAGCAGCATATATTCAACGAAAAGGTAAAATGATTTGACATTTGTGATGGATTCTGATATGGATGCAATTGCTTTTCCATTATATTTGCCCTCATTTCAAATATGTTAATGTTAATGTTTCTTTTTCACCTGAGCAACGCCTGCTACTCCAGCAATAAACGCTTTACTTGGGGTACAAATACAACTTTGTGTGGGGGTATCATAGGCAATGTGGCCGCGGCCTCAGGCAGGGGTGTGAGGGCCGGGGAAGGGGCGTAAATTATCTATGTAAATGTCTACCGTGTAGCGCCATCTGGTGTTGGTGGCAGAGGGTATTACAATTTTTTAAATCTGGGTAACACTGAGGTTAAAACACTTCACACCGGTACATTTTTCCTCCATCCCTTCCTCCCTCCCCTCCCCGCAAAATGGAGGGGCCTGTCAAAGCCACCACCACCCCCTCCCCCCTCCCCAAAACATGTCTTTCCCCTCCCCCTTTCACTCTGACCACTCCCTTACTCTCTCCTCCACAACCTGTGCCCCCCACTTGCCCCCAGCTTGGTATTCAACTCGTCGTTGATAAATTGAACTATGGAGGAGAGCGATCGAGATTCTTCAAGTGGATTTCAAAATAATTTGAATGAGACCGATCCGTACATGTACCCCACGTTCATCACCCTGGACGCCTCTTCGTTCCCCCATGAGGGACCCTGGAGGGTGATCATCCACTCCTTGATACCTCTGGCTCTGTTCGCTGTGATGTTAAACCTGGGGGTGTTCGGAGCCTGCATGGTGCGGCGTTTTGATAAACCCATGGTGTTTTACATCGCACTTTGTGTCATCGCAGATGCACTCTGGATATTCGTGACCCTGGCCACCTTTGTACGTGGACTCTTGGCTGGAAAAAGACGAGTGTCCTTTACTGAATGTCTCCTTCATATGTATTGTATTGATGTTCTGTCTGCATCTCAACTACTGATCCAGTGGGTAATGGACATGGACCGATACTGCGCCATTTTCTCGCCATTTTCCTATGCAGTTTGGACAACGAAGAGAAAAGGAATGTGGTGCCTCGTAGGTTTCGGTGCCATCAGTATTGCAATTTTAATTAAAATGCTAAACGGAATTTTTGCATCACGTTTGTACTTTTGCAAACACCAACTTATCATTTCAGAAGGTTTTTGCTTGCTGGGATTCCTACTTAAAATTTCTTGTCGAGAAAACATGTTTGCAAACATGTATGTTCTCATTCTTGCATACTCTGTGTACATTTTGTCAACCACCACCATCATTTTTACCTCCTGGAGAATCATCCTCGTGTGTAGAAAATCCAGTTCAAGCACATTCAGTAACAAGGCCCTGCACACGTGCTTTACACAGATCATGGTGTTTGTTGTGAAGGTGGGTTCAAGAATGGCGTTTGTGATATCGGTGAGATTAAGAGATCATAGTATTTCATTCAGATTAATCCTCTACATTATCTGCATGTTTGCATCACCCATTGCGGATCCCCTCATATATGGGTTGAGGACAAAAGAAATCCGAGAGCCTTTCACTTCGAGAGTCGAGAGCCTCTTCTATCTGAAGTGGAAGAAAATGTATTTTTCATTTCTGGATGTCAGAAAAATAAAAGTGCCACACTTTGAGAATATAAAGTTTATACGTTAGTTCTGTGATGATGAAGCCGAGCAAAGCTTACCGTCCGTGGAACACCAACCAATAACAAAAACATACACGTTGCGAGATTTTGTTATTACATCAAATCCTCGGTTATAAACCAATAAAATCAATTATAATTGTATGGAGACCTAGAGCAATGCAACTGCATCACCAATGTGCCTCCGCGTAGTCCCTGCCCATTACAACGGGCAGATGCCCTCATTGACTGTCCTAAAAATAAACAAGAAAGAGCAATCGGGGAATGCAGACCCTCGCCAGGACATGTTTGTGGTTTGTGTGGTGTTTATTAGCTGATGAGTTTCTGTGGTTTATTGATGACATGGATTTATGTTCAATCCAATATGGCTGCCGAACCACGTGACCAATGACGTGGTTAGTTTAATTCCCCCAGACAATGTTTGTGTAGATCATGCACAATAAATTTCAAACAGATTGGATAAAGCTTTCTACTTGTCTAATTATGACGTCATAATGAATACACCAATGACATAATCAGGAATGTGTGTTGTTCGTTATGAGGAGTACTTGACAATGCGCCACGTTTCAAATTTTCCCATGGAGCAGTTTCGGAAATAAAGAGGTGCAAAGTTTTTCGGTTTTTCCAAGATGGCGCCCATACCACGTGACCTATGACGTCATAACTATCATAAACAAATTATACAGGAGGAGGCGCTCTTGTGGTGAAAATTTCTTGGCAATCGAACCAACGTTTACAGAGAAAAGCATGCTCATTCTGTGGGGACTAACAGACAGATGCAAAATCACTCAAAGAGCAACAATTGGCAAAAGAGAAAAAAGTAGAATGGCACTCAGTAAAGCATCCTTTTGGCCTCAAAAATAAATAGTGGTTGAATTCAGTGACCTGATTTGCAAACAGTCTTAAAATTTTAAGTTAATTGGATGGAAATTGACTTTTAGAAATTTTAAGTTGTTGTTGACCTTTGGCCTGTGTTGACCTTTTGGCCAATGTTGACCTCAAAAATAGCTGGTGGTTGATTTCAGTCAGCTGACAAGAAAATCATATTCAAATTTCAGGTAGATTGGATGAAAATTGAGGATTTTAGAAATTTGAAATCTTTTTTTTTTTTTTTGTATACAAGATCGAGGCTCGTGAAAGAGCAAACATTAATCACACAAAAAGTCAAACCGACACATAAAACACAAAATAAGGGGAGCGGTAGAGAAGATGGGGAAGGACACAAACGCAACATTTGAGAGCAGGGACATTGAGAGAAATGTGGGAGGGAGAGGGCTTTGGGGGAGGTGGGAGAGGTATAAAACATATGGACACTGCAAGAACTTCCAGGAAAGAAGTTGGAATTTCAAAAAAGTGGATTTGGGGTGAAATTAGCGGGGGTAGAAAAGATCAAGGTTTTGGATGTTGGAAGATGGTGGTGAACAGCTGTTTTAAAGACCTGGAGGGAGGAGTGGGATTGAAAAGAGTGACGGAGTTTGTTCCAGAGGCGGGAGAAAAGAGGAATGAAGGAGTGAAGGTGAGCAGAGAGCCGAGATTTTGGCAGTTTAACCATAAGAGGGGTGCAGGCAGATCTTGTGTGACCAGTAGGAATATTTGGGGGACAGACCCCAGAGAGAGCTGGGGGAGCAAGGCCAGAGAGGAGTCGGTAGAAGACGGAAAGACCACCAACCTGCCTACGGTGAGTAAGTGAAAGGCCCTCGGAAATAGCTCCATCACAGGAGATTCCAATGATTCTGAACGCCTTGGTTTCAACAGCTTGAAGACGAGCTAGGTGTGAGGCAGGAGCACCAGCCCAGAGGGGAGAGCAGTATTCCATTGAGCTGCGCATGAAAGCCTTGTATGTGGTGAGGAGCTCGGGTGTGCCAAGGAAGGACTTCACACGACAGAGGATGCCCAGTCGGCGACTGGCTTTGGAGGCCAGATTTGAAATGTAGTTTTCCCAGGAAAGATCATGGCAGATAGTGAGACCCAAAAGCTTGAGTGACACAACTTATTGGAGAGGATTATTCAGAAAGTGGATGGGAGGGTTGTCCAGTCGGTCTTTTCGGAGAGACATCGTAAGAGTGTGAGATTTGTCAGGATTGAAAGACATGTTCCACTTGTTTGACCAGTCTGTGATTTTGTCCAGGTCTGCAGAGAGTGAGGAGGCTGCAGACTGCCGATCTGAGGGATGAGGAATGGAGCGACAGAGAGTGGAGTCATCAGCAAAGAGATAAAGAGGATTTTCAAGAGAGTCAGCGAGATCAGTGATGAAGACCAGAAAAAGCACACGGTCCAGAACTCGGCCATGGGGAACTCCAGCCTGAACAGGAAGAGGAGATGAGAGAAACCCATTCAGGGCCACACGTTGACTACGACTAGAGAGGAAGTCCACCAGCCATGAGTGGAGATTTCCATGGATACCAAAGGAGGAGTTTGGTGAGCAGAGCGGGATGCCAGACCGTATCGAAGGCACGTGATATGTCAAAGGAGACAGCACTAATTTCCTGTTTGGCATTGAGGACCTCCATCCATTGTTGAGACAGCAGAAGCAGCATGTCCAGAGTAGATTGACCTGGTCTGAAACCAAATTGATGATCAGAGATCAAGCCATTGGAGAAGAGGAAATATTTCATATCTGAAGCAGTGATGGATTCCATGACTTTGATGATAAATTGGGAGAAGGTTGATTGGTCTGTGGTTGCTAGTATCTGTTTTTGCACATTTTTTGTGCAAAGCGGTGATGTTGGCTGATTTCCAAGCAGATGGCAGATGACCTTGAGCAAAAGAGGGTGAAGAGAACAGAGAGAGGGAGCGAAAGAGCGGAAGAATAGGATTTTAGGACCCGTGGGCTGATGCCATCAGGTCCAGTTGCAGAATCAGAGCCGAGGGTTGACAGAAACTTTTCCACCTTGTCAGGAGGAAAGGACACAGAGTCCAAGAGCAGCTGGGTACGACTGGGTATGGTGGGTACAGAAAGGGATGGGTTTGGGACACAAGATTTAGAGGCAAACACAGAGTTGAGGCATTCAGCTTTTTCACATGCGGAGTCAGCTGTGTAGCCATTTGAGGTAAGGGAGAGGATGGAGGGGGAACAAACACCAGAAACAGATTTGACCAGACGCCACCAGGATTTGGACGAGGGAGACAGATAAGAGAGTTCGGTCTTGAGAACGGTGAGATATTGTTTCCTGGCTCTACTGAGGGTGGACACACACTTGTTTCGGGCTTTGTGAAAGGAAATGAGATTTCCTTCCATTTGGATTTGCTTTCCAGGAGACGAAGGCAAGTTGTTTCTGGGCAACAGTCTCACCACAAGATTCCGTGTACCATGGATGGGAGGAAGGGTATGACAACTGAAGACGAGATGGGATAAATCTGTGCATGAGAGAGAGCAATTTACTTTGGAAGAATTCCCAGGATGAGTTGATGTCAGAGGTGGTAGAGATGGGAGACCAGTCCAGATGATTGATGGCTGCTTGAAGACCATGCCAGTTGGCCTGAGTGAAATGCCAGACTCGTCGACGCTGAGGAGGCACTCTGAGAATGGTCAGAGGGATGTCCACTTTAACAAGCACATGATCAGATGAGCCGATTGGAGCAGAAGAAGAGCAGCAGACATTTGCAGGGAAGTTAGTCATCACCAAGTCCAGAAGAGAAGATGCTCCGTTGACTGAGACCCGGGTCGGGATATTGACAGATTGTGTCAGTCCCAGTGAGTCGCAGAAGTCCTTTGCTGAGGAGCCATGGCTGGTGAGAGAGGTACCCACACCCAGCCAATTGGCATGGTGACAATTGAAATCACCACATATGAGGAAGAGAGAGTTGTGATGAGTCGATAGAAGTTGGTCCATATTATCAGACAGCGAGATGTAGATGGAGTCATCACTGTTTTTGTGGACGGTACAACACACATATGAACAAAAGGTGGAAGCAAAGGGGAAGCCGTAGCCAGAGGTATTTCTGGGCGTAAGGTGGAGAGAGAGCAGTGCAGGACGAGTGAGGAAGAGAGTTTTTGATGAAGATAGCAACCCCACATCCAGGACGAGGCTCAGGTCTATCATACCGGAGGAGGGAGTAACCAGGGAGAGATATTAAGGAATCAGTGACATCATGAAGGAGGAAAGTTTCGGTTAAGCAGATCACGTCTGGTTTGTCAGAAGCAACCTGTATGGAGAGATCAGTCAAGTTTGAGCGAAGGCCTCGGATGTTTGAGGTCCATACCGTTAATGAAGAGGAAGGGGGAGCATCGGATACAGAACAGGGGGGGGAGGGGTAGGGTAAGATGTGGAAGAGGAGGAAGAGGTGGGGAGAGCTGTTGACAGTGTGTCAGAGATTTCAGAATAGTTAGGAGAAAGGGAACGACGGGGCGGACAAAAGGTTTGATGGTGATTGGGTGAGGCACAGTGAGGTGTTATTTGAGGAGGGGGAAGAGTGAGGCAGAAGGTTGGTGGTGATGGAGGTGAGACTTGGAAGGGGGAAGAAGCGGGGAGGATGCTTTGAAGAGGAGGGGTGAGAGGGGGGAAATGGAGAAGAAATAAGGGTGGGGAGATTTGAAGGGGAGGGGCCAGGGGGGAGTTTATGAGGGGAGCGGTTAGGGGGGAGTTTAGGAGGGAAGGGACAAGGGGGGGATTTGAAAAGGATGGGAGATGGGGAGATTTGGAGGGGAGGGGTGAGGGGGGGAGTCTAGGAGGGAAGGGGCAAGGGGGGAGACTTGAAAGGGATGGGTGATGGGGAAGATTTGGAGGTGAGGGGCAAAGGGGAAGATTTGAAAGGGATGGGTGATGGGGAAGATTTGGAGGGGAGGGGCAAGGGGGAAGATTTGAAAGAGATGGGTGATGGGGAAGATTTGGAGGGGAGGAGCAAGGGGGGGGGGAGATTTGGAGGGGAGTAGTGATGGGGAAGTTTTGGAGGGGAGGGGTGAGATTGGATTTTAGAAAGTGTTGTGCGATTAATGGGAAACGAACATTTATTGCAAAATAAGTTTCTTGTGACCTTCGAGTCAAAAATACATTTAAGGATGCTGGAGGGGGGGGGGGGGGGGTGGGTGGAGTGCAGGTGAGTTTAGGGAATGTCGGAAAGAGTAACTGTAAGAGATGGGATTTTTTTTTGGAATGAATAGATTTGTTGAGCAAGTCGAAAGCACCCTTTTAAAGAAGAAGAACAAAAAGGTGTTATAATATACGACAGAATGCAGTACTTCAGGGGAAAGTTTAAGCATTTTAAAATTAAACAGTGAAAACTATCTGGGGAAATGGGAGTGAAACAAGTGGTCGAAGAACGAACGAACGAATAAGAACAACGAATAAATGAATAAGAACAACGAATAAGAACAGAGAAGGAAATGTTTTCTTGGTTTGTTTTTTTTGAGTTGAGATTTTAAACAAGGACCTTGTTTGAAATTCCAACTTCTTTCCTGGAAGTCCTGGCAGTGTCCATATGTTTTATACCTCTCCCACCCCCCTTCCCATGCCTCCCCCCCAAAGCCCTCTCCCTCCCACAGATCTCTCGATGTCTCCATGTCTCTCGGTCCCTGCTCTCAAATGTTGTGTTTGTGTCCTTCCCCCTCTCTCCCCATCTTGTCTACCGCTCCCGATGTTATATGTTTTATGTGTCGGTTTGTCTTTCTGTGTGATTAATGTTCGCTCTTTCACGAGCCCCGATCTTGTATACAAAAAAAAAAAAAAAAAAGGAAGTATGGGGTGAAAAGACTCGGAAAAACTGAGAGAACGAAAGTAATTGGAGCACAATCAACGGACCGCTGAGAGAAAAATAAAGCCTCAAGGTAGGACATGGTACAAGGCCTCAAAAGACGCACAACGAATTAACTGACGATTTTTTATACAGGTATGAAAGATTAACACCGAGAATCTTCCTAGGGACACACTATCGGTACACACACCGAAAGATAAATACAGTTTCGACAAAAACACAATTGTGAACAATTACTTAACTTCGAAAGCGTGAGAGGGTGGACAGCTTCTAAAAACCATGCCCTCGCCGACAAAGATCTCGCGAGATCTCAACCTTTGGCCTATGTTGACCTTTTGAGCTCAAAAATATATAGGCTTTTGTCGGACCACGAACTCTACCATTTGGAGAAGTTTCGTGAAGATCAGTTTAAAATTGTGACCTGTAGGCAAGTATAAGTGAGTGGACAGACAAACACACAAACCAAAGTGATAAACACACTTGTAAAAAATTTTCTTTTTCCCAAGTAACAAGAAAAAGGAAGACGTCATGCAAAGCACAATACTTGCAAAATCCGCACCCCCCCCCCCCCCCACCCCAAAGTTTTCCATTGATACAGCAAATTGTCCATTTCATCAAGATTAAAATTGACGATCTTGATCAAAGCTCAGGTCAACAGGATGAAAAGTGCCGATTTTTCAGATGAAAAATTGTGATTTTAGAAGATTGACCTTGAGTTGACCTTTGACCTTTTGACCTCAAAAATAGTTGGTTTCCCGATTCATTGAGGCACTATACAAATGCCGTTCAATTTTCAAGGCAATTGGACAAAAATTGATGGGTTTTCAGATGAAAATTCATGATTTTGGAAGTTCGACCTTAAGTTGACCTTTGACCTTTTGACCTCAAAATAGTATGGTCCCAATTTAGTGACTCAATATACAAACGTTATTCAATTTTCAAGTCTATCTGATTTAAAACGGCGATTTTAGAAATTTGACCCCCAGGTGACCTTTGACCTCAAAATAAATAGGCTTCTCAAATGGAACAACCTATACAACTTCGTGAAGTTTCGTGATGATTGGTTTGGAATTGTGACCTGCAGGACAGTCACAAACAAACAAACAAACAGATAAACAGACAGATGAAAAATCGGTCAGAGACTGAGGACTTGCCGGAATGTACTTTTTTATCAGCCATTTTGGACAAATATGGCGGGCGAACCACGTGACCGATGACGTCATCATTATTTGTTTTCTAAACTAATTTATTCCTAGATTATGCTCAAGAAATTTCATCTTGATCGGATGAAGTTTTGTACTTGTCAAATTATGACATCATAATGGAGGCACCTATGACATCATCAATAACATATTTTATTCCCCATGGAGAGTTCTTTACAATGAGCCATGTCTCAATTTTTTCTACTAGCAACAGTACCCGCCCTATGGGCGGGGCTTCAATTGGAAAGCCCAAATGAAAAGGTAAAATATCAGAAATTGAAGGCTTTTTTATTTTAAACGATTCATATAAACATCCGTTGAATCATATCACACGCAAATCATCAAAATCTAAACAGTACATGGCTAAACAGTACATGGACGATCACGTACCATATACGTCTCGCGTCTCGCTCGCTCTCATGTTGTCCGGATCATGATCCTTCCGCAGATTCACCGACGGAAACCTTGTTACGACTTTTACTTCCTCTCGACAGTCAAGTTCGCTCATCTTTTCGGGGCACCAGCACGAGCCGAGAACGGCCCGTGCAGGGGCTGATCCGAGGATCTCACCAAACCATCCGATCGGTAGTAGTGACGGGCGGTGTGTACAAAGGGCAGGGACGTAATCAACGCGAGCTGATGACTCGCGCTTACTGGGAATTCCTCGTTCGTGGGACACTGTCTCAAGCCCCAGTCCCCATCACGGATGTAGCTCAGCGGTTTACCCGAGCCTGACAGCGAAGGGCAAGATACACGCTGGCCCGTCCAGTGTAGCGCGCGTGCGGCCCCGGACATCGAAGGGCATTCAACGTTCATTAAACATTAAGCGTTCATTAAACATTAAACGTTCATTAAAGGATTACGAAACGAAAAACATTACGAAATTACGTTCACACCGTCACGTCAAACACTACCGTGAACACATACATCGTCACAATGAGAACATCGTCATAATGAACATTATGCGAACGCGAATGTTGTGCGGGAGTCCAAACCTGAGAATGCTGGAGACCATAGCTGAAATTGGGAAAACTAAATAGCCTATTTTACTCCCTTGGGTCCCAGGATTACCCACCCAAAATATCTTTGCGATCGGTTCAGCAGTTTTTACGGTACCTTCAAACAGACAGACGGACATTTGGTGAAATATCATAAGATTCAGCACTTTCGGAGATATAGAGGTGCAAAGTTCTTCCGTTTTTACAAGATGGTGGCCGAACCACGTGACCGATGACGTCATCATTATTTTTTTTTCTCCACTAGTTTATGCCGACATGGCGCTCAAGAAATTGCATCTTGATTGGATGAAGTTTTGTACTTGTCAAATTATCAAATTATGACGTCATAATGGAGGCCTTGGGCCGAGAGAGTTTAAAATTGGGCACAGTCTATTCCAGGGAAAGAAAAATATGTCTGTAAAGTTTGGTGATTCTACGTTCAACGGTGTAGACGTAGTGCTGTGCATAGACAGACAGACAAACCAACCGATCAACATACTTGCCGGAATCTTTTCCGGCAAGTAACAAACCAACTGGTCAACATACTTGCCGGAATCTTTTCCGCCAAGTAACAAACAGACAGACAGACAAACAGACAGAACCACAAACGCAACTGACCAATATACTTGAAAAATCTTCGACTTTGCAAGTAATACATGTTACGTTTATAGGGGGTAGGCAGTGATTACTTTAGTACAGGTAGAATGTGTAAGTAATATGTGAAGGGGATTTCATTGACCCCTCACACGGATGGAGCCAGATTGTGTCACCCTGTGCCCTATTTGACTGGAGTCAGATTTGTGGCTCTGGTTATGTTTAAAACAACATTGCATTGATTTTACCTCACCTCATCAACTATGTACTATTTCTCTCTGCGAGACAGCAATCCGTTATTGGTTGAAGGAATGAACACAGAAGCATGTTGACAGTTATTTCGACCTCGGGCAAAGTATTGTTATGTCTGGGGGTAAAGCAATATCTAGAGCCAGATAGATCGGTGTAGGTCGGTATCCGACTGTCGTGATAGGGAATCTACCTGTAATAAGTTCTGTGTGTTTAGGCGGTTTGTCGGTTAAGAAGTATACCTGGGGACATACCATGATGTTCGATTGTTAGATAGAGTAGGGATTTAAAGGTAACGCGCCTGTGTGTCAAACCTGGTCCTCAAATCTTTGTCCCTTATGGCAATGCACACCAACATAGACACTTAGTTAGGCCCTTTAGTGCACGCATTAATTAAATTCCCTTCCCTGACAAGACTTTGGAAGGGGGAAGGCGGGAGGCCAGTTCAGGGCACCACCGCATGGACCGCAGCCAGCTGCACCTCCGCTAGGCCTCGGGTAGCTACGTGCTATGACCACGCTACACGCTACATGCTATGACCACGCTACACGCTACGTGCTATGACCATGCTACACGCTACGTGCTATGACCACGCTACATGCTATGGCCAGGCTCCAGGCCTGTGGAGGGCACTGATTGGGTGGCGTGCCGCGGCGGACGTCACCGCAGCAAGGTTATAAGAGGGCGCGCTGAACTCTATGCGCGGTCCTAGCCCGAGTTCGCTGGCTTGCTTCTGAGAGTTCTCTTGAGTTGAGTGGAGTTCGCTTGCTTCTTGCACGTTCCTTTGTCTCTCTGGCACATCCAACTCTTGGGAGAGCTGACTGGGACTTGGCAGACCGATCGTGTGTGGAGATCGACCTCGTGTGGAGCGAGGCCTTGTGGTGCTTGGAGCGAGGTCTGGTAGTGCTCGGAGGTGGACGGAGAGGGCCGCGTGGGACGTGGACGATACACTGCAAGACGACGGACGAGATAAGGCTGCACCCACACCCCACATTCACAAGTACACGACGTGTTCTTTTCGGTAATTCATTCCCTCGTCTGTATCTGAAGTGAGTTGTGGGGACGTCCCAATTTAGGATTATCATTTATTTACCGTCACGTTTTATTGTATCGGGTCCGTAATAAACGTGTTTCTTTTGTACATTTTACCCCGGATTCCCGTTTGAGTTAATTCCCTGCAGGAGCCAAGCTGCCGTCGGTTCACCAGAAGGTAAGCGCTTTTACCGCAGCTTTCCACTTTCCTTCTTCCTCCCACGTTTCATAGTTAAATCCGTGTTCGGTCGTCGCCTCCAAGTGAAGCCGTTTTTGGTCCATCCGCGAGCCCTGGTATTAACCTGAGGGTCCGCGCGACAGTATATTAACGCCAGTGTGACTTGGTGCCTTCCTAAGATATGAGAGTCGTGGGGACTCAGCAATCTTCCTTGCATGCAAGCCTTATCTTGAATAAATTATCGTGTACATTGTCCGGAGTTCTAAAAGTGCTTTCCTAGGTAATGGGTAAAGGTAAAATCCACAACATATGCTCCGAATGCCGTGTAGACATCTTGATGTTAATAAGTCGGCTCCGGGTGTTCGGAATAAATGTTACGTGTGGCCATACGGAGTGTGGCTCTTGTGTTAATTTTCGAGGGATTATGGGTAAATTAATTCCGTGTCCTTACCTCTGTAGTTTATTCGTTTGTTCCCTATGACACCGCACTAGACGCATAGCCAAGCCACGCAATCCACACCATAATTAAGCTCACTAATTAAAATACCACCGGAAACCATGCATCAAGCACTGCCGCTGATTACCCTGACTTGGTGAGAGGACACAGGACGGACAGGCCGAGAGCCACGCCCCGAAGAGCAGTGATTGGTTGGGGTTTTGATTGATGGGAAGGACTGGCAAGAAGCGACTTGCTGATTGGCGAAGCACTCCAGATGACGTGAGAGCCTGTGTGATAAAAGAATGCTTTGGCAGACATTTTCTCTCCCTGGCTTCCATCTCGTTCTTGACACCATTTTGGTCTCGCTCCCTCTTGTGCTTTCTCGTATTGGATGCCACAGCTGATGATTGTGTGCCGACATCGTCTTGCCCCTTCTGATTTGGACACCATCGTGACCTGCCATGTATGTTCCGAGATCTTGCTGGTGGTCGTGAAGAGGCAGAGCTGCGGACCAAAGGCTGCAGTTTCACGCGCGAGGAAGACGAAGATGGGCATGGCTGGAGGAACGAGCTGCATGCCTGCTCCTGGTCCATGCGAACTAGCGCGTTTTTCTCGCAAAGACGCCAAGGCCTCAGACGATCTTGGACCAATCCTGACGAGATTTTGGAGACGCTCATAGTTAAGTGCACACAGACGCATATTTCTTTGCAGTTATTTTTCCTTTTCGTCTGTATTTGGGTCTGTTTGTGGGGACGTCCCAATTTAGGATTTTAATTTTAATCATCGTGCATTTTCTTTGTTATTGGCATTTTCTTGAATAAACCTGTTTATTTGTGTACATTTTAATTTGCCCCTATGCATATCCTCCGCTATAATTTTGACTGAACGCCTCAGAGTATTAAGCTCGTTTTGGTCATCTGTGTTACCCTGCAGAGTTTACCGAGGGTAGTCACACGACAGAAAGAAACCGGAGTGCAAATTGCGTATTCCCTTTCAGTGAGCATCATCACCTTCATGCAGTGCCTGGAGATGGAATAGGAAAGGAGCGGTGTACAATACATCGAAATAAAAACAAGAAAAGGTCAAAGTGAAACATTGTTCAACTTCATCTTTGTGATGAAATTGTGTCTAAGTGGAACCCAGGTGCTATGCTGCCTCTGACCACTGAGAGGCTGCCATAAGAACTCGGACGGACAGTGCTCCGAGCATTCCTGTGACATTTATTCTGTGTGGTGTTGTGCATACTCAGATGGTACGTATTACTAGATGATCCAGGCTTGCTTGCACTAATTGCCAATCCATCTTTACTCTGATGATTACGGTATACTGATATGATGCTTGTTGATTTCTTGCAGGTGTTGCTAGAGATCGATTCTGAATTAAACCTACTATTGGGACAATGTTGTAGATCTGATTTTTACAACAATTAATTCAGAATCTTCTCTTCATCTTGAACAAGAACAACATGGCTCATAAACTGATACAAGTTCCAATCTTTGGCGCAGACCCCCAAGCTCCGGACGCGTCGGCACAATTGCTACACTGGTTAAAGCTACTGACCAGTCACCTAGACGCGCAGTACGAACTCACCGATGCCACAAGGCTGGTGGTGCTGCACTCCAAAGTGAACCATACTGTGTACACGTCCATTTCTCAGTGCGGAACGTACGATACTGCTGTGGAAGAAATGAAACATATTTACATCAAAACTCGGAGTGTGGTCTACACCCGATATCTACTCGCGACTCGTCGACAGGAACCCACGGAGACCATCAACCAGTTCGCTCAAGACCTCCGCCAGTTAATGAAGGATTGTACTACCGAGACACGCACCCATGCACAAGTTTGTGATGATCTTGTGCGGGATTCTTTTGTTTCTGGAATTTGGTCTCCAGTCATCAGACAAAGATTACTTGAAGAGGAAGATCTGACGCTAGAAAAAGCTCTTCAGCTATCTCTCCTATACAACGAAGCACAGGAACAAGCCGACGCGTATGACCATCCATACGTCACTGCAGGATTAACCCGACCGACACGACCGGAGAGAGCTACCACCGAGCAAGCGGATGCTGCATCTTCGCCGGAATCGGAGACACCCGATGTGCTTGAGGATCTCGACCCGAGTGTGACAGCGGCCGCTGCTGTTGGACCCAACCCAGGAAGTAACGCTAAGTGCTATTTCTGCGGGAATCAGAACCATCTCAGGTCAGTTTGTCCGGCTAAGGAGGCGATGTGTCATTTGTGTTCAAAGAAAGGTCACTTTGCAAACGTTTGTCGTTCGTCTCGGGGCCGGCGAAATCGCCCGACGCTGAATGTGCTTTTCTCTCCGTTCATGAAACAATCGGTGCCTCCCGCGGCCTTGATTGGAATCGCCCCTCTCCGTGCGCCCCGAGCTGAGCGCTCGACCTTGATGAGGCTTACCGCACCGACTAAACAAGTCACGCAATCACAACGGTACGCTGCTCGACCGTCCTTGACAGGAATTCTTTCGACGCCCAGCACACTTCCGGGTTTGGCTTCCCGATCGGCGTACACTGGCCTCGAATCTCTGCGCGTGGCACGAGTGCCCTCTACCGGCAGCACGATCGACCTACGATCTACTTTGACTACACGACAGCATGCATCTCCGCACGTGGCTTGAGCGCCCCCTACCGACGACCCGACCGCCTCACGTTCAACTTTGACTATACGAAAGACATTAGCGGGCGTCGGATCCACACGCGAGGCTCGAGCGCCACCTCTCGACGACTCGACTACTGCAGGGCCACCGGGCCTGTCCAGCGCTGTTATTCCACTCATGATTGAACGAAAATTTGCGAATGCTTTAATCAACATGGGCACCACTGATAGTTATGTCGATTTACGACTTGTTCAGAAGCATGGATGGCCGATTCTTGGGACAAAACGCAGAATCCTCATGGCTTCTCAAGGGCTATGGGTCAGCACTCGGGGGGAATGTCGACTAAAGCTTGTGATTAAGGGTCAAATGTTTCCGGATGTGCATTTAATGGTCTTACCAGCATTATGTGCAGAAATTTTGCTAGGACACGATTTTCTCCGGCGACATGGGCGTTTGGAAATGGAATTTGGTGGTGCTGATACTCTTGCTGTGTGTGCTCTTTCAGGGATGGAAATTGAGCCACTGTCGCTGTTTCCCAATATGACTACTGACTGTACACCGGTTGCTGTTAAATTGCGACGCTACTCACGGGCTGACACGCAATTCATTGCTGAGGAGACTGCGCAGCTATTAAAGGAAGGTATTATAGAACCTATTCGGTCGCCTTGGCGGGCCCAAGTTTTGGTGGTACGAACCGAATCGCACCGCAAACGCATGGTAATCGACTATTCGCAGACGATTAATCGGTTTACCCAATTGGACGCCTACCCACTTCCGGGAATGGATTATTTGGTACGACAGGTGTCACAGTACTCGGTATATAGCACTCTGATCTACTTAGCGCGTATCATCAGATTCCCATCCCCGAGGCAGATCGCATCTACACTGGGTTTGAATCCGGACAGAGGTTGTACCTGTTCACCCGGCTACCTTTCGGGGTCACAAATGGGCCTTGCTTCCAAAGGGCTATGGACGACCTCATTGCTAAGGAGAATTTAACCGATGTCTTTGTTTATCTGGATAATCTCATGGTTTGCGGGTACGACAAAGCACATCATGATGCTAATCTGAAGCGCTTCCTAGAGGTTGCGCACAAGTATCGACTGACTATGAACGAGGCTAAATGTCGCTATTCTGCTCGAACGATAGATCTCCTGGGATACACCGTGACCCACGGCTCTATCGCTCCGGATAAGGAGCATCTGCGACCCTTGCTCGACATGGCCCCGCCTCACAAACATGCTTCTTTGAAGCGCGCTCTTGGGCTGTTTGCTCATTATTCTAAGTGGGTTCAAAATTTTTCCGAGAAGCTTCGTCCACTTGTGGATTGCAATGCGTTCCCCATGAGTCACGCTGCTAAGGCCGCTTTCCATGGCCTGAAGTCCGACATCGCTGGCTCCGCTGTGTCAACGATTGACGAAAACAAGTCCTTTGTTTTGGAAAGCGATGCGTCGGACCACGCGATAGCTGCTACACTCTCTCAAGGGGGGGGGGGGGGGGAGGGGGCGACCTGTGGCCTTCTTTTCAAGGACTCTCGCCTCCGCAGAACGCAGACACTCATCTGTCGAAAAGGAGGCGTATGCCATTATCGAGTCGATCAGGCGTTGGCGTCCATATTTGCTCAGTCGATGTTTTCATATCATCACAGATCAACAGAGTGTTGCCTTTATGTATGACATGCAACATGCTCAATGCATTAAGAATGAGAAAATCACTCGCTGGCGGATTGAGCTCGCCGATTTCTGTTACAAAATCAAATATCGCCCGGAGCGGGATAACCTCGTTGCCGATGCTTTATCACGGCCCGCGGTGTGTGCGAGTCTCACCTCCTTTGAGGATCTGCGCGTTCTTCATGACACATTGTGCCATCCCGGCATGACGCGTTTCACTCATTATGTGCGCAGTCATAACTTGCCCTATTCCATTGAGTATATTCATCGGCTCTGTCGCACTTGTTCCGTTTGTGCTGAACTCAAACCTCGCTTCTACAACCCTCCGATGAGTACGCTGGTTCAGGCCACTCGGCCGTGGTAGAGATTAGCAATGGACTTCAAAGGACCCCTGCCGGCTTCACCGGCTTCGAGTAATTCTCGTTATCTACTCACGATAGCTGATGAGTTCTCCAGGTTCCCTTTTGCATTCCCGTGCGGCAATATGTCTGCTGCTACGGTTATCCGGTGTCTGCAGAACTTGTTTTCTATGTTTGGGAATCCGGCCTATGTGCACACCGATCGAGGCGCGGTGTTCTTGTCCCAGGATGTGAGGAACTTCTTGCTCCAGCATAATATAGCTTCTAGCTATACTACTCTGTATAGGCCACAGGCGAATGGACAGGTGGAACTCTTTAATGGCATTATATGGAGACCCGTTACTCTGAGCCTTAAGTCCCACGGACTAGGACTGGATCGATGGGCTTGGTCGCTACCTGGGGCGTTAAGCTCGATCAGGACTTTATTCTTCACCGCTACAAATCAAACTCCCCACGACCGTATCTTTCGTTACCCGCGGCGTTCGGGCAGTACTCGTCCTTTGCCGGGCTGGCTTGCTAAGCCCGGCCCGGCCTTTCTCAAACGCGCGGTTCGCACGAGTAAATATGACCCGCTCGTCGACAAGGTGCGCATTCTTCAAGCCAATCCCGAGCACGCTCGTGTGCTGTTGCCCAATGGACGGGAGTCTACGGTCTCGGTGCGCCATCTGGCCCCATGCGGGGATATTGATGAGCCGGCTTACGGCACAGTTGATCCAACAATGGAGAATCTACCGGCTACCCCATCGCCACATGCACCTGATCCGGATGGCTTTGTGGGGCCACCGCCGTCACCCGATTTAGGCGGGTATTCCGATGTGGGGGATTCCGGCCTCGGGGATGTGGCATCCGGTGCCTATCGGACCAGCGCCGGGAAAGAAATTCGCCGCCCCGACCGCTATGGTTGGATTGACTGATATGGACCGTTGCTATCTAATTACTCTGCTGCTATGCTTCGCTAGCTTGATTTCCGCCTCGGGGTGGTGTAGTTTTAACGTGGGGGAGAATGTGATGAAATTGTGTTTAAGTGGAACCCAGGTGCTATGCTGCCTCTGACCACTGAGAGGCTCCCATAAGAACTCGGACGGACAGCGCTCCGAGCATTCCTGTGACATTTATTCTGTGTGGTGTTGTGCATACTCAGATGGTATGTATTACTAGATGATCCAGGCTTGCTTGCTCTAATTGCCAATCCATTATTACTTCTATGATTACGGGATACTGATATGATACTTGTTCATTTCTTGCAGGTGTTGCTAGAGATCGATTCTGAATTAAACATACTATTGGGACAATGTTGTAGATCTGATTTTTACAACAATCTTATCAAATTCTTCATGTCAATCAGCATCAATGGACATCCACGAAACCTCAGGGACAATGCATCTGTGTAAAAGGAAGAAGAGGAACAATAATATAAAATTGTGGGCTTTCATACACGTTGAGAAGAACATTTACAAGCACAGCATATTCTTTACCTCACAAGGTGATATTCTCAAACCCATTAATAAAAAACACTTCTTTTCATTTTGCAGCGTGACATGTTTCCTATTTGATGGCGAAGCGAGCTGCTTTCATTTAAATGAGTCAATTATTCCTTGTCACATACGCAAACTCTCCACCAATTTTCGTCTGAATCCATCCACAACGTTTTGAGATATTCTGCTATTTATCGTTTTTGGCCTAATCTCTCAATGGTAAAGAATCACTTGGAAATTCTCGGATCCGGATTCGGATCTTCATCAATATTGAATCATTTCGTCGTTGTCGCACAAACAACCTGTCCACCAAGTTTCATCTGAATGTGTCCACAACCTTTTGAGATAAGCTGTTCACTGGGGGCGTCCCAGGTGTCCACTGGGGGTGACAAACAAACAGTGGTGAAAAATAACAGCTGTCCACCTTTGGTGACAGAGGTAAAATTAACAAACTACATTTATTTCAAAATAATTACATTATTGAAAAAGAACAAGAAGAAAAAGACATAAAATGTCATAACCCCTGCCGTGGTTTTAGTAATTGTGTTGTGCGGAGTCAAAGCCTGTCAGTCGGCCATCTTTGGTCAATGACAAAACAACATCTTCTGCATATGTATACTTATGTATTGGCTTTGTGCCGAGTTTGAAGAAAATCGGTCCATGCATGTCCGAGAAATGGATGGGGACACGTTTGAGTAACAAAATGGCCACCAGTCGGCCATCGTGGATCTGATCTCGAAAAAAATGACGTGCATATGTAACCCATCATTATTTATCTGTGTGCCAAGTTTTAACTGCATCGCCAAATGCATGTCCGAAAAATGGTTGAGGACGTGTTCAACATCGGGGTTTTTTGCAACTAAAATGGCCACAAGTCTACCACCTTTGATCGCATCGCAAAACAAAATGATGTACAAATGTTTGATGCCGAGTTTGATGCAGGGTTTGATGCCCAACAAACAGCGTTTTCCTTCAGTGTGGTCACCATCGTAGTCTCTCAAAATCGTCACAAAAATAGGACTGCAAGTCCTGAAGCTCACTTGGGCCAAGAGCAACAGTCACTCAAACTACACGCACACCCTCCACAGACCACTTTAGACCCTGATATTGTTTATGCCGTGAGGAAACCTTGGTAGATCACGGGTGATGAATGTCGGGGTCCAATTTCATTGAAATCATGTGTGTCGTATTGAAGTAAAAAAATTTAAATTTAAGTTTAGCCAGAAGTTAAAATTCAACATTTGCATTTAAACACCCACACACTTTGTTTACATATTTTATGTGTGGTTATACACAATCACATATAAGGTCAAATGTACCATTGAAAATATCTAACTATTGAGTGTGAGGATGTTACAAGTTAAAATGTGGTTAAAGTGGATAATCATATGGTTGGTTGTAATGCAGTGGAGGTTATGCTGTGTTAAAATTAATTCTGTCTTGAGTATGATGTGTTGAGAACAGCCTTATCATGATGGTAAGGTTGGGGTGAAGGCCAGCTCTCTCCGCGTGGACGTGCGGAGTTGGCTTATGGTCACAACAACCTTTGTACTGGATTTAAAAATGCAAACATCTTACAGGGGAGACATTGTGTTATAATTAATATGACCTGTTTGTGTGTTCCATTTTAAATGTTAAATGACAATGTGGATTTAAGTGTGGCAGGCGCAAGTTTTATTAATTGTACAGTGGTTAAAAATGGTTTTCAAAATGAATGTATTGTTACGTCAGGGGGGAGGGGGGGGGAGGGTAGAGCAATATGTAGAGCAGCTAGATCTGAATAGGTAACATGCTTCGAGATGTCGTGATAGCTAGAACCCACTATGTACCTTTAGGTTAGTATGTGTAGGCATTTGTCGAGTTAAGATGTATACTTGTGAACCTACCAGGAGGTTCGTGTGATAAATAGAGTTAGGGATTAAAAGATAACGCCCCTGTGTCTCACCTGGTCAGCCAAACCTTTGTCTCTTTTGGCACTGCACACCCCTTAGACACTTAGTTATGATCTTTATTGGAACACTAAATAACGCCCTCCCCAGACATGACTTAGGAAGGAACCCAGGCCAGGACACCGCCGCATGGCCGCTGCCATTTGCACCTCCGACGGGCCTAACCAGATAGAGTGCCACGTGCTATGACTACACCACAGGCCTGTGATTCGGTGGAGGCCACTGATTGGGTGGCGCGCCAAGGCTGACGTCGCCACCGCGGAGTGATACAAGGGGCGGTAGGACTTTCGAAGTGTGAGTGAGTTGGCAAGCAGAGGAGTTGGCCAGCAGTGGAGTTCGGACAGGGGGAGGATTGTGAGAGTTGCTCCGTTGGCTTGAACTTGGCTCGAAGCGGCACTTGGCGTGCAGTGGACTCGCGCTCTCTTCCCCCCTTTGCCATTCTTCATCGTTCTGTGTTCGTGCTCGAGTTGAGGGTCGACCTTCTGTGGAGCTCGCTGGCCTGCGTTGGACGTGTGGTGCTGGTGCACGGACCTCGTGGGCGGCGAGTGGATCGGAGCTTGGAGCGAGGCCTGGTGGCGGGCGAGCGGGGCCGTGTTACACGGAAGACGATCAGAGACAGATAAGAACGAGCTACGCGTTCCCCCCTTACATGACGAGACGTGTTATTTTGGTATTCTTTTCCCTCATCTGTGCTTTGAGATCTGTCATGTGGGGACATCCCAATTTTGGCCATTATTTGATTATCGTCGCGTTTTATTGTATCGGGTCCGGATTAAATCTTTATTTTTGTGCATTGAATTTGGTGTCCGTGTCGAGTTAATTTAGGTTGCAGGATCGAAGCTGCGCCGGCGCGCAGAAGGTAAGCACTTCCGCAGCCTCCATTTTCCTTCTCCCTCCCATGCAACACATAGTAAAATCCGTGTTTGGGTTGTGCCTCTGAATAAGACCGTTTAGGCTATCCGCGACTCTGGTTTTAACCAGAGTTGCGCGAAAGTATGTATTGTCATACAAGTCAAGAAGCCCCTGGGTGCCGTAGAGTCTGCATTCCTCCGTCTCGTACGTGGTAGACTTTCGGCCCAGTTCGATGTAATCGAAAACATTGTACTCAATCTCATCTGCCTTTGGCCTTGAATGATGCAACCAACCGAGTGCTTGAGTGTATAGAATGGGCTCAACTGGAGAGTCAAATGAGAGAGAGTCCTGCAGAAAATACCTTTATTGGCAAAATGTAACTAGATATGTGTGATCTTCTCTCCGTGCTTGCATGAAATAAGTTTGAACTCTGTAAGATCCTACCCCATTGCCCAATTCATGTTGAGAAACCCGTTTCCCATTCACTTATTCCATCAATTCATTGGACGTAATCCAAATTTTGTGTGGATGAAAGAAGAGTCAAGTTGTAAAGATTTTTAAAATTCCAAAAATTTCCTTCAAATTCCACAAATGTCCCCTGTGTCTCACCGTGTTAAAGTGCATCGAGGCCGACAAGTTTTTCGGCCTCGATGTCACACGCGGGCGAGCTTTGGTGCGGCCGTCGCGGATCACGGGGCTGATGCTGATGCACCACACCTCGTGGATCTCGAGGCTGATGCACACCTCGTGGCCGCCGCCACGCCCAGCCCACCACCACCGTGAAAGCCACGGCTTCCGCCACACCCGCCACAAGCCTGGTGCCATTTCCACGCCAGGTTCGGCCACAAGGCAAAGAAGCGTTGCCCGCCGTGCTCGTTCGGCAAGTCGGGCCGACGCTCGATAGCGGCTTTGAGCGTCGGCCTTTCCGGCAGCCTTCTTTTTATAACGGACACCTTGTCCGGGCGCCGCTTCCTATGCGACACAGGTGCACAGGTGAGCGTTATCCCTGCCTCTACGTCCGACAAGCGAACCGCGGGCCTGAGCCCCGCGTTGCTTGCAGCCAACGGAACACCCATACACACGTTCGGGAAGCGCTGCCTCTCCCTGCGGTTCGGAGGGCAACTGATATTGCAAGAAAATCTGATAATGGATGGAATAACTGTTTAGACAAGTAAATGCATTTGGAGGAAAGTGGACTCAATGTACAGTATCAGAAATTACTTGGCATTAAATAATTTTAGACATTGATGATGTGATGATGATGATTTTAGGCATGATGTGGATGGTTTGGCTGGAACATAGAGTCATGATTTCAGTCTTCAGCGCTCTTCCTTTGGGAATAAAACCACAGCTGGACTAAAGGTCACACTCTTTGAGTGAAAGGTATAAATGGGAATGGTGGTGGACTTGAGGAGGGAGGAGAAGTAGAGAGGAATTTTTAACAGACGGACACATCAAATTACAGTGGTGGCATCACTGAAGTTTGCAAAGACAGGTTTTGGCCATAGTACATTTTGAATAAAAATACACCTTGAATGAACAGAAATCTGTGAATGTAAATCATGAATCAACACAATGAATGAAATGATAATAAAAACAATTTCACTCGGCAGGGTCGGTTCACCTTAAAGCCACATTTCACACAATTGTCTCATTGTTTTTCACTGAGTATGTGTTTGTGTTCTGTATTATTCACTAATATAACGTTTTTCAAGGTGATTTTTAATTTGAACTTTGCCGGTGCATAATGTTTGATGGATTTTGCACTTCAACAAAGGACTGGATTACTCCAACCTTCTCTCAGAATCCTGTTCGTTGGAATTTCTGGAATAAAATAAAAACTCATTCATTTGCATTGCATTCTTTTATCATTTTTATTTCAGACTAAAATTGAGAAGTTGATTTTTGGGTGATTTTTTTTTTTGTATACAAGATCGAGGCTCGTGTAAGAGCGAGCACATTAGATACACATGAGCACATAAAACACAAAAAACATAAAGGGACATATAAAACATAATGGGAGGGGGAGTCAACATGGGGAGAGAGAGAGAGAGGGAAGCACACAAGCACAACATTAGAGAACAGGGAGAAGAGGAAGGATTTAATATCAGAAGCAATGATGGATTCCATGACTTTGCTGATAATTGGGAGAAGGCTGATTGGTCTGTAGTTGCTAGGATCTGTTTTTGCACCTTTTTTGTGCAAAGCGGTGATGTTGGCTGATTTCCAAACAGATGGCAGATGACCTTGAGCAAAAGAGAGGGTGAAGAGAAAAGAGAGAGGGTGAGATAGAGCGGCAGAGCAGGAATTTAGGACCCGTGGGCTGATGTTGTCTGGTCCATTTGCAGAATCAGAGTCGAGGTTTCTCAGAAACTTCTCCAGGTTTGACAGAAATCAGATTTCTTTGTGCAAGGGCGTGATCATGAATGTAAGTGTGTCGTCGATCATGGATGTAAACATTCTACAAACAGTCACTATTCATTCTTCTGCCATGGTACGATACATACTTATGGCCTGGCTTTATCTATGAAAAGTATTCATCAAAATGTTTGAAATCAACTTCCCATAAGTACCTGCACTTCTGTCTCGGGTGCATCACAGCAAACAACCTGGCAGTCTGACATCACGGCTTAAACTGTTGCACTTTAAAATGTATTCATATTTTTTAGGAACACGTGTCATTGTTAGTGGGAATGATGAGGATTTGCAGAGGGATAAACTCGCTTGGTAAAGTTATATTATTGATTCACTTCACTTGCATTTGTCTTGCATCGAGAAGTTATGTATAATTTTTATTCCATCTTTTATGGAGGCGAATTAAGGGCTCTCGGATTTCTTTTGTCCTCAACCCATATATGAGGGGATCAGCAATGGGTGATGTAAACATACAGATTATGTAGAGGATTAATCTGAATGAAATACTATGATCTCCTAATCTAACCGATATCACAAACGCCATCATTGACCCCGCCCTAATAACAAACACCATGATCTGTGTGCAGCACGTGTGCAGGGCCTTGTTACTGAATGTACTTGAACTGGACTTTTTACACACGAGGATGATTCTCCAGGAGGTAAAAATGATGGTGGTTGTTGACAAGATTAACACAGAGTATCCGAAAATTAGACCATACATGTTTGCAAACCTTTTGCCTGCACAGGATACATTAAATAGAAACCCCATAATGCAAAGCGCTTCTGTGATAATAAGTTCTTCTTTGCAAAAGTACAAATTTGATGCAAAAATTGGATAAGAAATTGTAGATATAATTGCTGTACCAATGACACACAAAGACAGGAACCACATTCCAGTCCTCTTGGCTGTCCACACAGCATATGAATACGGTCGAAGAACGGCCCAGTATCGGTCGATGTCCATCAACCACAGGATTAAAAATTGAGACCGAGAAACACATTCAATGAAATACACATGAATGACACATTCAGTAAAGTATACTACTCTTTTCACTGCCAAGAGTCCACGTACAAAGGTGGCCATGGCCAGACAAACCCAAAGTGCATCTGCGATGACACAAAGTGCGATGTAAAACACCATGGGTTTATCAAAACGCCGCACCATGCAGGCCCCGAGCACCCCCAGGTTTAACATCACAGCGAACAGAGCCAGAGGTACCAAGGAGTGGATGATCACCCTCCAGGGTCCCTCATGGGGGAACGAAGAGGCGTCCAGGGTGATGAACATGGGGTGCATGTACGGATCGGTCTCATTCACATTTTTGTGAAATTCAGTTGAAGTATTTTCATTTTTCTCCTCCATAAGACTTGATTTTCGTGGATGTAGATTTTGTTCCCTTTTATCGAATCTACAAAGACAAAAACATGCAACTTTATGCAATATTATGATTGAATTGAACATTTATGTGGTCTAAAATCTTAATAGATGTCAAGAAATGCCAAGGCAGCCATTCAATTCCACTTTAATGAGAAGGTTCATTTGGAATTGTAATCAAATACGTTTTCACAGAAAGTAACTAAAACGCCACTCAGTAGAGCGCATACTCCCGCCGTGGGTCAAGTTGGAGCCCTATCTTCCAATGGTAAACAATCCTTCAAAAAATTCCTGTATCCGGAATAATATCCTGAGCTTCACCAAAAACTAATCAATTCTTCCTTATCCAAAGGGCAATCATCCCACCAACTTTCATCCAAATTCGTTCAGAACTTTTCCAGATATCTTGTTCACAAACACACGAACATACGAACACACACACACACACACACACACACACAGACGGACACGATTGAATGCATTACTCCCTGGTGGGAGTAACTAGAACGGCACTCAGTTGAGCGCATACTCCCATTACTCCCGCCGTGGGTCAAGTTGGAATAATACGTTTTGTTTAACATCCCCTCTCCCCAAAACAATAAATGAAAAAGAAAGTAGGCCCTAACTGTGAGATAATTTATTTTGATATATCTCGGAATTAGAGGAGAAAAACATCATTTAAGAATAAGAATAAAAGCTCGAATGCAGTAAAACAGAAAAAATCTTTCACAAAAAAAATTTCCCAAAAAAATTCCTGGATCCGGAATAATATCCTGAGCTTCACCAAATACTAATCAATTCTTCCTTATTGTTACGTGCTCCTCCCCGACCTCCTGGTCTCGGTATGCCTCCGAACCCCGGGAGGAGCCCCGGCAGAACAATATACAGACTTGGCATTTAATATGGAATATTTTTTAGCCGCGTCGCAGACGCTGCTCATAGAGTGCCCTCTGCTGTTGTTGTTGTTGTTCTTCTTCTTGTTCTTCTTGTTCTTGCAGAGAAGACAAAACGTCAAAGCTCCACCCATTCTGGGAACCATAGCTCCACCCATTCTGGGAGAGCCTTCATATAACCAAATATCCACCATTTTATTAACTCGCACAGCTTTGAGGCCTGTTTTGTAGGCCCGTGGTGTCTTCCTCTCTCACACAGTTTTATTTCAAATCAAATTCGATATATCATTTCATTTTTCACAGTCGCTAACATAGTTTTAGACTCGGTTGAAAAAAAACGGGAAGAAAATCCGATGAAAGTTGCCCTTTGTAGAACGAAATGAATTCTCAAAGGCCTGTAACTTCAAGTCCATTGAGATATATTTTTTTTAAATCGCGGCATGCTCAGTCATACACCGCCCAAAATAAGAGACGGGAAAATGCCGAGATATATATATTTTGTTTAAATCGCGGCATGGTCAGTCATACACCGCCCGAAATAACAGACGGGAAAATGCCGAGATATATTAAAAATTCGTCCATTTGATGACAATCGTCACGATGAAATATTTAATTTATACGTCGTCACAATAATGTGGAGAGAGGAGCATAGCTTCGTTCACGTGTCGCCACACACGGGAAATTGCCGAGATATATTTTTTTTAAATCGCGGCATGGTCAGTCATACACCGCCTGAAATAACAGACGGGAAAATGCCGAGATATATTAAAAATTCGTCGCCACACACGGGAAATTGCCGAGATATATTTTCACTTTGCACAAAAATAACATCAAGTAATCGAATCAATAGGAATGTCCTGTGCCTATAACATCGACGTTATAGGCACAGCTGCATCTAGGCATTGTGTAACATCGACGTGGCTTTTGTTTTAATTAAAACTTTTTGTACTTGTTTTTTTCTTGACTTGGGTTTACTTTCTTAACTCAGTATATCAATCTGGTGAGTTTCTTTTACACTTTGGTGATTTATTTGTTAAAAGAACCATGTCACTGATTGTCTGTCGCAGCAAGAAGTCAACAACAGGATTATATCACAGGTGGCGTGGCAAAATGTACGGACAGGTGCATTTGATGATTGGCTTCACAGTCGGGTATACAAGGGTTGTTGCGTTCTGTATTAGTGGAAAACAACTGCTCCACGTCTCCAAAAGTTATTGCCGCTTCCTCTGGAGATGGTCCGTCAACTCGACAATGCTGTTTGTCATGGAGTGGTGGCTTTACGAAATTACGGCATGAAACAGCGTGCTATTGCTCGGCAGTATGGCATCACTCAAGGTCAGGTGTCAAACATCCTGAAACGAAATGCTCAGAGGGGTGTCCCTACTGCAATATCGAGGCCAGGACGTCCCCGCAGAACCACAAGGAGGGATGATCGCCAGCTGCACCGGTTAGTACGCGATGGCCATACCAAGTCAGCTAATCGGCTTAGGGCTGAGTGGCAGCAACTGACAAATGTGCCTGTATCCAGAAGGCTAGTCAACCAACGACTGTTTCATGCAGGCTATCGTGCCAGGCGTCCCCTGAGAAAGCCACGCCTGACCAGACAACACCACCAGCGCCGATTGCAGTGGGCCAGAGAGCACCGTCAATGGCAGCCAGGACACTGGAATTATGTGATCTTCAGTGACGAGTCTAGATTTCTGGTCTATCGTCAAGATTGCCGCGTCCGAGTGTGCAGACAAGTGCATGAAGCCTACAACAAAGATTGTATAGTGCCAAGAGTCCAAGCTGGAGTTGGTGGGGTGACCGTTTGGGCTGCTTTTCATGCAGGGGGCAAAACTGACCTGGTTGTTCTGAATGGAAACCTGGACCAGTTCAAGTACAGGGCCATTCTGGAAGAAACATTGCTTCCATTTGCTCGTGCAGCCTTTCGAGGAAACTTTGTCTTCCAAGATGACAATGCACGGCCTCATCGTGCTCACATGATCCAACACTTTCTTGCTGACCATGGTGTAGAGCATATGGAGTGGCCTGCCATGTACCCGGATATGAATCCGATAGAGAACTTGTGGGCAGAATTAACGCGTCAAATCGACCACTTGGACCAGCAGCCGACCTCTGTGCGTGAATTGCAGCAGGCTATTGTCACTGCAAGGCAAGCGATTCCTGTCCAAACCTTGGCAAATCTCGTGAACAGCATGCCTCAACGTATACGTGCTATCCTGAATGCTCGTGGGGGTGACACGAAGTACTGAACGTTATATTTTACTGTCCGTAATCCCATTCGTAATTTAACCTTTGTTTTTGTTAAAAAAAAAATTGGCTAATGTGCAAAATAAAGAGATACTTCTGGAAAACGAACAGAAGTTTAACACAGTACTGTCCATGAATTGAGTTCAATATCAGTTTACATCACTTTCAAGGATCAATTTATTTGTTTCGAAATGTCAAATGTGGTTTTTGTTTCTTTTAAAGGTCACATTAACAAAATCTAGAATAATTTCAACATAATTCCAATGAACTTTTGGTTCTAAGACATCTTGAAAAGTAAGTTCACCCCCACAAAAAAAATTCCATATTAAATGCCAAGTCTGTATATTATTCCGTGTCGAAATCAATAAGGAAACCACACCAATGGTTATAAACAAACCAATAATATTGTTACGGAAGCGGTTTAGATGTTATTTTGACCGAGCGGTTGGTATGACCGCGACCGAACAGTTATTCCCCGACTAGACCCCGATTCCACCCAGACGTTGACCAAATCGCGCTATGCTAAATCAATGATGGAAAGGACACAACGACGGGGATAGATGAAACGACGCAAGGGGTACAGTTCTCAAGACCTCCGGAGGAGGGTATAATTACAGTGGTGGAGAAAAGGGGGTAGATTACAAGGTAGAGTGAGGTAAAGACACAGAAGAGATAGGCACTTAATTACAGTCTTATCTTATCCCAGACAGACCACAGACAAACGGAACAAGGCTGACTTACACAGGGATTGATGGCAGGAAGGGACAGGTAGTCGATAGCACAAGGTGCACCTTGGCTCAGGGACAGGATAAAGCACGGTCCAGTCCAGAGATGCGCGGAGGCCTCACAGCGCTCGGAGGGTACGTCTTGCTTGCTCCAAGCTCAGCGCGCATCTAACGTCACCTCCCTCTTCCTGCGCATGCTCAGCGGGGAGTGACACGCCCTCGGCTGGTTGGCTCCGCCCCAGATGGGACCGGTCCGCCGCTTCCATTGGGTGCGGGGGTTACCGGGCTCCGCCCTTGACGAGGAGCTGACAGGGAGCCCCTATTTGGTAACCCCGTCGAGCACATGTTCAATGGCGGCTCGTTGGGAAGGCCTCGTGCCCTCCCAACACCCCCTACCAACCAAGCCGGAGTGAGGATGCGCACTCCCTGTGCACACCGCCGCCATTGCTGTTGTTGTTGTTGTTGTTGCTGAACCGTGAGGAAGAGCTGCGGGGAGGTATTGGGAGGTCCTAAACTTCCTAACGGTGCCATACAATCACATTCTGGTGCAACGAAGGGTCAGAATTAATGGAAACGAGTCCTTAACTGACATAGACTAAGAATAACTAGCAAGATGTCCTATAGTTGTCTTACATGAGATGCGGTGAACCTGGGCACGACATTTAATGGGGGAAATAGGGGGAGGTCGGGTCTACAGAGTGTTGTTTACAGAAAATGGGACTAGGGAATGGGGGATTGGGGATAGTTGGGAAGTATTGAGGAAATAGGGGAATATTTACAAGCGGATATGGATGGATGCAAATCCCATATCCGCAACATTGCACCCTTGTCTACCTCGGGGCGTCCCGACCCGATAAATTTTTACCTACGTTAGTGTGGCACTCAGATGTAGTTCCCTCTACTATTAACTCAACCCTGAGTGCGACAGTTTTACAGATGTTCACAAATGAGTAAATATGTCCCCCTGTGACGTTGCACCCTTCTCCTAACAGAAACACACCCACAGGATAACCGAATCGCGGAAAGCATCCTCAAACTAAACATACAGCCGGTAGGGAGCATCATTTATACAAGACTACACTGATATTTACACTACGATCCAGGACCTGTTCTTTGAGGAACACATGCAGATGTTATGCATAGGGAGAGCACGCATGCCAGCATCGATACACCAACCCACGAGTGCCCTGTGGCCCTATGGCCTTTAATAATGTGCAGAGCACCCCCGTCCAAGCACCAAAAGCACCACCCCATACGCACAGTCAGCACCATCCGGTGCACCAATTAAGTGTTCATAAAAATGCACAATTAAGTGTCCATGGTCACCGGTGGTGTCGCAGCCGGCCGATGTTCTGCCGCTGGTCTTGCCTTCATGGAGTGCACTTGGCCTTCTGGCTTCTTTAGAAATAAAGAAAGGCGCCAACCGCGTCCATTTCTGAATTGTGGCCGTCAGGGGGCCAACTAAAAGTGGTTCACCTGTATGGCATAGGTGCCACGTTGACCCAGAGGTCCATCAACGGGTGGTGCTTGCCCGCAAAAGAACTGCGGTCCATGGTGGGCGGCCACAAAAATGGCGGTCCATATGGTGTATCGATCCAGGCAGCAAGCAGCGGAAGTACAGGCCCACAACTGCGGAGCCAGCACCTCTCTCTCCTCTCTCTCTGCCCCAAAGCCAGATCCTCGGAGGTGGGAGACAAAAGAAGACAAGTGAGTAAGGTGGAAAGGGCGCAAAAGTGCACGCAATTCAAGGTAATGCACACTGGGGGCACATGGGAACCAGGTGAGACAGGTACGTTCCTACCGTACGCCCCCCCCCCCCACCAGGTAACCTACATTGCCCCTCCCTTACCCCTTACTGTATCCACAAAACACAACACTACCCATAAACATCTACTTTACACATCACCAACGTCCCTACTGTCTTCCCCGTTCCTCCCATAAACCAAATTCGTCTTCTCTCCCTCCTAACCAATCAAATTTGCCATTTCCAACTCTCATCAAAATCTGCCATCTCCAACTCAACATCAAAATCTGCCATCACCAATTCATCATCAGTCCCTCCTAAGGAGGGAGAGATGGAATCACCCCAATGTCTCATCCACGTCGTGATGCGTCTCACAAATCCACACAGCAATTCTCCTTTCCTGCAACACAGAACAAAGGAACACAGGTGTGGAGTCATCATCACCACCTCACGTAAGTGGCTGCGTATGGTGCGACAGGTTCATCAATCCTAACTATTTCCTAACTGACTTTAACAACTTTACATTACCCGGGGTCTTTCTCCTGCCAAACCATTGGCCCACTTACACTATGGGTTCTAAAAACCAATTCCCATTGCCCAAACTGTGGTGCTTCTCAAGTTGGGGTCTCACTCCCCCGATTCATCACTCGGTGCCCCCGCACAATTTCGGTGGCTGGGTCGTGTGACGCTCCTAGCTGGTCCGCCCACCTGCACACCTCCACCACTGTTGTTGCCTACCGAGCTCACCTGCTCCTCCCCCTAACCTAACTAACTGGGGAAGGCCCTCTCGCACTCTCACCCCCTCAGTGCCCTCTCTGGCACGGGCTGCCCGAGCCACACCCGGGATCCTCAGGCACCCACTGACACCAACCACAATTTACCTATACCCTCTAACTATTCTTTAAACTACCCTCCCCGGGTACTCGTGAAAAGGGGTCCACTCTTCCCCCATCCACACCTTCGCACCATGCACACCACTCCATACCACTTACTCTAACTCTCTCCACACCACTCATTCTCTGCTCCATATATTCCACACACCTGTACTTGCACACCTGTGCTCTCATACTTGGTGCCGCCTGCACCCTTCACTCCCCCAAGCGCATTCGCGCTGATCCACAACACTCACTACTCACCATGACACTCATCCGCAATGCTCTCTCATTCATCACTTGTACACTCACACACACCTCGGAGCATTGCCTCACCGATGCCTCATTTGAAGCTGCTCACCAGCACTTCCGTTCACACTGCATCATCTGCCCTGTCTACTCCCTTCTAAAACTCGCGCTCCTCCGTCTTCCCTTACACTCAGCGCTCCCACGTCATTATCAAACACACTAAACTACCTGCGTCCCCACTACAGGTATCCTTGTCACTAACTAACCTTAACGTTACCTAATGTCATCTTCGCTAGATCCCTACACACAATATCCTAACCCACCCGGGCTAGTTTTCACTGCCATACACCCCATAATCTATAGCGCATTTGCCCCATTCATGGGAAGGGTGGCAGAGATGCCACCCTTACCCACCGGCCCATCGCTCATCAATCCCCCAGTCCTCTGGCACTAATAAGCCCCCCTTATTCAGAGGTACTGGGTCCCGCCTCGGCATCTAAAGCCGAGGCAATCCACGGGGGCGCCTGCTCGCCGGTGTAAGGCCTTCTAGTTTCCCGGGGTCTGGTGGGGGGGTGTCTGGGGTCGGCTAACCCGCTTCCCCCTGGGCGGAGTTGAGGACCTCAACCGCCGGGGATCATCCCGGCGCGTGGCTCGACAGTGCCGCGCCAGGTGACCCAGACGGTTGCAAGTATAGCACCTCACCTGATAAGGTGCTTGTCTCCGGAATTCCAAATTTCCCCCCCTGAAGGTCCGAATTGGATGACCCGCTCGTGGTCCACCGCGGGCCACCTCCGGGGCCGCCTGCCATGGTCCAGGTCCCGCCAGGCGCTGGTCCACCAGCCTCCGGACCATGCCCGCCAGGTCAGGACTCACGTCGGGGGCGGGCCCCCTAAGGGGTCCGCCCTCCATCGGGGGTCCCACCTGGCAGACCGCCATTGCGTGACGCTCGCTCCCCCGGGCCAGGGGCCTCGCTGCTTCCCAACGGGCTGCAGCGTCAGCCGCCTGGCTCAGAGTCTGCGGGCGCCACATGGCGAGCTGTTGCCGGAGCTCAATATCCGGGAGGGCCTGGATAAAATGGTCCAGCGCCAGGCTTTCCCGGGAATCCGCTGCCATGTTAGCATGTGCGATCCCCACTGCGCGGCGAATGTCGTGGGCAAGTTCCCCGATGGCTTCCTGGGGCTTGCGTTTTCGCAGCGCGAGCTGAGCTTTAACAAGCTCGCTCTGCTGTTCAATGCCGAATCGATTAATTAGGGCGTCGCGGAGGGCTGGCAGGGTGAGAGCACCCGGTGGTAATGCCGTCAGCACCTCCGCCGCCGCGCCGCGCAATGCGGCCACCAGGTGTACTCCACCTTCGTCCTCACCCCAACCGTTGCCCTTACACACACAGTCAAACTGCGCCAGGTATGCGCGTAGATCACTCTTGCCGTCATACGGCGTGAGTGGGACCTTGTGGGACCACCTCGTATGCGAGTCGTTGCCCGCCTGCCGGACCCCGTGCGTCGCCCCTTGCGGGGTCAGCGCGGGGCCGAACCGGCCGGGCCCCCACAGTACATTACCCCCAAGGGGCTCCCGTGCCTCCCCTGTCCCTCTAAAAACTACCCCTGTTGGTGTCGATGCATGGGTCACACTTCCGCAACCCGCTACCCATTCCATACCACCACAACCTTGCTCACTCACACCTCGCACCTCTCCCATCACCGGACCCTCTCGCTCGCACCCTCGTTCCATACCCTCCGGACCAGCCATACACCTCACTCTTGGCCTCTCACGAACATCCGGGTCCATCTCGACCCCCAAGCTTATTAAATCACCTGGCGCATCATACGCACGACCATATTAGTCACCACTTACACCGGGTCCTCTTTCTCTTCGCTTCTCCTCCATCACCTACGAATCCCTCATCCGGTTAATGAGCACCTCATCACGATCCGAACACAGACTTTGGACCAATTCCTTTACTTCCTCCTTTATCTTTTTCTTATCCTCTCTCCGTCGCTTCTTAATTTCGCTCACCCCTTCTTCCACTTCTTCTAATTTCTGCTTCACCTCCTTCATCTCCTCGTGCGCCCCCTTAAGTTCTTCCTCTAACTCCACCTTATTTTTTTCTATGTGCTCCCGCACCTCCCGCTCTTTAACCTCCATCACCTCTACCACCTTGTTCATTTTCCTCGTCAGGTCCTCATGTACTGTCTGACACTCTTTTTTAATTACCCCTACGTCCTTTTTCATCTCCTTCTGTGTCGATTTTAAACCCTCTATTACCGCTGTGTTCTTCTTTACCTGGTCCCCCAACTCCTTTTGTCCCACTGTCAGTTGTTCTACTCCCAGCGTCAACTCCTCTATACCACCTTGCAATTTTACAGTCCCCTTTCTCACCTCCTTCTCCATGCGCTCCTTACAGTGCCTCACCTCCTCGCGCACTCCTCTGACCTCCTCACTCACACCTCTTCTGATCTCCTCTCCCATCACTTGCATCTCCTGCCCAGATGCCACCCTCATCTGCTCCATTTCCTCCCTGTGAGCATCCAATTTAGTTTCTACCCCCATTCTGACCCCCTCTATCTGCTGCCCCATTTTTTTAACTTCCCTTTCCGCTTGGTCCCTCATGTCCCTCAATTTGCCTTCCATACTGTTTTCTAACCCCTCTAACCCCTTTTTCATCCCTTCCATTTGATTCTCTTGAGCGGCCATTCTGTTTTCTACCCCCATTAACCCATGTTTCACCCCTTCTATCCCATTGTCTAACCCCTCTAATTTCTTGTCTAATCCCTCACCGGTACCCCTCGCTTTGTCCCTCATTACCCCCATTTGGCCCTCCAATCGCTCTCCCAGTCGCTCAATTTGGCTCCCCATACTCATCTGTACAGCTGCCTGTAGCTGCGCAATGAGGGCCTGCATGTCAATCCCTCCCACTTGTGCAGCGGGCGCGGCCGCCGTAGCCATCTGCGAGGCGCCATTTTGCGCGCCCGTAACCTCGTGCGCGAGGACGCCATTTTGCGAACCTACCGCCCTCACTGCTTCGCTCTCCTCATGTCCCTCAATTTGGTGCTGGATCGACCCTGCCTCACTCTCCTCTACCGGAACCCAGCCGTCTTGATCTGCCATAGCGCGACTTTCAAAATTCGGGTTTTTTTTTTTGTAAAGCAAAATCAAATTTCGGTGACTTTATAATTTTGACCAAATTTTTTTCTAGATGTTTTTTTTTTTTAAATTTGGTTCGGGCCTCGAATCTCACTCCTCGACACCAATTGTTACGGTAATAACACAATTGGTGTCCAAAATTTGGGCTAAATAAATGTAGTCCCAGGTTCGAATCCCAACTCCTGACACCAATTGTTACGGACGCGGTTTAGATGTTATTTTGACCGAGCGGTTGCTATGACCGCGACCGAACAGTTATTCCCCGACTAGACCCCGATTCCACCCAGACGTTGACCAAATCGCGCTATGCTAAATCAATGATGGAAAGGACACAACGACGGGGATAGATGAAACGACGCAAGGGGTACAGTTCTCAAGACCTCCGGAGGAGGGTATAATTACAGTGGTGGAGAAAAGGGGGTAGATTACAAGGTAGAGTGAGGTAAAGACACAGAAGAGATAGGCACTTAATTACAGTCTTATCTTATCCCAGACAGACCACAGACAAACGGAACAAGGCTGACTTACACAGGGATTGATGGCAGGAAGGGACAGGTAGTCGATAGCACAAGGTGCACCTTGGCTCGGGGACAGGATAAAGCACGGTCCAGTCCAGAGATGCGGGGAGGCCTCACAGCGCTCGGAGGGTACGTCTTGCTTGCTCCAAGCTCAGCGCGCATCTAACGTCACCTCCCTCTTCCTGCGCATGCTCAGCGGGGAGTGACACGCCCTCGGCTGGTTGGCTCCGCCCCAGATGGGACCGGTCCGCCGCTTCCATTGGGTGCGGGTGTTACCGGGCTCCGCCCTTGACGAGGAGCTGACAGGGAGCCCCTATTTGGTAACCCCGTCGAGCACATGTTCGATGGCGGCTCGTTGGGAAGGCCTCGTGCCCTCCCAACACCCCCTACCAACCAAGCCGGAGTGAGGACGCGCACTCCCTGTGCACGCCGCCGCCATTGCTGTTGTTGTTGTTGTTGTTGTTGCTGAACCGTGAGGAAGAGCTGCGGGGAGGTATTGGGAGGTCCTAAACTTCCTAACGGTGCCATACAATCACATTCTGGTGCAACGAAGGGTCAGAATTAATGGAAACGAGTCCTTAACTGACATAGACTAAGAATAACTAGCAAGATGTCCTATAGTTGTCTTACATGAGATGCGGTGAACCTGGGCACGACATTTAATGGGGGAAATAGGGGGAGGTCGGGTCTACAGAGTGTTGTTTACATAAAATGGGACTAGGGAATGGGGGATTGGGGATAGTTGGGAAGTATTGAGGAAATAGGGGAATATTTACAAGCGGATATGGATGGATGCAAATCCCATATCCGCAACATTGCACCCTTGTCTACCTCGGGGCGTCCCGACCCGATAAATTTTTACCTACGTTAGTGTGGCACTCAGATGTAGTTCCCTCTACTATTAACTCAACCCTGAGTGCGACAGTTTTACAGATGTTCACAAATGAGTAAATATGTCCCCCTGTGACGTTGCACCCTTCTCCTAACAGAAACACACCCACAGGATAACCGAATCGCGGAAAGCATCCTCAAACTAAACATACAGCCGGTAGGGAGCATCATTTATACAAGACTACACTGATATTTACACTACGATCCAGGACCTGTTCTTTGAGGAACACATGCAGATGTTATGCATAGGGAGAGCACGCATGCCAGCATCGATACACCAACCCACGAGTGCCCTGTGGCCCTACGGCCTTTAATAATGTGCAGAGCACCCCCGTCCAAGCACCAAAAGCACCACCCCATACGCACAGTCAGCACCATCCGGTGCACCAATTAAGTGTTCATAAAAATGCACAATTAAGTGTCCATGGTCACCGGTGGTGTCGCAGCCAGCCGATGTTCTGCCGCTAGTCTTGCCTTCATGGAGTGCACTTGGCCTTCTGGCTTCTTTAGAAATAAAGAAAGGCGCCAACCGCGTCCATTTCTGAATTGTGGCCGTCAGGGGGCCAACTAAAAGTGGTTCACCTGTATGGCATAGGTGCCACGTTGACCCAGAGGTCCATCAATGGGTGGTGCTTGCCCGCAAAAGAACTGCGGTCCATGGTGGGCGGCCACAAAAATTGCGGTCCATATGGTGTATCGATCCAGGCAGCAAGCAGCGGAAGTACAGGCCCACAACTGCGGAGCCAGCACCTCTCTCTCCTCTCTCTCTGCCCCAAAGCCAGATCCTCGGAGGTGGGAGACAAAAGAAGACAAGTGAGTAAGGTGGAAAGGGCGCAAAAGTGCACGCAATTCAAGGTAATGCACACTGGGGGCACATGGGAACCAGGTGAGACAGGTACGTTCCTACCGTACGCCCCCCCCCCCCCACCAGGTAACCTACATTGCCCCTCCCTTACCCCTTACTGTATCCACAAAACACAACACTACCCATAAACATCTACTTTACACATCACCAACGTCCCTACTGTCTTCCCCGTTCCTCCCATAAACCAAATTCGTCTTCTCTCCCTCCTAACCAATCAAATTTGCCATTTCCAACTCTCATCAAAATCTGCCATCTCCAACTCAACATCAAAATCTGCCATCACCAATTCATCATCAGTCCCTCCTAAGGAGGGAGAGATGGAATCACCCCAATGTCTCATCCACGTCGTGATGCGTCTCACAAATCCACACAGCAATTCTGCTTTCCTGCAACACAGAACAAAGGAACACAGGTGTGGAGTCATCATCACCACCTCACGTAAGTGGCTGCGTATGGTGCGACAGGTTCATCAATCCTAACTATTTCCTAACTGACTTTAACAACTTTACATTACCCGGGGTCTTTCTCCTGCCAAACCATTGGCCCACTTACACTATGGGTTCTAAAAACCAATTCCCATTGACCAAACTGTGGTGCTTCTCAAGTTGGGGTCTCACTCCCCCGATTCATCACTCGGTGCCCCCGCACAATTTCGGTGGCTGGGTCGTGTGACGCTCCTAGCTGGTCCGCCCACCTGCACACCTCCACCACTGTTGTTGCCTACCGAGCTCACCTGCTCCTCCCCCTAACCTAACTAACTGGGGAAGGCCCTCTCGCACTCTCACCCCCTCAGTGCCCTCTCTGGCACGGGCTGCCCGATCCACACCCGGGATCCTCATGCACCCACTGACACCAACCACAATTTACCTATACCCTCTAACTATTCTTTAAACTACCCTCCCCGGGTACTCGTGAAAAGGGGTCCACTCTTCCCCCATCCACACCTTCGCACCATGCACACCACTCCATACCACTTACTCTAACTCTCTCCACACCACTCATTCTCTGCTCCATATATTCCACACACCTGTACTTGCACACCTGTGCTCTCATACTTGGTGCCGCCTGCACCCTTCACTCCCCCAAGCGCATTCGCGCTGATCCACAACACTCACTACTCACCATGACACTCATCCGCAATGCTCTCTCATTCATCACTTGTACACTCACACACACCTCGGAGCATTGCCTCACCGATGCCTCATTTGAAGCTGCTCACCAGCACTTCCGTTCACACTGCATCATCTGCCCTGTCTACTCCCTTCTAAAACTCGCGCTCCTCCGTCTTCCCTTACACTCAGCGCTCCCACGTCATTATCAAACACACTAAACTACCTGCGTCCCCACTACAGGTATCCTTGTCACTAACTAACCTTAACGTTACCTAATGTCATCTTCGCTAGATCCCTACACACAATATCCTAACCCACCCGGGCTAGTTTTCACTGCCATACACCCCATAATCTATAGCGCATTTGCCCCATTCATGGGAAGGGTGGCAGGGATGCCACCCTTACCCACCGGGCCCATCGCTCATCAATCCTCCAGTCCTCTGGCACTAATAAGCCCCCCTTATTCAGAGGTACTGGGTCCCGCCTCGGCATCTAAAGCCGAGGCAATCCACGGGGGCGCCTGCTCGCCGGTGTAAGGCCTTCTAGTTTCCCGGGGTCTGGTGGGGGGGTGTCTGGGGTCGGCTAACCCGCTTCCCCCTGGGCGGAGTTGAGGACCTCAACCGCCGGGGATCATCCCGGCGCGTGGCTCGACAGTGCCGCGCCAGGTGACCCAGACGGTTGCAAGTATAGCACCTCACCTGATAAGGTGCTTGTCTCCGGAATTCCAAATTTCCCCCCCTGAAGGTCCGAATTGGATGACCCGCTCGTGGTCCACCGCGGGCCACCTCCGGGGCCGCCTGCCATGGTCCAGGTCCCGCCAGGCGCTGGTCCACCAGCCTCCGGACCATGCCCGCCAGGTCAGGACTCACGTCGGGGGCGGGCCCCCTAAGGGGTCCGCCCTCCATCGGGGGTCCGACCTGGCGGACCGCCATTGCGTGACGCTCGCTCCCCCGGGCCAGTGGCCTCGCTGCTTCCCAACGGGCTGCAGCGTCAGCCGCCTGGCTCAGAGTCTGCGGGCGCCACATGGCGAGCTGTTGCCGGAGCTCAATATCCGGGAGGGCCTGGATAAAATGGTCCAGCGCCAGGCTTTCCCGGGAATCCGCTGCCATGTTAGTATGTGCGATCCCCACTGCGCGGCGAATGTCGTGGGCAAGTTCCCCGATGGCTTCCTGGGGCTTGCGTTTTCGCAGCGCGAGCTGAGCTTTAACAAGCTCGCTCTGCTGTTCAATGTCGAATCGATTAATTAGGGCGTCGCGGAGGGCTGGCAGGGTGAGAGCACCCGGTGGTAATGCCGTCAGCACCTCCGCCGCCGCACCGCGCAATGCGGCCACCAGGTGTACTCCACCTTCGTCCTCACCCCAACCGTTGCCCTTACACACACAGTCAAACTGCGCCAGGTACATGCGTAGATCACTCTTGCCGTCATACGGCGCGAGTGGGACCTTGTGGGACCACCTCGTATGCGAGTCGTTGCCCGCCTGCCGGACCCCGTGCGTCGCCCCTTGCGGGGTCAGCGCGGGGCCGAACCGGCCGGGCCCCCACAGTACATTACCCCCAAGGGGCTCCCGTGCCTCCCCTGTCCCTCTAAAAACTACCCCTGTTGGTGTCGATGCATGGGTCACACTTCCGCAACCCGCTACCCATTCCATACCACCACAACCTTGCTCACTCACGCCTCGCACCTCTCCCATCACCGGACCCTCTCGCTCGCACCCTCGTTCCATACCCTCCGGACCAGCCATACACCTCACTCTTGGCCTCTCACGAACATCCGGGTCCATCTCGACCCCCAAGCTTATTAAATCACCTGGCGCATCATACGCACGACCATATTGGTCACCACTTACACCGGGTCCTCTTTCTCTTCGCTTCTCCTCCATCACCTGCGAATCCCTCATCCGGTTAATGAGCACCTCATCACGATCCGAACACAGACTTTGGACCAATTCTTTTACTTCCTCCTTTATCTCTTTCTTATCCTCTCTCCGTCGCTTCTTAATTTCGCTCACCCCTTCTTCCACTTCTTCTAATTTCTGCTTCACCTCCTTCATCTCCTTGTGCGCCCCCTTAAGTTCTTCCTCTAACTCCACCTTATTTTTTTCTATGTGCTCCCGCACCTCCCGCTCTTTAACCTCCATCACCTCTACCACCTTGTTCATTTTCCTCGTCAGGTCCTCATGTACTGTCTGACACTCTTTTTTAATTACCCCTACGTCCTTTTTCATCTCCTTCTGTGTCGATTTTAAACCCTCTATTACCGCTGTGTTCTTCTTTACCTGGTCCCCCAACTCCTTTTGTCCCACTGTCAGTTGTTCTACTCCCAGCGTCAAATCCTCTATACCACCTTGCAATTTTACAGTCCCCTTTCTCACCTCCTTCTCCATGCGCTCCTTACAGTGCCTCACCTCCTCGCGCACTCCTCCGACCTCCTCACTCACACCTCTTCTGATCTCCTCTCCCATCACTTGCATCTCCTGCCCAGATGCCACCCTCATCTGCTCCATTTCCTCCCTGTGAGCATCCAATTTAGTTTCTACCCCCATTCTGACCCCCTCTATCTGCTGCCCCATTTTTTTAACTTCCCTTTCCGCTTGGTCCCTCATGTCCCTCAATTTGCCTTCCATACTGTTTTCTAACCCCTCTAACCCCTTTTTCATCCCTTCCATTTGATTCTCTTGAGCGGCCATTCTGTTTTCTACCCCCATTAACCCATGTTTCACCCCTTCTATCCCATTGTCTAACCCCTCTAATTTCTTGTCTAATCCCTCACCGGTACCCCTCGCTTTGTCCCTCATTACCCCCATTTGGCCCTCCAATCGCTCTCCCAGTTGCTCAATTTGGCTCCCCATACTCATCTGTACAGCTGCCTGTAGCTGCGCAATGAGGGCCTGCATGTCAATCCCTCCCACTTGTGCAGCGGGCGCGGCCGCCGTAGCCATCTGCGAGGCGCCATTTTGCGCGCCCGTAACCTCGTGCGCGAGGACGCCATTTTGCGAACCTACCGCCCTCACTGCTTCGCTCTCCTCATGTCCCTCAATTTGGTGCTGGATCGACCCTGCCTCACTCTCCTCTACCGGAACCCAGCCGTCTTGATCTGCCATAGCGCGACTTTCAAAATTCGGGTTTTTTTTTTTGTAAAACAAAATCAAATTTCGGTGACTTTATAATTTTGACCAAATTTTTTTCTAGATGTTTTTTTTTTAAAAATTTGGTTCGGGCCTCGAATCTCACTCCTCGACACCAATTGTTACGGTAATAACACAATTGGTGTCCAAAATTTGGGCTAAATAAATGTAGTCCCAGGTTCGAATCCCAACTCCTGACACCAATTGTTACGGACGCGGTTTAGATGTTATTTTGACCGAGCGGTTGCTATGACCGCGACCGAACAGTTATTCCCCGACTAGACCCCGATTCCACCCAGACGTTGACCAAATCGCGCTATGCTAAATCAATGATGGAAAGGACACAACGACGGGGATAGATGAAACGACGCAAGGGGTACAGTTCTCAAGACCTCCGGAGGAGGGTATAATTACAGTGGTGGAGAAAAGGGGGTAGATTACAAGGTAGAGTGAGGTAAAGACACAGAAGAGATAGGCACTTAATTACAGTCTTATCTTATCCCAGACAGACCACAGACAAACGGAACAAGGCTGACTTACACAGAGATTGATGGCAGGAAGGGACAGGTAGTCGATAGCACAAGGTGCACCTTGGCTCGGGGACAGGATAAAGCACGGTCCAGTCCAGAGATGCGGGGAGGCCTCACAGCGCTCGGAGGGTACGTCTTGCTTGCTCCAAGCTCAGCGCGCATCTAACGTCACCTCCCTCTTCCTGCGCATGCTCAGCGGGGAGTGACACGCCCTCGGCTGGTTGGCTCCGCCCCAGATGGGACCGGTCCGCCGCTTCCATTGGGTGCGGGGGTTACCGGGCTCCGCTCTTGACGAGGAGCTGACAGGGAGCCCCTATTTGGTAACCCCGTCGAGCACATGTTCGATGGCGGCTCGTTGGGAAGGCCTCGTGCCCTCCCAACACCCCCTACCAACCAAGCCGGAGTGAGGACGCGCACTCCCTGTGCACGCCGCCGCCGTTGCTGTTGTTGTTGTTGTTGTTGCTGAACCGTGAGGAAGAGCTGCGGGGAGGTATTGGGAGGTCCTAAACTTCCTAACGGTGCCATACAATCACATTCTGGTGCAACGAAGGGTCAGAATTAATGGAAACGAGTCCTTAACTGACATAGACTAAGAATAACTAGCAAGATGTCCTATAGTTGTCTTACATGAGATGCGGTGAACCTGGGCACGACATTTAATGGGGGAAATAGAGGGAGGTCGGGTCTACAGAGTGTTGTTTACAGAAAATGGGACTAGGGAATGGGGGATTGGGGATAGTTGGGAAGTATTGAGGAAATAGGGGAATATTTACAAGTGGATATGGATGGATGCAAATCCCATATCCGCAACAATATATTAAAAGTCACACAGGAAGAACATCACCAATAACGATAGCAAATCCAGACAATCAAAATCTCTTAAGATGGTACCATCTTATCTCGTACTTATCTCAAACTCACGGCACTCCTCAATGTCTCTATAACTCTCCAAGGCGAAGTTGATTCGCTCCAGCGATCGTTGGAACAATGTCCGATCCAGATCAATCGAGGCGTAGGCGGTCGAAGCGGCACAGAAGTCACGTGGTCCAACACCCAGCAAACTCGCGGTCGAATGTAAAATCCCCAAAGACACGCGCCGACGTACACGTTCACCGTTCAATCAGTGAACCGCCGTGTAACCTTGAAACGCCGCTTTCACACACACGCATCCCCAGCAGACGGCCGGAGGATGAGAAAAGTTGCCGCATACCAAAACCTTCTTCGGTGGACGCAGCTTGCGGGGCAGAATGGCGGACGGCTCTCACTCGAGCCGGAGCCTCCAGACAAGGATTCTCCGGAACCTCAATGCTGATACCTGACTATGCAGGTTCCTCAATATTCCGGCGATAACACCTATTGCACGATATTCCTTTCAAAGACTCAAAGTTCACTCGCGATGTATGCTCGACCACGCTAGGTACGGAGCTTCGAAACGCCTTTTTCCCGACCTTTGCCTCACGACCTCTGCTTCTTCGCTTCACGTCTTCCGGTGCACGATCCAATTTCCTGTTACATTTTTACCATAAGTGCTTTTAACCTTTTAATGACAATAATCATTTCCTTTAAACAACAATAATCGCCATTTCCTTCCAACCCTGATAAGAATAATAATACATAACCAGCAATGTTACAAGTGGATGAAAGCCACAACCACGGAAGGGCCGAATCCGTAACACTTCCCTCCCTCAAGAAAGAAAGTTTGAACACAGCGAAAACTTTCTTTGTAGGCAAACTCTGCAAACAAACAAAGTAAACTCACAACCCAAATCATCAATTCCGTGAACCACAATAATCAATATTTCCAAAAAATAAAGCAACAAACTTCGAACAACCCACAGAGATTTCCAAAGTTAATTGACTCTGGACAAAGCGTCAGCCACGACATTGTCCCTGCCCTTTACATGTTCAATTTCCCAGTTGGACTCCTGCAAAGCCAAACTCCATCTCATCACCCTCTGATTTGACTTTCGTTTTTTTTGAATGAAGGTTAAGGGGTAGTAATCAAAAACCCAAAGTCAAGCAAATCTACAGCACTTTTCGCGGGAGGCCGAGCTGAAAGCCAGGTTCCATGGTGGTTGGGTGGTGAGGCCTGGAAGTATTCACTACATGGACGCCTTTAGGAACGTGGAGTTCACGGTTAATCCGTGTCGGAAAGTTCACTGCATGGACGCCTTGAGGAACGTGGCGTTCACGGTTAATCCGTGTCGGAATTTTGGCTCGGCTGCTCCGCAGCATTCAGTGCTTCAACTCTTTCTAACTTTCGTAATCATCACGGTTGGACCGCTTGTCACTGTAGTCCGGGGAATAGCGGTCTCCTTCTCTGCCCCTACCCTAATAAATCCTTCCTTTGGGAGCTGCCGTAACTCTGGGAGCCTCCATAATAATATCGATTGCGGCCACCACCAAAACTACTACTCCGTGGTCCTCCTAGGTCGCCCCCTCGCCGCCTACGGCCTTCCTTTTCTACGGCTATGGTCCGACCCTCCATTACCATTCCAATTCTTCACTGCCTCTTTGGCGTCCTTTGTGCTTTCAAACGTGGCAAAGCCAAACCCTCTTGACTTTTGTGTTTCCCTGTCTTTTACCAACCGCACTTCCAAAAGCGGTCCATATTTGCTGAAGACAGAGGTCAGAACTTCTTCCTTTGTTTTGAAGTTCAGTCCACCTACAAATAACTTGCTACATTTGTCGCCATCCCTAACTGGTGTGGTGTTATTTTCCCTACTGGGCTTTTTAACAACCATCGGGTTACCATAAACTTGACCACCGGCCAAATCATTCCCGATAACCACAGATACTCCCTCTACAGGAAGAGTGGCTTATAAACCTACGGTGACCGGTCCTGACACCAAATCGGACTCCAAATGGATGGCATTGTGGAAGTGTAACTCAGTGTAACTTATTGATTAAAGACTGGTAACGATTTCGTAAATGGATGCCAAGAATGTGCACGCACATGGTAATCTCTTGTCCACCTGGTCACAGCCCCTGGCTGGAGCACCCCCCTATCGTTTGGTCAGCAGGAAGGGAGCGAGCTGATGCCAGGACTTGGTGCATGCATGACCTCGGGGCATTAGCGGAGAAAGGATTAACATTCAGCGGAGAAAGGATTAACATTCAGCGGACAGGGGATTAACTCCAGTTTTGTCCATATAAACCAGAGCAAACGTTGAGTCAAGGAGACTTGTGACCAGAAGCTCTGACCGACGGAACGGACGAGCACTCATCATCAGACCCTCTGCCCGACGGGAGTGGCGGAGGAACATCGGCCGAACGAGAAGGACCATGCGAAAAGAGTTAACCTGGTCCATTGAATTAAGCGGTATTATTTGGTAATGGAATGAAGTGAATAACCAGTTAATAAACCAGACCTTTTGTAAAACCTGTGTCCGGTCATTGGAGTCTTGAGTCTCCCCCACTACTTCCCCTACAATTTGGAGGCACCGCTGGGATCAAGTGTACACAAACAAGTCTTTAAAAGGTGAGTGTGTCTTGTTTTTGTCCAATATGATTTACGAACTTGGGAATAGTTTTGTACATACATGGGGGAGGAGGTGGTCCTGGGGGTTCCTTGTGCACCGATGCCGCGATATAGGTGGCGTGACCCATCACGAATGGTACTTCGATAAACGACTGTAGCTATTATTCGTGTTTTTCTAAATGATTTCTGTAAATACGTATTTTTTGCGCTGTCTAAATAAAATGCACCAGGTCGGTGCTGGTCATTAAGGGCCTTACTGTGACCTGGGAGCAAACGGAGCATGCGTGCACCATGCGACCATTTGCTTCCAGGTCGTGTAAGGCCGGTACACTCGTTTACACACCCGTACACGTGTAAAGTAGTTTTTTTTTTGCACTTGTTCAAAGCACGCGACTTGCTCGGCGTGCGACAGGGAGCCGGGAAATGGAATTATATTTATATATATATATTTTTACCTCATTCCAATTTATGGTATTGTGACAAAACGGCTTATATCTTTGGAACGACTGATCGGATTTAGACAAATTAAACGGAATTGTGTAGGACGAAAGCCGTGGGTCAAAAGTAAAAAAAAAAAAAAAAAAAAAAAAAAGGGGTGGAGGAGAGAAAATTTTTTTCCAGTTTTCCCGCCATGTCTAAAACTCGTTCGATCAACAAATAAATTCATGACAGACAATCCCACCTCATGCCGGTCCAGAATTATTGTGAAAGATGGCGATTGGATGAAAATTGCATACCAACACTCCCTCACTGTTCCTCATTGTCCCTCATGTCCATTCCGGCACCCTGTCTCTTGCTCCCGCTCCTTCTCCCTCCCCGCCCTCTAGTTCCCATAGGCGGACGTTTTGCGAGAAGCAAAGCGTTTTGCAGGAAGCTTCCAGGAAGCTTCCAGGAAGCAAAGCCAGGGCTGTTGCTTTTTGTGTATTTTCTCTGCGCCCCATACTCGCAGATTTGGTTGGTACAAATATTTTATTGAAAGGTGAAAGATGCTTTTGTGGAAGAGCAATGGCAGACCACCCATTGCCACCACTTTCATGAGCTCAGAGAAATAAAAAAATTCCAAATTCCACTCTGATGGCTCAGTGGAAATCGGCAGCAGAGTGGGAATCGGCAGACAATGGAACAGCTAGCGACGAGTGTTTGTGAGTAACAACCACCCTCTGGTCGAGGCTCATAGGAGGGGTGATGCTTACTGATTCGGCACGCTTACAATAGATATTAATGGCGAAGGTTGTGGTTGGTTCGATTTTGCGAAATGGACGTTCTTTGAACGGGTTAAATGAGAATTTTCATATTGGATGATAAAGCAACGAAGAGTTTTGTGGGATTATGGGGTCATATCGCGACATCATGGGAAAGGTGGTGTAAATGGTGGGATGTCAGAGGTAATGGTGTGGTTTAATGTTCACACTGTTTTGGAAAATAATGCTCGATGCAACATGATCCTAAAAAGAACCCATCCCTACCTCTAAGGATCAGGAAGGGAAGGATTGAATTATTTGAAGTATTAAAGTTACGGAACTCAAAATGTCTGGGTTTGGATGTAGTCATTAAAGGATTGAGTCATTCATTGGTTTGATGATGGTCCTAATATTTTGATAAATGTTTGATAATGGTCCTGGTAATTTTAGTCCTAGGAATAATATTGCTAGTGGTTTGTCTGAAGATTTTAATGGGATTTTAATAGGATTTTAATGGGATTTTAATGGGATTTAATGGGATTTAATGGGATTTTAATGGGATAAATTGGGAACATTCAAATGTTGGGTTGTGCTAACGTTTCCACAACGTCGCTACAACGTTTCACTTTCGTTGTTGCAACGTTTTGCTCCAACGTTTTGGGAACATTCAAATGTTGGGTTGTGCTAACGTTTCCACAACGTCGCTACAACGTTTCACTTTCGTTGTTGCAACGTTTTGCTCCAACGTTTTGGGAACATTCAAATGTTGTGTTTTGCTGATGTTTCCACAACGTCGCTACAACGTTTCACTTTCGTTGTTGCAACGTTTTGCTCCAACGTTTTGGGAACATTCAAATGTTGTGTTTTGCTGACGTTTCCACAACGTCGCTACAACGTTTCACTTTCGTTGTTGCAACGTTTTGCTCCAACGTTTTGGGGACACTCAAATGTTAAGTAAATCGGATAAGAATTCACGAGTTATTTAATTATTAGCGATTAATGAAGTACTTATTTAATTAATTACAGTTCCGGTAATTACAGTAATTACAGTAATCATTACAGTAATTGCAGTAATCTTATTACAGTAATTACATTACATTAACTCAGGCACCTTTTGAGTAAGGAAGCTGATATTTGGACATGACACTGACCAAGTGATGTGGCTGTCAAGGAAAATTTTGATTTATTGATTAATCATTTAATAAATTAACTCGTTGATTTATAAATGACTTATTTAATTAAAATTCCTCAGAGATACATCTTCGGATGAAATACTTGCAGATTGGTTATGCTATGAGCCAATTGATTAAGGAAAATATTTTGTGATGGCCATATTGGCAATTTCATGGCCATATTCGTGGCAACTCAGTTAGTGCCACTGCACCTTTAAAATGCATCCTTGCGTTCATTTTTCGATCGATTGAGTTGAAATTTTGAACAATCGGATCTGGACTGTCGTTGTTAACGACTCTAGCACGCACTCGTCCAATCAGGATGGAGCGGTATGGTCCCCGGATCATCACTGCCCGCAGTTTTTAATTAATTTTACTTTTTCTCTTGGTCATATAATTTTGAAGACATGCATGTCATGATAGAGAAAATGTTTGTTCTGTAAAACGGAATAAATGTTGTTTATTTGTGTGGGTGTGTATTTTTGTGTATTTTGGATATATTTTCACGACTAATTCCAGTTATCGTCCTGCAAAATGTCTGCTCGTTCTTTTTCCTTTGAGTCGTAAATTCCTGTTGAATTCTCATTAAAATGCGGAATTAAGTACGCTGTGTGATGATGGAGATCCTTGATGACGAATCAGGAATAGTGAATGAGCAAACAAATATCACGGATGGTACACCGGATAAGGAAAATGTAGATGAAACCCCTTTTGCTCAGGTGCTGTGCAGCGCTGCACAAAGATCCATATGAGCAGGGCCTGGGTGCTGTGTAATTAGTACACAAAGAACCAATTACTAGGGTGCTGAATAAACACAAAGATCCATTTTTGAGCTGGTTCTCCCGGTGCTGTGATTTATTCAAAGAACCAAATTTTGTAAGAATTAAGATATGATTTTCGACATTATAAATACTTTAATATATGTAACGATTTTTGTAACGATCGTCCTGCAAAAGGTCTGCTCGTTCTTTTTCCTTTGAGTCGTAAAATCCTGTTGAATTCTCATTAAAATGCGGAATTAAGTACGCTGTCTGATGATGGAGATCCTTGATGCGAATCAGGAAAAGTGAATGAGCGGACAAAATTTGGGAGAGGTCTTACACACGGGTTTATCTATTATTCGTGTTTTTTTTTTTCTCTAGCGATCTGTAAATAATGCATGTGTATGGAAGAAGTTGAATGATATGATTGGATATTCTTCACACTTATGGAAGAAGTTGAATGATATGATTGGATATTCTTCACACTTATGGAAGAAGTTGAATGATATGATTGGATATTCTTGACAATCATGGAAGAAGTTGAATGGTATGATTGGATATTCTTCACACTTATGGAAGAAGTTGAATGATATGATTGGATATTCTTCACACTTATGGAAGAAGTTGAATAATATGATTGGATATTCTTGACAATCATGGAAGAAGTTGAATGATATGATTGGATATTCTTCACACTTATGGAAGAAGTTGAATGATATGACTGGATATTCTTGATTGATTGAATCTAATTGATTGAATTTAATTGAATAAATTTAACTGAAAAAATTGAACTGAATAAATTGAATTGAATATATTGATTGTTTGATTGATGAAAATGCGGTCTCAAGAAAGAAGCTTTGATATCTTTGCGAGATATTATCAATGTGGAGACAACCTGGGAAAATTGAGCAAGGTGGTGAGTTTATATACAGATATATATGTGCGGTTACCATTGTGTGATTTCCCCGTCAACAGAGCGGACACCTGAGGATTCACCCATTTCATACTGACCCTCCGGCTCATCTGCAAATACTGATCTGTGAGATTGGATTGTGCAAAAGCCACAGCTGAGGGAGACTCTCTGGAAATCACCGTGTGAACAGGTGGAGAGATCCTTCCTGGAGGTACGAGTGAAGCTTTAGAGGAACCTGGAACAAGCTACAACACATCCAACACTACTTTGATAAAAGGCAGAATGGGAAATGGAGCCTGCAAGAATACACAAGGACAACCAGAGATTCCACAAAAAGGTACTTGTACACATCATATGTACGACCGTTATGGTGCCGAAGCTATAAGGCAGGTCGAGAATTGGTATTTGTGGACAAAGGGACATGATGAGGAGTTTCCAAGAGATGGTACATTTGAGCGAAGTCGATTGGAAAGATTGGAACAAAGATTGAAAGCCAGGAAGAGACAGAATCTAACGGTAGACTGGCTTGCATTCCATCTCTGGGATGGTGAATCCAGACAACGGGAACAGCAAGAACGGATAACGGATCTAGAACTTAAAATAAAAAGGATACAGGATACAGTGGAGGAGACAAATGCACAACTGCCCTCGAAAGTAGGAATGAAAGTGACAGTTGTCCCATCTGATTTCCAGTTGTCTCCCCAAAAAGGACGATACAGAGAATTTTTTCGTGTTTCAGGAGATAACGAGAGATTGCAGTGGCAACTCAGGGATGTAGAGATGCAGCCCAGCAATACAAGTGCACAGGTGCACAGATCAGACAACGACAGAAACCGGTGTTTCAAGTGTGGAAAGATGGGACATTGGAGAAGAAGATGTCCGTATGTCAACAGGAAGACAAGTTAATAGGGTAAACCAAGATCAAGGGTACCAGTGCTGACCGATACCTCAGACAATGATTAGGCCTTCATTGCGACAAATCCCAAATGACGATTGGCCTCAACAAATTAGATTACTGGACAAACATGAATAACTGTCGATGATTCTTGGGTCTGAAAAGTTTTCGGAGCAAGAATTATTCATTTTTTCTTTTGCTTGTAAGCAAATTAGTAATTAATTGATCACATGCCGAAATTGGATCTTTTATGTTGGGCACACAATTTTAAATTTACAAAGTTGGAACAATTGCTTTGCAAATTTTTGAAACCAAGTGACAAGGGTCACATGATGATCAGGTGGGAATTTCGGACTAGTGTTCCGCATGATTGATAGGTCAGTGGTCGACTGACATGCAAATGGGTGTGTAGTCAAATTTGGATAAATTATGGTGGGAACTGAAAGGGTAATTTCAATGTGACATCATAGGGCAAGGCAAACTGTGGCAAGGCAAACTATTGGATGGGAAAAATAGATCTGGCTATAGAATAAATTTATTGACCCCTTGAAGTTAATTCTTCGAATCATTGTTTCACTGGCATTTTTTGTTCAAATTGGAAATAGTTTCGTAGAGCTTTGGTTAAAACCTTTGGTTGCGGTATCTTGGAACGAAATGATAAACCATAGGAGATTGATAAGAATAGAAAAAAAAAAAAAAAATGGACCCAAAATAGAAAGTTGGATTCATGCCCCTCATTGCAAACAAGCACATGGGGCTAAGGTGGATGATCCCACAGAAAATGAGGCTGCACCTAGCAGCCCAGCAGAACATTCAGTGGCAGATAAATGATAGTTGTGATTTACAGTCATTTGAATTACATTTTAACACCCCTTGCATTGATAAACATTACATTTTCAACATGTGATATTCCTACTTGGGATAGTGACATTTATTTGCCTACATGACATACAATTTTTTTTTTTTTTTGTTTTTTTTTTTTTTGTATACAAGATCGAGGCTCGTGAAAGAGCTAACATTAATCACACAAAAAGACAAACCGACACACAAAACACAAAAAACAAGGGGAGCGGTAGACAAGATGGGGAGAGAGGGGGAAGGACACAAAAGAGAGGGGGAAGGACACAAACACAACATTTGAGAGCAGGGACATCGGGAGGACTTGGGGGGAGGTGGGAGAGGATTAAAACATATGAACACTGCAAGGACTCTGGGGTGAATTACCGGGGGTAGAAAAGATCAAGGTTTTCGATGGGGGAAGATAAGAGATGGTGGTGAACAGCTGTTTTAAAGACCTGGAGGGAGGAGTGGGATTGAAGGGAGTGGGGGAGTTTGTTCCAGAGGCGGGAGAAAAGGGGAATGAAAGAGTGAAGGTGAGCAGAGAGCCTAGACTTTGGCAGTTTAACCAGAAGAGGGTTGCAGGCAGATCTTGTGCGACCTGAAGGAATATTGGGGGGACAGAGCACAGAGAGAGCTGGGGGAGCAAGGCCGGAGAGGAGTCGGTAGAAGACAGAAAGACCTCCAACCTGCCTGCGGTGAGTGAGTGAAAGGCCCTCGGCGTTGACTACATCGCAGGAGATTCCAATGATTCTGAAAGCTTTGGCCTCAACAGCGTGAAGCCGAGCAAGGTGTGAGGCAGGAGCACCAGCCCAGAGGGGGGAACAGTATTCCATTGAGCTGCGGATGAAAGCCTTGTATGTGGTGAGGAGCTCAGGTGTGCCAAGGAAGGACTTCGCACGACGGAGGATGCCCAGTCGGCGACTGGCTTTGGAGGCCAGCTTGGAAATGTGGTTTTCCCAAGAAAGATCATGGCAGATAGTGAGACCCAAAAGCTTGAGCGACAGAACTTCTTGGAGAGGATTGTTGAGAAAGTAGATGGGAGGGTTGTCCAGTCGGTCCTTTCGGAGAGACATTGTAAGAGTGTGAGATTTGTCAGGATTGAAAGACATGTTCCACTTGTTTGACCAGTCTGTGATTTTGTCCAGGTCTGCAGAGAGTGAGGAGGCTGCAGACTGCCGATCTGAGGGATGAGGAATTGAGCGACAGAGAGTAGAGTCGTCAGCAAAGAGATAGAGAGGATTTTCAAGAGAGTCAGAGAGATCATTGATGAAGACCAGAAAAAGCACAGGGCCCAGAACACTACCTTGGGGAACTCCAGCCTGAACAGGAAGAGGAGATGAGAGAAACCCATTCAGGGCCACACGTTGACTACGACCAGAGAGGAAGTCCGCCAGCCATGCGTGGAGACTTCCATGGATACCAAAGGAGGAGAGTTTGGAGAGCAGAGCAGGGTGCCAGACCATATCGAAGGCACGTGAAATGTCAAGGGAGACAGCTCTAATTTCCTGTTTGGCGTTGAGGACCTCCATCCATTGTTGAGAAAGCAGAAGCAGCATGTCCAGAGTAGAGTGACCAGGTCTGGAACCAAATTGATGATCAGAGATCAAGCCATTGGAGAAGAGGAAAGATTTAATATCTGAAACAATGATGGATTCCATGACTTTGCTGATAATTGGTAGAAGGCTGATTGGTCTGTAGTTGCTGGGATCTGTTTTTGCACCTTTTTTGTGCAAAGCGGTGATGTTGGCTGATTTCCAAGCAGATGGCAGATGACCTTGAGCAAAAGAGAGGGTGAAGAGAACAGAAAGAGGGAGTGAAAGTGCAGAAGAACATGATTTTAGGACCCGTGGGCTGATGCCGTCAGGACCAGTTGCAGAATCAGAGTCGAGGGTTGCCAATTACCTGCTGATATTAATACAACATGAGTAAAAAAAAAATGTATCACAACTACACTCATGATCAGGGGATTGAGTTCAACCCCGGGAGATAGGGGGATCAGGGTAAGACAAATAATCTGATTTATGCTACATATTAAGGGATTTTTCTTTATTTACCTGTTAGGAAGCTTACAAAGGTTAGGAAGTTTGGTATATAATGTTGAATGTCATGGACATATAATTATGTTAGAGGTGTGAACATATACAAGGGGTAGCTCACATGTTTTACAGATGGCTACAGGTGGGACAAAGGGAAAGACCTTATCAAGACAAGCCGACAAATCAGGGGAAAACAGAGACTTCTACTTCGGATACTCCTTGAAAATGGTGATATTCATCCTAGGAATGAGTTCTCTTGTAGTGGGGACTCTGTGTTGCATACATTGTTTCGGGGTAATAAGAGAACAAAACGCAACATTGGTGGCCGACATACAGATATATGATTATGCGGGACGACATAAGCAAAAAAGAAGTTTAATGGAAGAAAGGGACACACCTTTAGAACCCGATGGATTACACGGGATTAATACTTTTTTACATTTAGACCACACAAGGGCTGATATAGCAAATGAAAGTAATTGTTGGATATGCACACAAATGCCGCATTCTAGTGAGAACGGAGTACCATTGGAGGCAGTTCCTTTTGGTTGGGATGAATTATGTAGTCGCTTCCCACAGAGGTTGGTAGCAACAATACGACCTGATTTACCAATGTCGATGATGCTAGGGGATGCTAGTTGGGAAAAAGGGGGATATCAATGTGAGGAATTTGAAGACAGTTATAGGCCTAAATATGACAATGAAGTTATGCCCCCTTACGTAACTATTCAACAACAAATAAAAGGGCTCCTATGTTTCATCCGACATCGAACCACAGAGAATAATAAGTTGATGGGAAACTCCACCTGCCACCATTATAGTTACGAGTTGGGCTATATGAGATTGCTTGTCCCAGTAAAGGACACTAGCTTAAAGATGATATCTTTGTATTGGGAAGGAACTTGGATGTCAGATACGACATGGACCTATAATAATACATATTTTATATGTGGACACAAGGCGTATGCGTATCTCCCACTGACATGGTCAGGATCATGTTTTCTTGGGTTTGTGCTTCCACACATGCGCCTGTTAACAAAGTCACCAACGCATATCCTGCATTCTAGGCAGAAAAGAACTATTAGCATGGGGGAATGGATTGGAATGGTAATATTTCCATTTTATGGAACCTGGAAGGCAGGGCGAGAACTCAGGCACATGGCATTGGCTATGGAGAAGTTGGCAAATAAAACAGCAAGTGGATTGAAAAAACTTACAAGAGAGCTGGCAGCAACAAGAACGATGGCATTACAAAATCGTATGGCATTAGATATGCTGTTAGCAGAAAAAGGAGGTACATGTGCAGTCATTGGTACAGATTGCTGTACGTACATACCTGATGAGTCAGAAGAAATTTATAACATAGCCGATACAATCAGACAAGAGGGAGCAAGATACCACGATTATATAAAAGGGGGTGCCTTTGCATTGTTGGGAAACACATTTGGAGGGGCGGTAGCTAAGATACTCCAATATTTGTTTGTTGGTTTAGTAGTTATATTGGCAATTGTTTTAGTGGTGGCTTGCTTGAAAGCCTTAGTGACGGTGTGTTTGAATAAGGTAACCAACAACACGATGATAACGCATGAAGTGACAAATGAGGAAAGAAATGTGGAACCAGAAAAGGAAGACTTTTATGGCGACATAAATACTGAGATTAAAAGATTAAATCAAGTGATGTTGCAAATGAATACAGTAGAATTAAGATAATGGCATAACGACAATGTTATGAGTTGTGTCAATTACAATATCAGTGAACTCATATCACCACGAGTGACACACTGTTAGAAAAAAAAAAGAAAAAAGAAAAGTGGAGAGGAATTATGGTAATAATACATTATGCTTAATTTGTTGGTTTGGGAAAATTGTTGTTGGGAATTAAATATTCCCGTTTGTGATTGTAATCATATACAATTTATTTTCTTAGAGTAGTGCTAAAATACCTGCATGAGTTAATTTTTGAACTATATTAACCTGAAAGCAATTGTGGATGCTATTCTTAGTTTAGTAGTGAAATACATACCTGATTGAATATTATTTGTGTGACGCATATAAATGAATATAACTTTTTGAATGTGTTAAGGAAAAACAACAAATTGTTGAATGTGAAACTGTCGGAAGATATACATGATTATGCTGATTTCATGGTAAGATGTACCCTATCTGATTCAGTGTGTGCGGAAAGCAGATTCAGATGTGACTGAGCATAAGGATAAGACGAGATCACATTTTGAAGGGAGTGCTAACGGAATTGGGAAGAAGTTCGAGAAAGAAAATTTGTGGCTAAAAATGAAGTTAATCATGGCATACACCCTCTTTCTCAAAGAATGATGAAGACATTCTCCCGTGTAACTTGGAGATGAATGCTTACCTTCACCAAGGAAATTTATGTGACCATTTGCCTGGATCACACTGCAACATCTATCTATAATTCCAGTAATCTCTGTCTGTACGTTTGTACGTTTGTACGTCTGTACGTCTGTTTGTCTGTGACCGCTGTTTCTCGACAACCACGGGTCCGATATACTTTTAACTTGCCAGGTATATTGCTGGGGACCCGAGGATGTGCCTTTTCAAGGTTTCATATTAATCGGACAATTACTTACCGAGCTATGTCCAAAAAACGATTCAACCAATCAGAGAGCAGCGAACGATCGCGTGTGCCGAACGTGGAGGACACACTCTGCCTCGGATGGCACATTTGAGAGCGTATTCATTTATTTCACGTTTGCAAACTATGTTGGCGCTATGTTGGCGTTAAACGATGTTTTAAAACTAATAAAAACGAATTTGCGATTCATCGTAACTGCGATATACGACCTTCCTCCGGCAGCCAATCACCCATCAGCCAAAGACCTCACTTCCCGTAGCCAATCACGGGACACGTTGTTGCGTGTTTTTCCTTTTCATTTTTTTTATTGAATTGATTGATTCCTTGCGCTTAAATTGCAAACAGCCAAAATACATTGGCGCTAATTGAATAATTGGGCATTATTAACACTAAATGGCGAATAATCGTAACTGCGACATGCGAACTTCCGGACAGTGAGGCCTTCACTTCCGGCCTTACGAAAGTGCCGAATTACTGTCTCGATTGTATCTTCCCACTGTCTTATTGTTATATCTATCTATTCTATCTATCTATTCTATTCTATTATCTGTTCTATTATCTATTAAGATACAATGCCCCAATCGAGTCGTCGTTTACGAGAACGAAGGAACGAAGCTGCACGGCGTGCACGCGCAATGGAATCTGACGAAGAACGTGCTGCTCGCCTGACACGCGACGTTACGCGCGTGACAAGTCGTCGTGCAGAAGAAACGGATGAAGAACGGACTGCTCGCGTGGCAGACAACACTCGACGCATAACAAGTCGTCGTGCAGAAGCAACGGATGAAGAACGGACTGCTCGCGTGGCCGCCGACACTCGACGCATAACAAGTCGTCGTGCAGAAGAAACGGATGAAGAACGGACTGCTCGCGTGGCAGACAACACTCGACGCATAACAAGTCGTCGTGCAGAAGCAACGGATGAAGAACGGACTGCTCGCGTGGCAGCCGACACTCGACGCATAACAAGTCGTCGTGCAGAAGAAACGGATGAAGAACGGACTGCTCGCGTGGCAGACAACACTCGACGCATATCAAGTCGTCGTGCAGAAGAAACGGATGAAGAACGGACTGCTCGCGTGGCAGACAACACTCGACGCATATCAAGTCGTCGTGCAGAAGAAACGGATGAAGAACGGACTGCTCGCGTGGCAGCCGACACTCGACGCATAACAAGTCGTCGTGCAGAAGAAACGGATGAAGAACGGACTGCTCGCGTGGCAGACAACACTCGACGCATATCAAGTCGTCGTGCAGAAGAAACGGATGAAGAACGGACTGCTCGCGTGGCAGCCGACACTCGCCGCATAACAAGTCGTCGTGCAGAAGAAACGGATGAAGAACGGACTGCTCGCATGGCAGCCGACACTCGACGCATAACAAGTCGTCGTGCAGAAGAAATCCCTCACCAGCGAGCAGACCGGCAAGTTAGGGATGCCCTGCACCATCAGGCTGTACACCGTGTGAGACTAGAGCAGGCTCGCCATGACAATCGCAACCTTGCTCGATACGATGATACCGATTTCTTCCGAGAGGTACTTCATGGTGAGTACAGGCACGCGCTGAGCAGGACCTCAATATTTCAATGCACTACATGCTCGCATTGTGCTGCTTTGGTGTGGAATGAGGAGAGAAGAGGATTTTGCTGCAACCACGGCAAGGTCGATCTTATGCATGATCCTACTAATCCAAAACCCGGTTCAATTCCATCACATCCTCCAGATGCTATTAAAAGCCTTTTCCTTAGCCAGGCCTTTGTGAAGCACGCGAAACAGTACAACAACGCGCTGGCAATGGCAAGTATCGGTGTCCGAGAGATACGTATGCCTGGCTTCAATCCTGGAGTGCGCATACAAGGTAAGGTTTACCATTACATTGGTGCTCCTCTTGCCGATCTGGGTTGTACCCCCCGCTTTGCTCAGATCTACTTTCACGATCCAGCCCATGAGCTGGATTATCGTCGTGCCCACACCTCGAACAGTGGCCTGAATGAGCAGTTTTTGCTAAGAGCACAACAGGCCATTCATGAGTGCAACCCATACGTCCAGCAATTCAAATCAGCCATTGAGTATGTGGTTCATAATGATAGCGCCAATGAACTGAATATTGTGTTAACAGGTCGCACGCGGCGCCGAGACCTTCATCATGGTACCGTCAACCTTCCCTCCCCAGACAGCGATGTGGCTGTCATTGCTCCAGGGGCAATGACAACTGAGCAGTTTGGAAGGCTGGCAGTCGCTGTTCACCTCAGAGGGGGAGGTTTACAGACAATAGACGCCATGCATCCAGCGTATGACCCACTATCATACATTCTTCTGCTACCCTGCGGCTCTCAGGGGTACCACACTGAGTTGGCAGGGACAACGCCAACAACTTTCTACCGCTACCATCTACAAGTACGTGATCCTACTCATCACTTCAATCTACTGCTTCGTGGTGGAAGGTTGACACAGCAGTACGTATGCGACATGATGGCAAAAATTGAGTCACACCGTCTCACTTGGATTCGCTGCAACCAGAAGTCAATTAAGGCAGAAAAGTATAAGATCATCGTTGATGCGTTGAACAGTGATGCTGAGGTGCTACCTGGACGCCTCACCATTCTGCCACCGTCTATTTATGGGTCGCCACGTTGGTATGCCAAAGAGTTTCAGGATGCAATGGCTTTAGTCCGAGTCAAGGGAAAGCCAGACTTTTTCCTAACATTCACCTGCAACCCAAAGTGGCCAGAAATTAAAGAATCGGTTTTTGAGGGTCAGCCCCCCAATGCAAGACCTGATATCATCGCCCGGGTGTTTCATATGAAGGTGGAAGCACTCCTCGCAGACATCCTCAAGCATGACATCTTGGGGCATGTGGACGCTTACGTGATGGTGAAGGAAACGCAAAAGCGTCACCTTCCCCATATACACATGCTCCTGACCGTGGTACCTCGCGACAAGCCCAGAACACCAGCAGATGTCGATCGCGTGGTCTCTGCTGAGATTCCTGACAGACTCACAAATCCGGAACTACACCGTATTGTGACATCACACATGATTCACGGCCCATGTGGGGAATGGAACATCTTGAGCCCTTGCATGGCAGACCGGAAGTGCACAAAGGACTATCCCAAAGCCCTACGACAAACGACAAGCTTCTCTGATGACTCCTATCCCCTGTACAGAAGACGGGCAGAAGCTGCACCTGGTGATCCCATCATGAAGACTATACGAGGCGGTGCTTCCGTATTAGTTAACAATGCATGGGTTGTGCCTTACAATCCATATATTGTCCTCAGATACGATGCTCACATCAACCTTGAGATCGTCTGTGCTGTCACCTGTGTCAAGTACCTGTACAAATACCTTGAAAAGGGCCCGGACCAGTGCCTGGTCAGACTTCAGCCTCATGAGAGGATGCGAGAGGCATTACGACATGATGAAGTGGCACGCTACGAACTAGGGCGTTACATCACCGCATCTGAGGGATACTGGCGCATATACGATTTCCCCATTCAACGCAAGTACCCACCAGTCGAGATGCTGGCACTCCATCTACAGGATGAGCAGGTGATCACGTTCAATGACGAAGGTGCCGTACAGAACTTGGCAGAGTCAGGACCCCCTGCAACAACCCTCACCGCCTTTTTCGAAGCCATGAATCTCCATCCACACATGCGTCATGTTCTATATCCAGATGTATTCCAACACTTCACCTACTTGAGGAAAAGGTTTCAATTGCGGAAGAGAAGGCTGAGTTTCCAGGATAACCGTAAGGCTGATACGGTTGGGCGACTCCCCATTATTCCCGTCAACTCACATACTGCCGAGTTGTACTATCTCCGCATGCTACTGTACCGCGTGCCTGGCCCCACATGCTTTCAGGATCTCCGTCGTGTTGGTGGTAGGGTCATGGAGACCTATCTGGCAGCCTGCATTGCATATGGCATCGTTGACAATGACCAGGAGGTGGATTCTGTTATGGAAGAGGCTGCAAATATTGCATTTGGCCCTGCAGTCCGCGAAGTATTTGCCAACATGCTCATGTTCGTTCTCAGAGGCAACCACGTGCAGTTCTGGGAAAGGCACAAGTATGTGCTGTGCGAGGACTTCTTGCGTGCAGCAGGTGTGAATGAACCAAATGCACGCATTGTGAGTGCAGTGCTCCAAGAGCTGAGGAACAAAGTTGAGTGCCACGGCTTTTCGCTCAGTAAGACCTTTGGCCTTCCTGAACCTGAACCACTTCTTTTCCAGTCTCGCATTCCGCGCGTCATCGAGCACGAAACTGTGCACAATATAGGAGAACTTGAGGCTCACATCGCTCAAACAGAGTGCCTTCTTAATGACGAGCAGCGCGTTGTTGTCGATACAGTGATGCGGAGTGTGGAACACGGACATGGCTGCATGCTTGCAATTGATGCAAGTGGTGGGACTGGCAAAACATTCACATTGTCTCTTATACTCTACAAAGTGCGAGCAATGGGCAAAGTGGCTCTTGCAACTGCTGCAAGTGGTATTGCAGCTACGCTGCTGCCTAAAGGGGCCACCTTCCATAGTAGGACCAAGTGTCCTCTCATTCTCACTGATGAGTCCACTTGCAACATCAGTGAAAATGACACCACTGCAGCACTCATACGCATGACTAATCTAATGGTGGTGGATGAAGTTTCAATGATGGATCGTCGCGCATTGGAGGCAGCAGATCGAACATTCCAGTGGCTTCGGGGCTCAGAGGACCCATTTGGCGGCATCGCAATGGTTTTCAGTGGTGACTGGAGGCAGATCCTTACTGTTGTGCCACACGGTAGCCGTATTGACATAGTTGGAAGGTGCTTCAAGAGCTCATACCTGTGGAGAAAAGTGCAGATACTTCGTCTCAGAGTAAACATGAGGATCATGCAGGGTGCTGGAGAACAACAGGACGAATCTGAATTTGCAAAATTCCTGCTGGATCTGGGTGAAGGGAAGATTCCTGTCAATCCAGAAGAGGGTGAATTTGCTATTGAGCTCAGGGCACCGCTCATTCTTCCAGGTGAAAAACTTCAGGATATTGTCACTTGGGTGTACGAAGACTTGCATAACAACATTAGCAACCCCAAGTGGCTATGCGAGCGTGTTATACTATGTCCGACCAATTCCGAAGTCGATCAGGTAAATGCCTACATGACGACCATATTTCCAGGGGAGGAACATGTTTGCTGTAGCGTCGATACAGCCGAATCTGAGGGTGATCATTTGTATCCGCCTGAGTTCCTGAACACCCTCTGTCCATCTGGTATGCCGCCACATCGAATCTCTCTCAAGGTGGGTATGGTAATCATGCTGCTGCGAAACTTCGACCAGCAAAGCGGGCACTGCAATGGCTCAAGGTACATCATACTTCAGATCCTTCCAAATCTGTTGGTTGCACAATCTGTGATGGGTGTCAATTCTGGACGCACATTGCTCATTCCACGCATAACCTTGAGTCCATCTGACAACATGTTCCCGTTCACTCTGCGGCGTCGGCAGTTTCCGGTACGACCCTGCTTTGCCATGACTGTGAATAAATCCCAAGGACAGTCGCTACACCATGTTGGGATCTTCTGCACACGAGACTTCTTCAGCCATGGTCAGTTCTACGTGGCGGCCAGTAGGGTTGGCAGTTCCAGCAGCCTCCGCATTCTTGCCCTGGACGAGGAAACAAAGAAGAAGCGCCGTTTCCTCAGCAACGTTGTTTATGAAGAGGTGCTAACGAGATAACGGTGTGTACAATGTACATGTAGACAAGTTTTTATTATTATTTATTTTTTGAAGAAAAATTGTTTCGAAACGAATTCATCAAAAAAAGTGCACTCCTTCTTTTGCCAGTCGTACACCATGTTAGGATCTCCTGGAGAAGTGCCGTTTCCTCAGCAATGTTGTTTATGAAGAGCTGCTAACGACATACAGGTGTGTACATGTGGACAATTCTTATTATTTATTTTTTGATTGAAGACAAAATTGTTACAAAAAGATTTCATCAAAATAAGTGCACTACTTCTTTTGCCAGTTGTACACCATGTGAGGATCTCCTGGAGAAGTGCCGTTTCCTCAGCAATGTTGTTTATGAAGAGCTGCTAACGACATACAGGTGTGTACATGTGGACAATTCTTATTATTTATTTATTGCTTGAGGAAAAATTGTTACGAAAAGATTTCATCAAAATACGTGCACTACTTCTTTTGCCAGTTGTACACCATGTGAGGATCTCCTGGAGAAGTGCCGTTTCCTCAGCAATGTTGTTTATGAAGAGCTGCTAACGACATACAGGTGTGTACATGTGGACAATTCTTATTATTTATTTATTGCTTGAGGAAAAATTGTTACGAAAAGATTTCATCAAAATACGTGCACTACTTCTTTTGCCAGTTGTACACCATGTGAGGATCTCCTGGAGAAGTGCCGTTTCCTCAGCAATGTTGTTGATGAAGAGCTGCTAACGACATACAGGTGTGTACATGTGGCCAATTCTTATTATTTATTTATTGCTTGAAGAAAAATTGTTACGAAAAGATTTCATCAAAATACATGCACAACTTCTTTTGGCAGTCGCTACACCATGTTGGGATCTTCTGCCCAAGAGCCTTCTTCAGCCATTGCCAGTTCTACGTGGCGACCTCTAGGTTTGGCAGTTCCAGCAGCCTCCGCATTCTTGCCCAGGACGAGGAAACAAAGAAGATGCCCGTACGTGGTGCCTTATGAAGTGGTGCTAACGACATAAAGGTGTGTACAATGTACATGTAGACAATTTTTATTATTCTTTGTTTGGGAGGGAGATGGGAGGGTGATGGGGCAGGGTGATGGGAGGGTGATGGCAGGGTGATGGGAGGGTGATGGCAGGGTGATGGGAGGGTGATGGCAGAGGGTGATGGCAGAGGGTGATGGGAGAGTGATTGGAGGGTGATGGGGGGGAGATGGGAGGGTGATGGGGCAGGGTGCTGGGGCTGGGTGATGGCAGGGTGATGGCAGGGTGATGGGAGGGTGATGGGAGAGTGATGGAAGGGTGATGGGGGGGAGATGGGAGGGTGATGGGGCAGGGTGCTGGGGCAGGGTGATGGCAGGGTGATGGCAGGGTGCTGGGAGGGTGATGGCTGGGTGATGGGACGGTCATGGCAGAGGGTGATAGCAGAGGGTGATTGCAGAGGGTGGTGGCAGAGGGTGGTGGGAGGGAGATGGCAGGGTGATGGGAGGGTGATGGGAGGGTGATGGGGGGGAGATGGCAGGGTGATGGGGCAGTGTGATGGGGCAGGGTGATGGGGCTGGGTGATGGGGCAGGGTGATGGCAGGGTGATGGCAGGGTGCTGGGAGGGTGATGGCTGGGTGATGGGACGGTGCTGGCAGAGGGTGATAGCAGAGGGTGATTGCAGAAGGTGATGGCAGAGGGTGATGGCAGAGGGTGGTGGCAGAGGGTGGTGGGAGGGAAATGGCAGGGTGATGGGAGGGTGATGGGAGGGTGATGGGGGGGAGATGGGAGGGTGATGGGGCAGGGTGATGGGGCAGGGTAATGGGGCTGGGTGATGGCAGGGTGATGGCAGGATGATGGGAGGGTGATGGCAGGGTGATGGAAGGGTGATGGCAGAGGGTGATGGCAGAGGGTGATGGCAGAGGGTGATGGCAGGGAATTAACATTAACGAATTACATTTGTAATGTAATAATTTGTAATAATTTGTAGTAATAGATATAATAATAATAACGAATTCTGCTCTGTTTCAATTCTGTCTCAATTTGCTGATATGCTTTGCAAACCTTTTTTTTTTTTTACTATTTTAAAACTAATACAATTCGAACATGGAATACATACCGACACTGCACTTTCAGGTCTCCTACAAATCCTACCCTGTCGCCTCACCGTGGCGTAGGAGTGGCAATGGTCAATGGCATCGAATGTCATGGCTAGCAAAGACAGGGAGGTACACTTGATTTAAATTTGGAAATTTTTTTTTTTTTTTTTTTGGCCACGGAACGGGCACCCACGTACGGGCACGTCCTAGTATGAAAGAAAGGCGATCACTTACTCTTGTTCGAAGGCTTCGAACATTCATCACATCAGAAGTTGCAGGACAACGACATTTTACCTGCAACCTCTGTGAAATGCGGGGACATATGTTATTACTTCACCAACGTCCGGGGAACCAGCATGGAGCTGCAAACCAATGGCTGTGCCTTTTCACAACAGCTGTGCGCGATTCTGCGGGCCACTCCTGGTATGGACCATGGATGACCTGAACACCATGGTCCCAACATCATTGTGGATGCATCCGGCATCCCTGTTCCACATCTTGCTGGCCAATCAACGTCACACCAATACTTGCTGCCCACTCACAATGAAGGAGGAGGCAAGTCGACTACAACTGGGTGAAGGCCTTGTTCAGGAATTACAATGGTTTACAAAAAAAAAAAGTGGCAAGAATGCTACAAGGAGAGCAGGGTCAGTCTATGACTCCGCAATGTTACCACAACAGCGAAATCCTACACGAAGTAGTGCAGGAGCTATGAAGACATTAGGAGAAAATGTTTCATACCTGAATTCAAACACAAGTGATCAGCCCTTCCTTTCAAACAAAGTCAAACATTTGTGTGGAGGCAAACGTTTTTGCCAGATGGTGCAGATGCTTTACAAAACTTGAAAATGAAGTGAAATTGTTGTATCTTGGTGATGGTGAAGTGTTGTTTTGAAAATATATTTGTGATGCAAATGCAATAGATTGAACAATATGGAAGGAGTCAATGACCAACGAAATGTTTTGTGATTCTTGCAGGATGACGGTGTATGCCTAAGGGAATTTGATTACCAAAGTTATGATTATTTACTTATACTCGTAATGATGTTTACTTGCAGTGATTGATTATTTACTTATACTTGTAATGATGTTTACTTGTAGTGATTGACTGTTTACTTATATTGATGTTTAGATTAATGGTTAATATAAACAAAAACAAAAAGATGAGGGAATTGTGGAAGTGTAACTCAGTGTAACTTATTGATTAAAGACTGGTAACGATTTCGTAAATGGATGCCAAGAATGTGCACGCACATGGTAATCTCTTGTCCACCTGGTCACAGCCCCTGGCTGGAGCACCCCCCTATCGTTTGGTCAGCAGGAGGGGAGCGAGCTGATGCCAGGACTTGGTGCATGCATGACCTCGGGGCATTAGCGGAGAAAGGATTAACATTCAGCGGACAGGGGATTAACTCCAGTTTTGTCCATATAAACCAGAGCAAACGTTGAGTCAAGGAGACTTGTGACCAGAAGCTCTGACCGACGGACCGGACGAGCACTCATCATCAGACCCTCTGCCCGACGGGAGTGGCGGAGGAACATCGGCCGAACGAGAAGGACCATGCGAAAAGAGTTAACCTGATCCATTGAATTAAGCGGTATTATTTGGTAATGGAATGAAGTGAATAACCAGTTAATAAACCAGACCTTTTGTAAAACCTGTGTCCGGTCATTGGAGTCTTGAGTCTCCCCCACTACTTCCCCTACAGCATGAAGTGGAGCTCTAACACAGCTGCCAATCCCCTGGAAACGAACACTATCACCAGTTGCCGTCTCCTCTGACAAGGGCAAAATGCCTTCAAGCATCAAAAATTGATGTGCCCCTGTGTCCCTCAATACCTTAACCGGTTTCTGGTTAGTAGAGTCTCCATCCAGTGACACAAACCCCTCTGAAATAAATGGTTGGTAACTCTTTTGAGTGCGATTTCTCACATTGGCCATTGCATTCGGAGTTGTATTTGTCGAACTCCGCTCCTGATTTTCCTTTCCCAGAGCATAACAGTGGGACATCAAGTGTCCAGGTTTATGGCAAAAAGCGCAAGTAGGCCCGGCGGAGAACCTCGTGGTTTGTCTCGAGCCCCCCGGAGGATAGGTCTGCCTTGGAACTGGTGTCTTCAGATTTCTAGAAGTCGTGGTATCAGAGTGGTCCTCACAGTCATCGTGAGGTCGCCCCCATGAAGTTTCGTTCTCTGCCCCTGATGTACCATAGCTCCCCTGGCTAGGTCTAGGCGAGAAGTTAGGTTTGTGGAACCCCATCCTGTGGGTTAAGGCATAGTCATCAGCCATGGCTGCTGCCTCATACAGCTTTGGTACTTTCCTTTCCTTCAGATGAACTTTAATGTCCTCGTGGACACACTGTTGGAACTCCTCCACCAGGATCAATTGTCGCAATAGTTCGAAGTCTTTCCCAACCCCTTTGGAATCACTCCACCTGTCAAACATGGTTTCTTTCATTCTGGCAAACTCCACATGGGTCTCACTCTCCCTCACTGGCATTCCGGAATTTTTGCCGGTAAGCTTCCGGGACCAATTCATCGGCTTTGAGAATGTTTTTCTTCACTATCTCATAATCTGCACATTGGTCAATCGGTAAAGCCGAATAAATATATTGAGCTTTACCCACCAGAACACTTTGCACTAATATGGTCCAGGACTCCTCAGGCCATTTTAGCAGTTGAGCCACTTTCTCAAAGTGTGAAAAAAAAATTGGTTACCTCCTTTTCATTGAAGGGTGGAACCAGCCTCACATGTCTGCCAACATCCCAGGTGTTCTGACTAGTTGTCGAACCAGTCGGCATGGATGGTACCTCTCCCCGTTCTTTCATTACATCCAGCTCCTTGAGTCTAATTTCCTGCTGAAGCGCCATTTCACGGTCCTTTAACTCCCTTTCGGCTTTTCTCCCCTCTGCTTCGAGTTCCCTTGCAGCTCTCCTTTCCTCTGCTTTTCTCTCTTCTAACCTTTCCTGGAGTTCTCTTTCCACTCTCCTTTCTTCTGCTTGTTTCTCTTCGCGTTCTCGTTCCTGTGCTGCTCTTCTTTCCTAGAGTTCTCGTTCCTGTGCTGCTCTTTCCTTTTCTGCTTTCCTTTCCTCTGCTCTTTCTTGCGCTTTTTTCTCTTCTAACCTTTCCTGGGTCTGCAATTGCATCTCCAGTTTCCAGAGCTCCACATTTTCTTGTTCCTCGGGTAACCAATCCAAGGCTCCCTCTTCCCATGTTCCTTGTTCCACCAGAGATTCTATCACCAATCTCTGCATCTCTGCTTTCCTCATATTCGTTCGAACCTCCAAGCTAAAATGTCTGGCCAATACCAAGATGTCCGATTTTAATAACGCTCTGAACTGTGCTTCACTAGCGGTCACTGCAAACTTCTCTACGTCAAACTCTATGGTGACTATTGTTAACACCTGTTAACCTTCACACAAGAAATTTTTAAAAAAACAATTTTTTTTGGAAAAATTGGGAATGTTGGGAAAAGTTCCAAATTTGGGAATTCTGGGAATGTTAGGGAATTCTTTCCCAGACTAAATTTAGGGAATTTTAGATCCCGGACGCAGACCCAATTTCGAGCCCACGAGTCAATTGGACGAGCCCCCAATTTCTGTTTCGTGCTCCTCCCCGACCTCCTGGTCTCGGTATGCCTCCGAACTCCGGGAGGAGCCCCAGCAGAACAATATATATTATTCCGTGTCGAAATCAATAAGGAAACCACACCAATGGTTATAAACAAACCAATAATATTGTTACGGACCGCGGATAAGATGTTGGTTTGCCGAGCGGAGGCCCCGCGGCCCTAACAGTTACCCCGACTAACCCGATTCCCGAACGTTGGCCGGATCGCGCCACAGGTATTCAATAGGGAAAAGACAAAGGTGACACGGATGTGAAGAAGAAGAAGACAAAAAGGTTGGAAATACTACTAAATTTATTCCTACTATTTACACGCTCAAAGTAACCAAGGAGAAGGAAGGATAATAAAATAATGTACAGAAGATATTAGAGACACAGTGCAACGCTAGCTTACCTACAGTCTTAATTAACCCAGGGACAGAACAAACAAAGACAGACTCACGCGGGGAATGATGATAGGACTGGCGGGAGGTGGATGGCTGGAGGGAGAGGAAGGTCCACGGGTACTGCAGCACGATCGGCGCGTTTAGCAGCCGTCATTCCTTCGCGGCCCTGCTCAAGAACTGCCGTCAAGGCCCCAAGCTGCTGTGGCTGAAGCTGCTGTTGTTGCTGCTGTGGCTGCTGCTGCTGCTGCTGTGTGGACGTCGCGTGCTTTTTCCAGGACTCATCTGAGGCGGGGGCGTCTTCTTCGGGTTATATATGCCCCGCCCCTGAACCTTCGCAAACCTCCTTGATGTTTCTCTCCACACCCTCTCCAAGTCCAACCCCTTGTTCGTGGTTGGTTGAGTGGGGCTGACTCACTCCTCCCCTCTATGACGAGGTGGGGACACGCCTTTCTTCCCCGACCCGAGCACATGTTCAATGGTGGTTTTGGGGCGAAATCAACAACCCACAGCTGTAGCAAACCTGACAAACTGCCCAGTGCAGTTGGCAATTGAGGCTTGGAGGGGATGTAGTTGGCAATAGAAGTTTTGGGAGTGGGAATGGGGCATGAAAGGGAATCTATCTTATTTCACTTGGTGCAATGGAGTGTCATCTTAATGGAAGACAAGGCCTTACCCTAATACACATAATAAGGAAATAAGCTCCTGAACAGGGATATTACGGTGTCCTTCATGTATGCTTTATGGAACTAACTACGGGAACGCCCTTTGACCTTTATACAACTACAAACGGAGGGAGGAGGGGCGATATTTTCAACAACCTTTTACAACAACAATAAATTTTAAAAAACCATTCTCATATCCACAACACTGCACCCTCCTCCTCTTAGGCACGTCCCGGGCCTATAACTTTAACTCTTAGTGTGGCACGTAGGTGTAGTTCCCTCTACATTTAACCTGACCCTGAGTGCGACAGTTTTAAAACATAAATAAATATGTCCCGCTGCTCCATTGCACCCTGCCTAACAGACTCACGCCCACAGCTAACCGAATTGCGGAATGGTCTTCAAACTATACATTTACGGTGGGGAGCATTATTTACAATGACTCTGCTTTTATTTACAAAACGCAACCCAGGACCTGTGATCGTTCTTTTGGGGGGGGGGAGACAGTCTGCCCTGCATCGATGCACCATGCAAGCACCCAAAAACGCACCAAAGCACCCTCAAGCACCAATCGGTGCACAGTCATCACTGTTCATCAATAAAAATAAACCAACAACCCCTAACCCTGCTGGTGGTCTCTTGCTCTTCGGCTCCCTCTGCTGGCTATTACTATCTTCCAGATGTTGTCATCTTCTTTGCTGGCGGCCTATTTGCACTAATAGAATGCACCCAACGTGTCCATTGTTATTTATTTATGGCCCACAGGGCCGACTAGTGTGGTTCACCTGTGGGGCATCGGTGCCCTGTGATCAAGGTCCGCCAGCAAGATTTCGGGCCTTCATGGCCGGTTCCAGCAGAGGGGCCATGCCCCAACCCATGGGGTCCATCAGTGGTGCTCAGCCACAGACATGTGGTCCATAATGTGGTGCATCGATGCAGACAGCTGGTTCTGGGAGTTCCGGGCGCACAATGGCCGACTCACGCACGCTCCCCTCGGCGCCCAGTGGCGCACGGGTCCTCATGTGGGAGACAAAGGGGAAAAGACAGATGAGCGAGGGGTACGGTCACAAGGGTACACATCAAACAAGGCAATGCAAGGCGAAGTGCGTACGGAGAGCGAAGTGAGAAAAGCTCGTCCCTACCGTACGTCACCCCCCCCCCCCCCCTGTCACCTACTCTACCCTTGCCCTTACCCCATATTTACAAAAATCTACACATTTACAAATCCGTCGCTACCGTCACGTCTTCCCCATATTTCTTCTATTCCAAATTCGTCACCACAATCCCTCTAGCCAAAATTTGCCATCACCCAATTCATCATCAATCCTCATAAGGAGGAAGAGATGGAACAACAAAGCACAATGTCACACCCACGTCATGATGCGTCTCACATTCCAAACATCTGCACAATAAAAATAATAAAAACAACCTGGCATGGTGTGGAGGTACGTCATCCCAGGTGAGTGGATGCAGATGGTGCGAGGAGATTTTCATCCTAACTACTTTCTAAATTACTTTAACACACTTTACACTACCCAGGGTCTTTCCCTGCCAATCCATTGGCCAACTTACACTATGGGTTCTAAAAACCAATTCCCATTGACCAAACTGTGGTGCTTCTCAATTTGGGGTCTCACTCCCCCGATTCATCTCCCTGTGCCCTTGCACAATTTCAGGACTGGGGCGTGTAGCTCTCCCAGCAGGTCTACCCACCTGCACACCTCCACCACTGTAGTTGCCTCCGAGCTTACCTGCTCCTCACCCTAACCTAACTAACTGGGGAAGGCCCCTCCTGGCTCTGTCACCCTTTGGTGCCCTCTGGCACTGGGCTACCCGGGTCCGTCCTCCGGATCCTCGGGCCCCATCCACAACAACTCTACCGGCTCCCAGAGCCCACCTGTGGCCTCACCTGGCCGACATCCTCACAGTGGTGGAGTGCCCAAACCAACTACACACACTAACAGGCTACACGCCCAGCCATTGCCACAACACTAATGCACCCATCCAAATACCATTCTTTCACCCACACCACAGATGCCAATATCCAACCACAATTTACCTGTACCCTCTACCTAACACTTACACTACCCTCCCCGGGTATTCGTGATGGGGGTCCATCCTTCCCCCATTCACACGTTCACACCATCCACTCCACTCCATAGTTTCCACCATACTCACTCCACGACCATCCATTCCAATACTCCATATATTCCACACTCCATGTATTCCACACTCCATGTATTCCACACTCCATGTATTCCACACTCCATGTATTTCACACAACCATTCTCCATACACCTGTTGTTGCACACCTGTGCAATCTTACCTGGTGCCACCTGCACCCTCCTTCCTTCCTGGACCAGTTGGTCAGCACAATACTCATCACCATCACTCACTCAAACACTGCTCCATACACATGTTCAGTTGCACACCTGTGCAATGCCACCTGTTCACCATACACACGGCATCATCTAATCTACCTGGTGCCCTGCTAACTTAGTGCTCCCCGTCTTCCCTTTAAACTAAGCACATACCACGTCATTATCATCCAAACTAATCTACCTGCATCCCCACTACCGGTATCATTGTCACTAACTAATCTTTACCGTTACCTATTGTCATCTTCTCTAGATCCCTATCATTATATCCTAACCCTCCCGGGCTAGTTTTCACTGCCATAAACCCCATTACTAGTGCTCCTTTGCCCCCGTTGTGAGAGATGGCAAAGTTGCCATCCCACCACATCGGGTATCTTCTACTACCAATTTGGCTCATCCAAATTCAACAAATCAAAAATTTGCCAATCATCTGCCAATCCTCTGCCAATCATCAATCTGCCAATCCTTTGCCAATCATGAAATTTCTGCTTTGCAATTTTGGGGCCAAAACACTATCCTCATCATCACAGTCTACTCACTAGTGCCTCTCGGTGCGCCAATTCACTTCTACAGCCCGGCTTCGCACGGCCGAGCAATGAATGCGGGTTGCTTGGTGCCGGCGGCTGGATGCGTCCGACATTCGGTGCAAGGACGGGGGCTTACCCGGGCCGAGATCCCACGCACCATCTCGGCACAGAGCCATCCAATGGCCCGATCTCGAACTGCCGGAACGCCTCAACAAAAGGGGGTCGCCATGATGACCCTTCCTATCGGGCTGCCCGCTTCGCCTAGTGGAGCATGGACGCGGCCGTTCCGAGCGAGGCCCAGCGTGGATCGCGTACGGCAGTTCTTTCGAAACCGCCGTGGTTCGGATCCCCGCTGGTCCTCGCGGCACGCGAAGCTGCCCGGCGCGCACCGAGGGCCCGATTCGGCTATACGTCGCTCTAACCGCTAACCCGGTTACCGTCGATGCTTCACCTGCATGCTCACACGCATACGCTACCCCTTTCACCCTCACCGAGCTCGGTGCTCCAACGCCGCCCATACACCCCACGTACTTCGTTATTGCACTCGTTCTTTCGCTCACAGACTTGGTCACACACCTGACCACCACACACATTTGCACACACTCGTCGTTCGCACACCTCACCAACACACCTCTTCGCGCCCCCTCCTCGGTCACCTCCTCTGTGACAACCACAGGTGTGCTCTCACTTGCACAGCCAATCACGTGCCTTACTATCAACTCCAACGTGCATTCCCATATGCGCTCTACCATTCCAGGTGTGCATCCTACCATTCCAGGTGTACATCCTCTCTCACCTGCCACAACCAACTCACGCTCCGTGTCACTCTTACTACCCTCACCTCCACACTCGGGGGCGCACTCACCCTTACTTTTGACAGCGCACTCTTTCCTCATGCACCCGTCCGTTACACACCTTTCTCGCGCATCCTCTTGCGCACACTCTCTCGTTACTCCCTCCGTAACACTCACCACAGGTGTACACTCTCTCGTTACATCCTCTGTAACACTCCTCATCCCGCGCTTCCATGTTCCCCCCTCGCACACGCGCTACGACCAACTCACTCTCGACAGCACACTCACTCCTCGGCGCGCACTTTTTCCTCACACACCCCAGAGTCGGACATTCTCGCACACCTCCTCCTTCGCACTCCATACCTGTCGCACACTTCACCAACGGCCTCTCACGAACACCCGGATCCAAATCAACCCCCAAGCTGACTGAAGCTCCCCTCACATCATATACATTTCCACGTATATCGCCACTCACCTTGGCACCTCGTCTCCGCACCTCCTTCGCCACCTGCAAACTCTTTATTTGGTTAGCGAGCACACCATCACGATTTGAGCACCGACCTTGTACATATTCCATCACCTCCTCTTTTATCTCCCTCTTAGTTTCCGTCCGTCTCTTCTTAATTTCACTCACCCCCTCTTCCACCTTCTCTAATTTTTCCTTCACCTCTTTTATTTCCCGGTGCGTCTCCTCAATTTCGTCCTCTAAGGCTACCTTGACCGTTTCTATGTGCGTCCTCACCTCCCGGTCCTTTGTCTCCATTACTTCTGTCACCTCGTCCAACCTCGTTGTCAGTCCCTCACGTACCATCTGACATTGCCTCTGTGTCGCTATCAAGTCGTCCTTGATGTCTCTTTGTGTCGCTTTTAACCCTCCTAGTACCGCAGTGTTCCTTTGTACCTGCTCCACTAACTCCGTCTGTCCCACCGTCAGCTGTTCCACCTCCTGCGTCAGGTCCTCTATTCCCCCCTGTAACCTAGCCGTTCCATTTCTCACCTCTTTCTCCATACGCTTCTCACCTCGCTTTACCTCCTCGCGTACCCCCGAGACCTCCTCGCTTCATCCCTCATTGCCCCCATTTGGCCCTCTAATCGCTCACTATCAGCCCTCGCTTCATCCCTTATTCGCTCACTATCAGCCCTCGCTTCGTCCCTCATTGCTCCAATTTGGTCTCCCAGCCCCCTGTTCTCTTCCATGAGGGCCCGCATTTGCAGCATGAATAGGCCCCAATCCATCGGCGGCGCTGCTACGGTCGCGGGCGCGGTCGCCGTAGCCATGTGCGAGGCGCCATTTTGTGCGCCCGTAACCTCGTGCGCGAGTGCGCCATTTTGCGCGCCTGAAACCTCCTCAACCACCTCCTCATTGCCCTCCTCCACATACATTTCCCCGAGGTCCTGGGTCGATTCTACCCCATCTATCTCTCCCACCGGCATCCCGTCGCCTTGACCATCCATGGCGCGATTTCAAAATTCAGTTTTTTCTTTAAAACAAAACAAATTTCGGCAGCTCGTAATTTTGAGCGCGTTAAGCGCGCTTCGGGTCCGACCCCGCTCCCGACACCAATTGTTATGGACTGCGGATAAGATGTTGGTTTGCCGAGCGGAGGCCCCACGGCCCTAACAGTTACCCCGACTAACCCGATTCCCGAACGTTGGCCGGATCGCGCCACAGGTATTCAATAGGGAAAAGACAAAGGCGACACGGATGTGAAGAAGAAGAAGACAAAAAGGTTGGAAATACTACTAAATTTATTCCTACTATTTACACGCTCAAAGTAACCAAGGAGAAGGAAGGATAATAAAATAATGTACAGAAGATATTAGAGACACAGTGCAACGCTAGCTTACCTACAGTCTTAATTAACCCAGGGACAGAACAAACAAAGACAGACTCACGCGGGGAATGATGATAGGACTGGCGGGAGGTGGATGGCTGGAGGGAGAGGAAGGTCCACGGGTACTGCAGCACGATCGGCGCGTTTAGCAGCCTGGCGTTCCTTCGCGGCCCTGCTCAAGAACTGCCGTCAAGGCCCCAAGCTGCTGTGGCTGAAGCTGCTGTTATTGCTGCTGTGGCTGCTGCTGCTGCTGCTGCTGCTGTGTGGACGTCGCGTACTTTTTCCAGGACTCATCTGAGGCGGGGGCGTCTTCTTCGGGTTATATATGCCCCGCCCCTGAACCTTCGCGAACCTCCTTGATGTTTCTCTCCACACCCTCTCCATGTCCAACCCCTTGTTCGTGGTTGGTTGAGTGGGGCTGACTCACTCCTCCCCTCTATGACGAGGTGGGGACACGCCTTTCTTCCCCGACCCGAGCACATGTTCAATGGTGGTTTTGGGGCGAAATCAACAACCCACAGCTGTAGCAAACCTGACAAACTGCCCAGTGCAGTTGGCAATTGAGGCTTGGAGGGGATGTAGTTGGCAATAGAAGTTTTGGGAGTGGGAATGGGGCATGAAAGGGAATCTATCTTATTTCACTTGGTGCAATGGAGTGTCATCTTAATGGAAGACAAGGCCTTACCCTAATACACATAATAAGGAAATACGCTACTGAACAGGGATATTACGGTGTCCTTCATGTATGCTTTATGGAACTAACTACGGGAACGCCCTTTGACCTTTATACAACTACAAACGGAGGGAGGAGGGGCGATATTTTCAACAACCTTTTACAACAACAACAACAACAAAAAACCATTCTCATATCCACAACAATATATTAAAAGTCACACAGGAAGAACATCACCAATAACGATAGCAAATCCAGACAATCAAAATCTCTTAAGATGGTACCATCTTATCTAGTACTTATCTCAAAATCACGGCACTCCTCAATGTCTCTATAACTCTCCAAGGCGAAGTTGATGCGCTCCAGCGATCGTTGGAACAATGTCCGATCCAGATCAATCGAGGCGTAGGCGGTCTAAGCGGCACAGAAGTCACGTGGTCCAACACCCAGCAAACTCGCGGTAGAATGGAAAATCCCCAAAGACGTGCGCCGACGTACACGTTCGCCGTTCAATCAGCGAACCGCCGTGTAACCTTCAAACGCCGCTTTCGCACACACGCATCCCCGGCAGACGGCCGGAGGATGAGAAAAGTTGCCGCGTACCAAAACCTTCTTCGGTGGACGCAGCGTGCGGGGCAGAATGGCGGACGGCTCTCACTCGAGCCGGAGCCTCTCGGCAAGGATTCTCCGGAACCTCAATGCTGATACCTGACTATGCAGGTTCCTCAATATTCCGGTGAATACACCTATCGCACGATATTCCTTCCAAGGACTCAAAGTTCACTCGCGATGTACGCTCGAAAACGCAAGGTACGGAGCTTCGACACGCCTTTTCCCCGACCTTTTCCTCACGACCTCTTCTTCTCCGCTTCACGTCTTCCGGTGCATGATCCGATTTCCTGTTACATTTTTACCATGAGCGCTTTTAACCTTTTAATCACAATAACCATTTCCTTTAAACAACAATAATCGCCGTTTCCTTCCAACCCCGAAAAGAATAATAATACATAACCAGCAATGTTACAAGTGGATGAAAGCCACAACCACGGAAGGGCCGAATCCGTAACACTTATCCCAAGGGCAATCATCCCACCAACTTTCATCCAAATCCGTTCAGAACTTTTCCAGATATCTTGTTCACAAACACATGACCACACATACGCACACACACACACACACACACACACACACACACACACACACACACACACACACACAAACACACACACACACACACACACACCGACGGACACGAGCGAATGGATTACTCCCTGGCGGGAGTAATTACAATACATTGAAATGTCACAAAATGCCACCTTTATTGGTTTCCATTTTATTATTGTGATGATGATTAATTAATAAACTATTAAACAATTATAAGAACACTTGAAAATGACATCATCAAGTTCCTTTCTTTCTCTCCTTCGAAAGCAGTGTAAGTCTGAGGTGTGACTCTTGTTCCCTAACTTTGTTTTACTGGGTGTTTTGTTTTTATTGTTTTAATATTGATTTGTTTTTATCTACATTATTAATCATCTGTGGAATATTCTGGTTGTGATCATTCACAATCATAGCGCAGGCTTCAATGGGCCCAATCGCCACCTCCACCATTTTAGTTCCTCCCAAGAAACCTCATGTTGTAATTTTTGTGAAAATTATTTAAAATGAAGGAAGCCGTTTCTCAAAGTGTTGACGGGTTCAGTTTGAAACACAAAAAATTAATGAGTTTAATTATAAACACACGAATCAATAAATGTTTCATTTCAATGTTTCTGTTGTTTACACACTTCGTTTTTAAACGCAGAAAAACAGCTTATTGACAGAAAATATTTAAACGAATTCACCGAGTATTTTTTACCGTCCTTAATTAATCCTTTATTATTGTAGGTTTGGCCACAAGTTGTAGATTGGTATAATTATTTGAAGAACCACCTGTCCAGGTCTCATTTTCATTGAAGACGTTGAAGCAGGAATTTGGAACATGGACAGGGTGCTGGCGATAACTCTCGCACTCTTTGTAAAAGTTACCCTGGTGTGTTTAACATCCACCAACTAATGCCAGTATATGGAACATCCGGCCTCACGTTCATTCGAGGGACAGCTCACTTTGTGATGCAACATTGCCTGAGAAGTTCCAATCGAGCAGCTCATCGTTGGGCCCATAATTGAATCTAGGCGAGACTGTGTAGAGGGAGAAGTTGTCTGCACGATGCTGTCCGACTCCTCGACACAAAATATCTCTTAATTTACATGGATAAGAATTTAGAAATATAACTTTCCTTCTAATAAGAAAGTGTTTTTGTTTCAAACCCGAGACGGATCAATGTTTCTCGTTTGAGTGTCTGCCTCTTTCAGCACGATATCGACAACTGAACAGAAACATCATTGTGTAAAAAACTTCATTTTTTATGTTGTGCAATTTTTTGTTTTATGAAACAAATGGACCAAACTATTCATTTATCAAGAGAATTGCTGAGAAAAGAGATTTTATAATCGAATATTCCAATCAAATTTAATTACGAAAGCCATATTTCTGATGGAAAAAGGCAGATGATGATGATGATGATGATGATGATGATGCTGATGATGAAACACGAATAAAATCAGATTCATTGCAATATTGTATTTGAAAAAAGTGCAAAGGTGCCAATATTTTTAGCCGCGACAGTATAATCCCCAATCATGGCTTTTTGTGCTGGCAGGATGGCAAATGGGCATTCGGGCTCTGACCGAGACCCGCGGCCTTTAATGTTTTCAGAAATAGGAGAGGAAGACGATTTTATTATGAATATTTAAACATAGTTCAGTATATTCATTGTTTGGGGGTTAAAAGTCGATTTCGATTGATTCCACCAAAAATGTAGCAAAGTAAAGTCATTTTTTGCTGTTAAACATTTCACCTGCTTTAAACAAACATTTACCGTTGTTAAACAAACATTTACCGTTGTTAAATGAACATTTTAAACTTTAGAAAAAATGGTTATTAATCATAAATGTGCATCACAAAAAGCTCGGTTTGTATCCTCTTTGTCCAAAACAATTATCAACCATCTTCACACGTATTTTTGCTAATATTAAAGAAACTGTTCAAGAGACGAAGGTGCAAGTTGACTCGGTACGAACATCTCACTAACTCCTCTATTTTGGATTGTACGGCTAAAGTGACCAATTGCTTTCCCCGGTGAAATTTTGAGATGAATGAAACGGAGAAATAATAATTTTGTTTGTGCATTTTATTAAATAACGTTTCAGGCAGTTTGGCTGGAACATTCCATGACGCTTGGGACTCTAATACGTGTACTGCACTCAGCAACATCAGATGCACCAGTTTCTGGGTCGTAAATTCGAGCATTTGTTTTTAATTCTCGGTCTCGTTACTATTCTGCATATTTATGTGTGAAAATATCTTAGTTGTGTTGAAAAGTGTTATTTTAATTGGTTCTGGGTCAGAAAATCTTTGCTGAGAAAATTTATGAAGTCAACGCTCAGATCCTCATGAAGACAATAAAACTTGGAATCATTGATGCTCAAAGATGTTGAAAAGGAGGTTTAACAGAAGCTGAAATGTGATGAAGAAATCATTGTAAACAGCGTTGCCAAGGCAACATCTGAAATCAGTTCATTAGTCCTCCTGACGCTACCTGTTTTGATGCTTGGGTGATTCTGATCTGATTGATGATGGAAGTACAAGTTCGAAGAACAAATTTAAATGAACATTAGATGATGGAAGTACAAGTTTGAAGAACAAATTTAAATGACCATTAGATGATGGAAGTACAAGTTTGAAGAACAAATTTAAATGAACATTAGATGATGGAAGTACAAGTTTGAAGAACAAATTTAAATGACCATTAGATGATGGAAGTACAAGTTTGAAGAACAAATTTAAATGACCATTAGATGATGGAAGTACAAGTTTGAAGAACAAATTTAAATGACCATTAGATGATGGAAGTACAAGTTTGAAGAACAAATTTAAATGACCATTAGATGATGGAAGTACAAGTTTGAAGAACAAATTTAAATGACCATTAGATGATGGAAGTACAAGTTTGAAGAACAAATTTAAATGACCATTAGATGATGGAAGTACAAGTTTGAAGAACAAATTTAAATGAACATTAGATGATGGAAGTACAAGTTTGAAGAACAAATTTAAATGACCATTAGATGATGGAAGTACAAGTTTGAAGAACAAATTTAAATGAACATTAGATGATGGAAGTACAAGTTTGAAGAACAAATTTAAATGAACATTAGATGATGGAAGTACAAGTTTGAAGAACAAATTTAAATGAACATTAGATGATGGAAGTACAAGTTTGAAGAACAAATTTCAATGAACATTAGCTGATGGAAGTACAAGTTTGAAGAACAAATTTAAATGAACATTAGATGATGGAAGTACAAGTTTGAAGAACAAATTTAAATGAACATTAGATGATGGAAGTACAAGTTCGAAGAACAAATTTAAATGAACATTAGATGATGGAAGTACAAGTTTGAAGAACAAATTTAAATGAACATTAGATGATGGAAGTACAAGTTCGAAGAACAAATTTAAATGAACATTAGATGATGGAAGTACAAGTTCGAAGAACAAATTTAAATGAACATTAGATGATGGAAGTACAAGTTTGAAGAACAAATTTAAATGACCATTAGATGATGGAAGTACAAGTTTGAAGAACAAATTTAAATGAACATTAGATGATGGAAGTACAAGTTTGAAGAACAAATTTAAATGACCATTAGATGATGGAAGTACAAGTTTGAAGAACAAATTTAAATGACCATTAGATGATGGAAGTACAAGTTTGAAGAACAAATTTAAATGACCATTAGATGATGGAAGTACAAGTTTGAAGAACAAATTTAAATGACCATTAGATGATGGAAGTACAAGTTTGAAGAACAAATTTAAATGACCATTAGATGATGGAAGTACAAGTTTGAAGAACAAATTTAAATGACCATTAGATGATGGAAGTACAAGTTTGAAGAACAAATTTAAATGAACATTAGATGATGGAAGTACAAGTTTGAAGAACAAATTTAAATGACCATTAGATGATGGAAGTACAAGTTTGAAGAACAAATTTAAATGAACATTAGATGATGGAAGTACAAGTTTGAAGAACAAATTTAAATGAACATTAGATGATGGAAGTACAAGTTTGAAGAACAAATTTAAATGAACATTAGATGATGGAAGTACAAGTTTGAAGAACAAATTTCAATGAACATTAGCTGATGGAAGTACAAGTTTGAAGAACAAATTTAAATGAACATTAGATGATGGAAGTACAAGTTTGAAGAACAAATTTAAATGAACATTAGATGATGGAAGTACAAGTTCGAAGAACAAATTTAAATGAACATTAGATGATGGAAGTACAAGTTTGAAGAACAAATTTAAATGAACATTAGATGATGGAAGTACAAGTTCGAAGAACAAATTTAAATGAACATTAGATGATGGAAGTACAAGTTTGAAGAACAAATTTAAATGAACATTAGATGATGGAAGTACAAGTTCGAAGAACAAATTTAAATGAACATTAGGTGATGGAAGTACAAGTTTGAAGAACAAATTTAAATGAACATTAGATGATGGAAGTACAAGTTTGAAGAACAAATTTAAATGAACATTAGCTGATGGAAGTACAAGTTTGAAGAACAAATTTAAATGAACATTAGCTGATGGAAGTTCAAGCTTGAAGAACAAATTTAAATGAACATTAGATGATGGAAGTACAAGTTTGAAGAACAAATTTAAATGAACATTAGATGATGGAAGTACAAGTTTGAAGAACAAATTTAAATGAACATTAGCTGATGGAAGTTCAAGTTTGAAGAACAAATTTAAATGAACATTAGATGATGGAAGTACAAGTTTGAAGAACAAATTTAAATGAACATTAGATGATGGAAGTACAAGTTCGAAGAACAAATTTAAATGAACATTAGATGATGGAAGTACAAGTTTGAAGAACAAATTTAAATGAACATTAGATGATGGAAGTACAAGTTCGAAGAACAAATTTAAATGAACATTAGATGATGGAAGTACAAGTTTGAAGAACAAATTTAAATGAACATTAGATGATGGAAGTACAAGTTCGAAGAACAATTTTAAATGAACATTAGCTGATGGAAGTACAAGTTTGAAGAACAAATTTAAATGAACATTAGCTGATGGAAGTTCAAGTTTAAAGAACAAATTTAAATGAACATTAGCTGATGGAAGTTCAAGTTTGAAGAACAAATTTAAATGAACATTAGCTGATGGAAGTACAAGTTTAAAGAACAAATTTAAATGAACATTAGCTGATGGAAGTACAAGTTTAAAGAACAAATTTAAATGAACATTAGATGATGGAAGTACAAGTTCGAAGAACAAATTTAAATGAACATTAGATGACGGAAGTACAAGTTTAAAGAACAAATTTAAATGAACATTAGATGATGGAAGTACAAGTTTGAAGAACAAATTTAAATGAACATTAGCTGATGGAAGTACAAGTTTAAAGAACAAATTTAAATGAACATTAGATGATGGAAGTACAAGTTCGAAGAACAAATTTAAATGAACATTAGCTGATGGAAGTACAAGTTTAAAGAACAAATTTAAATGAACATTAGATGATGGAAGTACAAGTTCGAAGAACAAATTTAAATGAACATTAGATGATGGAAGTACAAGTTCGAAGAACAAATTTAAATGAACATTAGATGACGGAAGTGCAAGTTTAAAGAACAAATTTAAATGAACATTAGATGACGGAAGTTCAAGTTTAAAGAACAAATTTAAATGAACATTAGATGACGGAAGTGCAAGTTTAAAGAACAAATTTAAATGAACATTAGCTGATGGAAGTACAAGTTTAAAGAACAAATTTAAATGAACATTAGATGACGGAAGTGCAAGTTTAAAGAACAAATTTAAATGAACATTAGATGACGGAAGTACAAGTTCGAAGAACAAATTTAAATGAACATTAGGTGATGGAAGTACAAGTTCGAAGAACAAATTTAAATGAACATTAGATGACGGAAGTACAAGTTCGAAGAACAAATTTAAATGAACATTAGCTGATGGAAGTACAAGTTCGAAGAACAAATTTAAATGAACATTAGATGACGGAAGTGCAAGTTTAAAGAACAAATTTAAATGAACATTAGATGACGGAAGTACAAGTTCGAAGAACAAATTTAAATGAACATTAGATGACGGAAGTGCAAGTTTAAAGAACAAATTTAAATGAACATTAGATGACGGAAGTACAAGTTCGAAGAACAAATTTAAATGAACATTAGGTGATGGAAGTACAAGTTCGAAGAACAAATTTAAATGAACATTAGGTGATGGAAGTACAAGTTCGAAGAACAAATTTAAATGAACATTAGATGACGGAAGTACAAGTTTAAAGAACAAATTTAAATGAACATTAGGTGATGGAAGTACAAGTTCGAAGAACAAATTTAAATGAACATTAGGTGATGGAAGTACAAGTTTGAAGAACAAATTTAAATGAACATTTATTGTGAATGAAAACATTCATTTTTCTGTCCGCACAATGACTTTATTTTGTTAATCTGAACATTTGTAACATGAGGGATGATTTTTCGTGTATAAACACATGATAGGTGTGTTTATAAAATATCATGTACAGTTAGTGTTCACCATGGTGCGGTGATTCTTCATATCCAGTGTATTTAGTCATAGAAAGAGTTTATTTTGTTGAAATGATTATTCAACCTTTTCACAAAGTTTGTTTGAGGAAACTTTAATTTCGGACTGTGTCGGTTAAAAATAGTATTAAGGTTGCTCAATGACCCTTTTTGACCGAGAGGCTAGAATACGTCAGTCTGCCCCTGGTTTGAATCCCGACCAATCTACAAGCTGTCTTTCTGGTGTTTCACAGCCATGATGATTCATCAATGTGTGTGCCCTCCTTCGGATGGATATTTAAATGGCGTCCCGGTTGTTAACATTAGCTTATGGAAGTTAAAGACCACACGGTCTCCTTTGTGAGGAGTACTCCCGCCATCGCCAGCAACATGCACAAATTCCAAAGTCCTGCCCCAGCTAGTGCTGGTAAGGCAATGGCAAACCACCCAGCATAACACTTGCTCAGGAAACTGCTTTGGTGGCGGAGAGACAGAGAGAGAGACAGAGACAGAGAGAGACAGAGACAGAGAGAGAGAGAGAGAGAGAGAGAGAGAGAGAGAGAGAGAGAGAGAGAGAGAGAGAGACAGAGACAGAGAGAGACAGAGACAGAGACAGAGAGAGAGAGAGAGAGAGAGAGAGAGAGAGAGAGAGAGAGAGAGAGAGAGAGAGAGAGAGAGAGAGAGAGACAGAGAGAGAGACAGAGACAGAGAGAGACAGAGACAGAGACAGAGAGAGAGAGAGAGAGACAGAGAGAGAGAGAGACAGAGACAGAGAGAGAGAGAGAGAGACAGAGAGAGAGAGAGACAGAGACAGAGAGAGAGAGAGAGAGAGAGAGAGAGAGAGAGAGAGAGAGAGAGAGAGAGAGAGAGAGAGAGAGATGGAATCTCTGGCTTTCACTCCGTTTGATCGCCACAGCCAATAACTCACTTTTTGACAATATTTCATGATTATTCTGCTTTGGAACATTGGTTTTATTTTGTCGAATTGCGAAGTTTATGGTATGTAAGACTAATTTTATATTAAAAGACAAAAGAGTACTTCTGCATGAACTACAAGGAGACGAATGGACAATGGACAAAAACATGTGGGATTTGAACCTGGTGTTCTCACACCGTGCGCCACCCAACGGGTTTAGAGGGAACAATAATCGGCCAACGTTTTATGTGCCGATGTGAATACAAATGTTAAATTTTCTCCACCAGCAACACCAAACCCACACGCTCCTGGTTTAGAGTGAGGTCTTGTTCGCAGCTGGGAGTGTACGTTTTATACATCAGTTTAATTGAATTCACGAATATATTTACCGTGTATCGAACAAGTTAAATTATTTAATAATTTATTTAGATTTTATTTTTATGAGTTTAGACAAAAAGTACAAAAAATCCATTTTGGTTCCAAAAAAAAAACAACTTTAACTTAGAACGTGAAATTGTTTTCTCCTTTATTTTTGTCACCTTTATTTAACTGCTCCTCAAATGGTACATCAGTAGTTATACACCTGTTATGATTTATTAACTCATCCCTCTACCTTGGTTTGGTTGATGTCCTGACTGAAGCGACACCAATGTCTTCATCTCACGTCCGCATCACTACAATCCTCGTTGTTGCGCTTTATATACTCAAGTGTTGGGAACATGAAGATAGTTACGAATATTCAAGATAAATTCCCTTGATAGGAAACAGCCAAGTGGTGGCACTTCTTGTAAATAAGATGAGAATGACTTTACTAATTAACATTGCACTGCAAATTTACCGTGTGTGGTATTTATTTTTAAAATAACACATCATGTATTACTAATTGTTTGAATAATGAGCAGAATAACGTTTGATTTATTTGATTATGAGGAGCAGAATCTTGTTGTCTTATCAATGTTGTTATGAGATTTTTTGGATTTCCAGCTTGAAGGAAACTTGGTGGTTGACGCACTTTAATGAGCGATCTGTTATTATAAGGAGAGGTGTCCATCTATCACAGAAAGAAGAAGCACGATGTTTAACTTTGATGCTGTAATGTATGCAACATCTAGACCTCACCGTCGACAACATACAGTATAACAAGCAGATACGGATGTACACGTCACTTCCAGGTTGGCAGGCCCGGGAAGCGGCGTTGTGCTTGCTGCTCACACAATAAAAGCCACTCTGAATTGAACAGATTTGGTGTTCTTTTGGTGGAACAACACATGGCGATGAGGATAAACCTTCATAGGAAACTTTAGTTGACCATGGCATTCACCCAGTTCATGAAATTCTCCGATTTATTTTGTTTGCTACTTCACAAAGGAATCCATGATGATGTCATATGGCCACATCAATGAATTAAACGTCCGTGCAGGTGATTGGAAGACGTATACTGAAAGTTTGGAGTTCTACTTCTAGGCAAATGGTATCTCGGACGAGCGACAGATGAAATCAGTCCTACTGTCGGTATGTGGCGCAGAGACATTCACGTTGTTGAAGAATTTGGCCATGCCCAGGCCCATTGGGGACCGGAAATATTCGGAACTCGTGGAAGCTCTAATGGATCACTGCAACCCACCCCGTCATTTATTGTCCAACGTTTCAATTTCTATCTGAGCCATCTGGCAACAGGACAGTCAATTTCCGAATTTATTTGCAGAGCTTAAGAATCTTTCACACTTCTGTGAGTTTGGTGATGCACTGGAGGACATGCTGTGGGACCTGCTTGTTGTTGGTGTTGCAGGTGATCGAATGCGGCGCTTCCTGTTAGCCGAATGGACATTGAAATTTACGACAGCCAAGGACATTGCCATTGCCATGGAGAGTGAGGACAAAAACGTTGCTGACATCGGCATCGCTCGTTCTTCATATGGTCAGGCACAGACCAACACCACCGTCAATCGTGTCGAACAACCTTCATCACAGCGACGGAAAATTAATCCCAGACCCGGACGTCCATCACAAATGAGTTATGGGACTGTGGAAGTCCTTTCAGGTGGACTTCCTTATGATTGAAGTTTGAAGAGTCCCTGTGAGTAAGTTTTTATTCACAGTTAAATTGTAGTTTGTGTTTTGAGCTTTTTACATTGCAGAAGATAACAGAAACATGAATGTTGTTTTGTAAAATTACCTAGAGCCATAAAAATATTTCATAATCTGTAAAAACGATAAATTAAGCTAGACTTCGAACATGTTGGAGATGTTAAAAACTGGAAAGAGCTGGTGATAAATGATTGTTGAAAGTTGCAGCAGTCGGTGAAGTTCTGGAAAACGCAAGGTCGGCGCTCTGTGATTGCTGCAATCAACAGGGGGCCTTTCTACTGGGATTAGTTCCATACCCCACCTCTGCTCCTTACTGAGAGCTGCAGATAAGAATGATTTCCAAAGGAGCTTATTCTCCAGAGAAGGCCCAAGTAGTGACCTCTCTGCTTATAGAAACATATTCCTCGGCCTTACTGATGACTGATGGGAAACACATGTGTTCTAGCGCCGGCCTGGATGCAACTTCCATGACCTTTTAATCACTCTTCTGCCCTTGCACAAACATCAGAGAGCAACGTAAACTATAAGTGAGCTATACTTTGCAAGGGCAGTAAGAAATTCACTTGATGTCTTGTGTGCTGTATGTTCAATTAAGTACTTGGTGTAAATGCAAGCGAGTTTGTTCCAGCAAGTCGATTAAATCATTCACCAGAAAGTGGTAGTCTCTATCTCTCTGTTTATCTTAATTGAGTAGAGATATTACACCTACTACAGGAGCAACAGGTGTCATCACTGTTATGGTAGGCATTCACCAGATGAATGTCGCTACAATAATGTCGCATGCCATTTCTGCCACAAGTGGCCATATCTCTCCAGCTTGTCTCTCCCACACACACAAAGAGAAAGTGGGCGGCACAAAGACACATCTCATTAGTTCGGAGTTGTATGCTGACGAGGCAACCTCTGCTTCTGGTGATACCTCCGTGATGCACGATGCACAGCATATATTTCATTTCTTCTGTAAAAACAGCAGAATCTCTGCTGGCTCAAGTCGGTATCAACAATCGACGTTTGGAAATGGAGGTTGACACAGGTGCCGCTGTTTCGCTCATCAGCCGAGCTGCTTTCAACAACCTGTGGCGTGAACCTCACTGACCCAAATTGCACCGGACGTCCCATCTGCCATCTACCTACACCGGTGAACAGATCAAACCGTGTGGAACTTGTGACGTCAACATGACTTATGGCAATCATAAGTTCAACCTGCCCCTGATCGTCATCCCAGGTGATGGAGCATCATTACTCGGTAGGAACTGGTTGGAGGTAATTGAACTCAACTGGAAGCAGATTCATCAATTTCGTGCAACCAATGCCTCAAAACCACTTGAAGCAGTCCTGGCCAGATATCCAGACATATTCAACTATGAGCTCGGTACTTTGCAGGATTACTCCACTAAACTCAACGTTGACAAAGAGCTCGATCGATTCCAGGAACGTGGGATAATTGAGCCAGTTCAATACTAAAGTTGGGCTGCACCGATGTCCCCGTTGTCAAAGCTGATCAGTCTATTCGCCTTTGTGGTGACTATAAAATGACAGTCAACAGATGCTCAGCACGAGACAACTATCCAATCCCACAGATTGATGATTTATATGCAAAGTTGAGTGGAGGCCAAAGTTTCAGCAAACTCGACCTTATGTCAGCATATCTTCAACTTCTTCTCGAGGAAGAATCAAAGAAATACCGGACAATGAACACGCACCGTGGCCTGTATAAATACCACCGACTGAGTTTTGGGGTGAAGTCTGCCCCAGGGATATATCAGCATTGTATGGACAGTTTGTTTGCTTCAGAACAGCACGTTGTGGTTTATCAGGATGATATCCTGGTCACTGGTTCAACAGAAACCGAGCATCTACACAACCTAGAGGGAGTCTTGAAAAAGCGATCGGACTCCGGCCTCCGATTAAGGTTCGACAAGTGTGAGTTCATGGCACCATCAGTAACATACCTGGGCCACATAATTGACGCTCAAGGCCTACATACAACCAAGGATAAAGTCAGAGCGATCAATGATGCACCAGCTCCAAGAGACGTGACGGAACTGAAGGCCTATCTCAGCATTCTGCAATACGACAGCCACTACATACCAAACATATCCAATGTTTTGGGTCCTCTCTATCACATGCTGAAGAAAGGAGTCTCATGGAACTGGGGTACTACACAACAAGCAGCTTACCAGAAGTCAAAGGACATGCTCCAAGTGTCAAACGTTCTAGTTCACTATCATCCTGATAAGGACATCGTACTGACATGTGATGCTAGCCAGTGCAGTGTGGGGGCAGTGCTGTCTCGTGTTATGCCTGATGGTTCAGAGAAACCAGTGGCATTTTCCTCCAGGACATTATCTCCTGCAGAATAGAATTATAGTCAGTTCAACAAGGAATGTTTAGGAATCATCTTTGGAGTCAAAAACTTCCACCAATATCTATTTGGAAGACACTTTGTTGTCTATACTGATCACAAACCACTGATTAGCCTGTTTGGTCCAACCAAGGTAAAATCTGACACAGTACCACCCAGGATTATACGATGGCCGTTGCTACTTGCTGCTTACGACTACCACATTCAGTATAACCCTGATATGCCATTGCCAACACAGATGCCATGAGCCGTCTACCATTGCCCGACTTGGTCGCCAACTCACTGTTATCTGGCAGTGTGATTACCTTGATGGATCATCTGCAGGACTGTCCCGTTGATGCCAACCATATTTGCACCGACAAAAGACGTGATCCAGTCCTTTCGAGAGTTCTCCAAGCCCTACAGCTTGGATGGCAATCGCTACCTCATGGGGACCCTGCCTATGTTCCTTACGTGGCACGTAAAAATGAACTTCGTGTGGACAGCGGTTGCATATTGTGGGGATGCTGCATAGTGATTCCGCAACTTCTGCGTTCCAGGGTAATGGAGGAACTTCATGAGTGTCATCCCGGAATAGTCAAGATGAAGTCACTGGCTTGGAATTATGTATGGTGGCCAAATCTAGACACTGATGGTGAACAGTGTGTTCAACATTGCTTTCCCTGCCAAAGCACCAGGAATGCACCAGCGAAGGCACCGCTGTATCCCTAGGAATGACCCACTGCATCGTGGTATCGAGTTCATCCTGACTATGCTGGATCAGTGAACGGTCAGATGCTACTAATCATCACTGATGCCCACTCAAAGTGGATTGACGATTCCACAACACGTGGCACTACATCAGCTGGAACAATAGAGAAAGTGAGACGTTGTTTTGCTGCACACGGCTTGTCCAGAGTCATCGTTAGTGATAATGGTACCTGTTTCTCGAGCTCGGAATTCACCGAATTGACACGCAGGAATGGTATCAGACACAAATTTGTCAGTCCACAACACCAAGCTTCCAATGGCCTGGTTGAACATTCAGTTGGAGTCAAGGAAAGTCCGGACTACTACACAAACTGCAGGATGGAAACCTTGAAACCAGGCTCTCGCGTCTGCTCCTCAAGTATCATACTACACCTCATGGTACAACAGGAGTAACACCATCAGGATTACTGATGAAACGGCACCTAAAGACCAACCTGGACCGTCTGAAACCAGATATGGCTTACCGAGTGTATCAGAGACAACTTAACCAGAAGTTGCATCACGACATGTCAGCAATGAGCCACTCACTTCACATCGGGAATCCAGTGTTCTCCCGCAACTTTGGTGCACGTGCTGTTTGGTTGCCTGGCGATGTCATAGACAAACCTGGGCCACTGTCACATACAATACACTTGTCAATATTGTTGCGGTTTTTAGAACCTTCACATGTAAATTTAGTAGTAAATTCCCTTATAAATAACCCCTGTGTACATTTCCCCTTAATTGGCTGTTAATTGAAATAATTGCACCCAAGTTAGTCCACATTGCAACACATAGCGAATCATAGGCCCTTTTCGTAGTTATATCATTATTATGTGTTTCAGTTAAGGCTGTGTTTCCAATAGTGACTCTACGTTGCATCAATCAAATGAGAAAGATCCCTTTCAATATCCCCAATGGCCTCCTAAAAGTGCCAGTAATGCGGCGTTCGCCGCCATTGCATGGGGCTGTGTTTACTGGCTCCACATCGCGCCAAAACTCCATTGCCCACGAGGCCAGGATCGGAGAAGAAGGGCGTGGCCCCACCTCGTCATCAAAGGTGGAGCAAGAGAGCCCCTGGCGACCAACCAGGAATCGGTGGGCATGGCTTGATGGGGCGTGGCAAGGAAGATCTCTTTCATTCGTGAAAGTTCCACGGGGGCGGTTATAAAACCCTTGGCGCGAGGCCCCCATGCATGATGAGCGAGGAAAGGCGGCAGATGAGCTTCAGAGGCGGATGACCAAGGAGCACCGAAAGACGCATAAGAAGGCAGGAGAGACCAAGCTGCGTAAAGCCCGGAGACGCTGCTTCAAGCAGCCATGCCGCGTGAAGCTCTGATGCGCTGCTGCGAGCAGCCCGGCCGTGAGAACCCGAGTGCGGGGAGTTGGCAGCCGCTCGCTTCCAGCCCTGCCGTTCTGCATGGATCCTTCTCATCCTTCGTCCAGCCATTCCTGCCTGCAATCCCCTTTTGTGTACGTGAGTTTGTTCTGTTCGTCTTGTCCCTGGGGTATAAGTTAAGCCTGTATAGTTAAGCATTGCACTGTGTCTTCTTTTCCTGTATATTACTTTTATTTCATCTCTCCCTTTGGTTTTTGTATAATTAATAATAAATACCTGTTCCTCCTTACTTTGGTTTCATTGTCGTCCGATCGTCTTCGTGTTTTCCCTATTGAATATCTGTGGCACGATTTTGGCAGAACCGCTTACAATCGGGTGTAGTCAATAATTGCTAACGGCTCGGATTCCGGATTGCTAAACCGCTCGGCCAATACCATCTTGTCCGGGATTCGAGCAGTACTTGTCTCCCTGTTTTGCGGAGGGATTGATAAAGGTATTCGGGCTAATACCTGGACCAATAACCCTGATCAATCCCACCCCGCAAAAGAGCGTTACAAGTACCAGGACCATTCGGACGGCCAGCTTAAAAAGATGAGGGGATTAATCCCCCCTCGATAAGGGGAGTGTCGTCCCCCGGATCTGTAACAATTGGTGTCGGGGAGTGGGATTTGGACCCGAACCAAATTTTTAACAACATCGAAAAAATTGGTCAAAATTTGGAGCAGCCGAAATTTTGTTTAATATCCAAATTAAATTGTGCCATGGATGAAGAAGGCAGTCAGATGCCTGTGGGGGTAGAGGAAGAGGGTTTGGAGGTAACCCAGGACCCCAGGGAGGAATTGAGAGAGAGAGAGGAGGAAGGCAATGAGGATGTGGTAGAGGGGGTGTCAGGCGCACGAGATAGCGGCGCCTCACACGAGGTTACAGGAGGGGAACAGGATGGCGCCTCGCACGTGGTGGCGGGGGGCCTACCCCCTGTGCAAATGAGTGCTGGAGAAATGCAGGTGCTCATGGCACAAATCCTGGCAGGGGCAAAAAGAATAGAAACTATGATGGACGCCATGCTAAACAAAACAGGGTGTGATACGGAAAAATTGAGGGCAGAGTCAAAAAGGGAGGAAGCCAGGGGTAACATGGAAGCATTGGGGAAGGACATTGAGATGGACCGCAGATCGGGCGAAAGGGTTGCGGGGGTACGCGATGAGGTAACGCGAGTCGAGGAGCGCAGGTTGAGCGAGTCGGAGCAAGGCGCAGGTATCTGGACCGGGGTAGAAATCGCGACCCGGGGTTTGGGAAAGCCGGCGACCGCCGAAGTAGAGAAAATTTTATTCGGACCAGCGGTCGTCGAGGGAAAGAAAAAAGAAATTAAGTCCGAATCATTTGAGGCAGTCGTGGAAATTGGAATTGGAGAGACCGCAGATGTAGAAAAGCACTCGCGGCAGGGAGAAATGGAAAATGCACAAAGTCTGGATTCGCATCATGATGCTGTGCTTATTAACACCAATGAAAGTTTGCAGGTGGTGTTGGAGCACAGGAAAAGAAGCGCCCAGGTGAGTCGTGCTGTATATTGTGCGGGGAGATGTTGTAGGAGAATGTTTGGCGCGAGAGGGTCTCTCGCGCGCTTGGGATCGAGAAAGCACCCGGGCGTTGGTGGAGGGTCCCTTGTGAGTGGTGTGAGTGGAAATGGCGTGCTTGTGAGGAAAAAGTGTGCATCGGAGAGTGAGTGTGTTACAAGGTGTGGGAGTGATACCGAGTGCGAGCGAGAATGCACGTTGGAGCATAAGTGTACGGAGTGTGACACGGAGAGTGAGTTGGTGGTGGCACGGGTGCGGAAGGGCACATCGGAGCACGTGATGGTGAGTGTTACAGAGGATGTAACCGGAGAGTGTGCGCAAGAGTTGCCGTGAGAGTGTGCGGTGATGATTGGGTGTGCAGAAGAGTGCACACCCGTGGTGAGTGTTACGGAGGACGTAACAGTGGAAGAAGGGTGTGGAACGGAGTGTATGAGTGGTGAATGCGATACAGAGTGTGGAAGTGGGAGTGAGTGTGACCAGGAGAGTGAGATGGATGGAGAGAGTGTGCGGGAATGCACACCTGAGTTGGTGGTTAAGCGCGTGATTGGGTGTGCAAAAGAGTGCACACCCATGGTTGTCACAGAGGATGTGACCGAGGAGTGGGCGCGAGGAGGTGTTGATGAAGTGTGCGAACGACGAATGTGTAACAGGGTGTGCGAATGGTGGAATGGATGCACAAGAATGTGCGCGAGAGTGTGTGGTGAGTGTTATGAGTAGACCGGAGTATGGAGCGAAAGAGAACGAACGGAACGAGTGGTGTGAGAATACAAAGCGAGCATCGACGTTAAACGGGATAGCGGTTACACCGACGTTTAGCCGCTAGCACTCGGTGCGCGGTGCGCTTTGTTTGCTGCGAGGACCGGCCGGGAATGTAAGCGCGTCGCTCCTGTTCGGGGCATCGTGCACGATTCGGGCCGGGCCCCACACTGAATGGTCGGTGCCGCGTCAGAGCGGTGATGGCGCGATTCCGGGGGAGGCGGGCCAGGTCGGACCTTCGCCCCTGGCGGGGACGGGGTTCCGACCAGGCGAGCTTCGGTCGTCGGGCCGGAGACCGCAAGGCTCCGCACCGAGATGGTGCGTGGAATCTCGGCCCTAGCATGCCGCCTCCCCAGAATCGTGAATGCCGGACGGACCCAACCATCAGGAGTAGACCAAACCACCAGTATGCATTGCTCGGTTTTTCGAAACCGAGCTGTAAAAAAATGTAACGACGTACCGAGAGGCTCAAGTTTAATGGACTGTGATGATGATAGTGTTTTGATTCGAAATTGGGAATAGTGAATAGGATTGGCAGTAATGATTGGCAAATTTGATGGGCAAAAATGATTGGCAGTGATGATTGGCAAATTTGATTGGCAGAAAATTGGATGGGCAAAATTGATAGAGGGAGATAGCCGATGCAGAGGGATGGCAAATTCACCATCCCTGACATCCACCCGGGCACACGAGCGATAGTTTATGGGGTTTGGCAGTGTAAGCTCGCCGAGGGAGGGTTTGGATAATTGTATAGGGACCTAGAGATGACCATAGGTAACTGTAGGGTTAAGTAGTGACATGTACCTGTAGTAGGGGACGTAGGTAGATTAGTTGGATTATAATGACGAGGGAGCGCAATAATATAAGGGGCGACTGGGAAGCGCGAGTTTTAGAAGGGCACCAGGTAGATCAGATGATGCAGTGTGTTTTTGGGTTTTTTTGAATGAGGCATTGCGTATGGAAGTTTTTGCTGGTGAGCATGTTGAAATGAGGAATTGAGAGGCAATGCTCAGGTAAGATGTGTGTATGAGCGTGGGAAAATCTGAGTGCCTGAGGCAATGGTTTGGAGAATTGAAAGTGTATTGAGCAGTGTATTGTGAAAAGTGTGAGGTGATTGTGAGTTGTATTGAATGAAGAAGCCTGGGAGGAAAGGAGGGTGCAAGAGCCACCAGGTGTGTGTGCGCACAGGTGTGCAAGTGAACAGGTGTATGGGGAATGGTTGTGTGAAGTAGCTAGTATGGAATGGAGTACGGAATGGATGGTGTGGAGTGAGTATGGTGGAAAACGTGGAGTGGAGTGGTTGGTGCGAAGGGAGTGGATGGGGAAGATGGACCCCCATCACGAATGCCCGGGGAGGGTAGTTTAAGAGTTAGGTAGAGGGTATAGGTAAATTGTTGTGGATATTGGCATCTGTGGTGCGTGTAGTAGAATGGTGTTTGGATGGGTGCATTAGTGACGTGGAAATGGCTGGGCGTGTGGCCTGTTAGTGTGTATGGTTAAATGGACACTCCGCCACTGTGAGGATGTCGGCCAGGTGAGGCCGCAGGTGGGCTCTGGGAGCCGGTAGAGTTGTTGTGAATGGGGCCCGAGGATCCGGAGGATGGACCCGGGTAGCCCAGTGCCAGAGAGGGCACCGGGGGGGGGGGGGGTAAGTGCCAGGGAGGGCCTTCCCCAGTTAGATAGGTTAGGGTAAAGTAGCAGGTAAGCTCGGAGGAAACTGCAGTGGCGGAGGTATGCAGGTGAGTAGACCTGCTAGGGGAGCCACACGACTCAGCCCCGAAATTGTGCGAAGGCACAGGGAGTTGAATCGGGGGAGTGAGACCCCAAATTGGAGAGCGCCACAGTATGTGCAATGGGAGTTCGGTTTTTAGAACCGCATAGAGTAAGATGGCCAATGGTTTGGCAGGGAAAGACCCCGGGTAGAGTAAAGTGTGTTAATGTCATTTAGAAAGTAGTTAGGATTGAAATCTCCTCGCACAATCTGCACCCACTCACCTGAGGTCACCACAGTGCTCCACGCCATGCCATGGTTTGTTTATTTTTGTGCAAATGTTTTTGGGAATGTGAGACGCATCACGACGTGGGTGAGACATTGTGTTGTTGTTCCATCTCTTCCTCCTAAGAGGGATTGATGATGAATTGGGTGATGGCAAATTTGGTTGGTTAGAGGGATTGTGAACCAATTTGGTATTAGAGGAGATATGGGGAGGATGAGACGTAGTGACGAATTTGTAAATTGTTGTGTAAATACGGGATAAGGGGCGAGGGTAGAGTAGGTGATGGGGGGTGGGGGTGGGGGGGGGGGGGTTACGTACGTTAGGGACGAGCTTTCTCCGCTCGATCTCCAGGCGCACCTCCCCTCTGCATTGCCTTGTGTTGATGTGTATCCTTGCGGCCTTACCCATCGCTGACTCTTCTTTGTCTTCCTCCCCACCCATGGACCGTGCTCTCTGCGCACTGAGGGAGAGCGTGCAGGAGCCGCATTTGTGTGCCCGAGCCACCGCTGCCAGCTGCCTGGATCGATGCAACACTTTATGGACCGCACGTCTTGCGGCCAAGCACCGCACTTATGGACCACGGTTCTGTGGCCGAGCACCCTGATGGACCCCACGTGTTGGGGCCCGGCCCCTCTGTTGGGACCGGCCACGATGGCCCAAGGAAGTTTGCTTGCGGACCACGGTGAGGTGGCCCCTTTTGCCCTACAGGTGGACCACCCATAGTTGGCCCCTGTGGGCCCCAAATAAAAAATGGATGCGTTTTGTGCCTTTTTTATTTATTATTGCAAATAGGCAGCAAGCCACAAGAGTTGACATCAAGAAGAACAACATCAAGAACATCGGCCAGCAGAGGGAGCAGAACAAGAACGAGACCATCAGTTTGTTTTTTATTTATTGTGCGTGCAATGTAGCACTGGATGGTGCTTTACTGGTGCTTTCTTATTGGTGCTTTGGTGCTTGCATGCTCGGGGATGCATTGCAATATCAATCCTGCATCCCTGGGCATGTAGAGGTGGTGTATCGATGCAGTGCATGCTTTCTCCTCCCTCCCACAGGGTGCTTTTTATTTTGTCTCCCAAACAAATGACAGGTCCTGGGTTGCGTTTTACGTACGTTAGGGACGAGCTTTCTCCGCTCGATCTCCAGGCGCACCTCCCCTCTGCATTGCCTTGTGTTGATGTGTATCCTTGCGGCCTTACCCATCGCTGACTCTTCTTTGTCTTCCTCCCCACCCATGGACCGTGCTCTCTGCGCACTGAGGGAGAGCGTGCGGGAGCCGCATTTGTGTGCCCGAGCCACCGCTGCCAGCTGCCTGGATCGATGCAACACTTTATGGACCGCACGTCTTGCGGCCAAGCACCGCACTTATGGACCACGGTTCTGTGGCCGAGCACCCTGATGGACCCCACGTGTTGGGGCCCGGCCCCTCTGTTGGGACTGGCCTCGATGGCCCAAGGAAGTTTGCTTGCGGACCACGGTGAGGTGGCCCCTTTTGCCCTACAGGTGGACCACCCATAGTTGGCCCCTGTGGGCCCCAAATAAAAAATGGATGCGTTTTGTGCCTTTTTTATTTATTATTGCAAATAGGCAGCAAGCCACAAGAGTTGACAACATCAAGAAGAACAACATCAAGAACATCGGCCAGCAGAGGGAGCAGAACAAGAACGAGACCATCAGTTTGTTTTTTATTTATTGCGCGTGCAATGTAGCACTGGATGGTGCTTTACTGGTGCTTTCTTATTGGTGCTTTGGTGCTTGCATGCTCGGGGATGCATTGCAATATCAATCCTGCATCCCCGGGCATGTAGAGGTGGTGTATCGATGCAGTGCATGCTTTCTCCTCCCTCCCACAGGGTGCTTTTTCTTTTGTCTCCCAAACAAATGACAGGTCCTGGGTTGCGTTTTGTAAATACAAATAGTGTCACTTGTAAATAATGCTCCCCACTGTGCATGTATAGTTTGAGAATTAATTCCGCAATTCGGTTAATTGTGGGTGCGAATCTGTTAGGCAGGATGCAACGTAGCAGGCGGGACATACCTAATTGTGTTTTAAAACTGTCGCACTCAAGGGCAAGGTTAATAGTAGAGGGGTATTACACCTGCGTGTCACACTAAGTTAAAGTTTTGTCGGCCCGAGTCGTGCCGTGAGGAATGAGGGTGCTGTGTTGCGGTTTTTAGAACCTTCACATGTAAATTTAGTCGTAAATTCCCTTATAAATAACCCCTGTGTACATTTCCCCTTAATTGGCTGTTAATTGAAATAAATGCAGCCGAGTTAGTCCACAATGCAACACGTAGCGAATCATAGGCCCTTTTCGTAGTTATATCATTATTATGTGTTTCAGGTAAGGCTGTGTTTCCAATAGTGACTCTACGTTGCATCAATCAAATGAGATAGATCCCGTTCAATATCCCCAATGGCCTCCTAAAAGTGCCAGTTATGCGGCGTTCGCCGCCATTGCATGGGGCTGTGTTTACTGGCTCCACATCGCGCCAAAACTCCATTGCCCACAAGGCCTGGATCGGAGAAGAAGGGCGTGGCCCCACCTCGTCATCAAAGGTGGAGCAAGAGAGCCCCTGGCGACCAACCAGGAATCGGTGGGCATGGCTTGATGGGGCGTGGCAAGGAAGATCTGGCAAGTTCGAGAAAGTTCCAGGGGGTGGTTATAAAACCCTTGGCGCGATGCCCCCACGCATGATGAGCGAGGAGAGGCGGCAGATGAGCTTCAGAGGTGGATGACCAAGGAGCACCGAAAGACGCATAGGAAGGCAGGAGAGACCAAGCTGCATAAAGCCCGGAGACGCTGCTTCAAGCATCCCTGCCGCGTGAAGCTCTGACACGCTGCTGCGAGCAGCCCGGCCATGAGAACCCGAGTGCGGGGAATCGGCGACCGCTCGCTTCCAGCCCTGCCGTTCTGCACGGATCCTTCTCATCCTTCATCCAGCTATTCCTGCCTGCAATCCCCTTTTGTGTACCTGAGCTCCCATTGTGTACCGTCCAGCTATTCTGTTCGTCTTGTCCCTGGGGTATAAGTTAAGCCTGTTTCGTTAAGCATTGCACTGTGTCTTCTTTTCCTGTATCTTACTTTTATTTCTTCTCTCCCTTTGGTTTTTGTATAGTTAATAATAAATACCTGTTCCTCCTTACTTTGGTTTCATTCTTGTCCGATCGTCTTCGTGTTTTCCCTATTGAATATCTGTGGCACGATTTTGGCAGAACCGCTTACAATCGGGTTTAGTCAATTGCTAACAGCTCGGATTCCGGATTGCTAAACCGCTCGGCAAATACCATCTTGTCCGGGATTCGAGCGGTACTTGTCTCCCTGTTTTGCGGAGGGATTGATAAAGGTATTCGGGCTAATACCTGGACCAATAACCCTGATCAATCCCACCCCGCAAAAGAGCGTTACAAGTACCAGGACCGGTCGGACGGCCAGCTTAAAAAGACGAGGGGATTAAACCCCCCTCGGTAAGGGGAGTGCCGACCCCGGATCCGTAACAATATGATGCCATGGCGTGATGGGCGGGTTGTCCATCGACTCCAGGACCACATTGTCTATCATCACTGCAGCCCCATCAAACCTTCAATAGTCCCTGTCATTATGCCGGAGACTGAACAGCAACAATCCATTGTTGTGCCTGTGTCGGGTCTGTCCACCTTCATCAAAAATAGTGACAGACAACTTTGATAGACAAAAGGAATATTTATTAGTATGCCGAGATAATCTGCTTGTCCACATGCGCAATCAGTTCTCTGACTTCTATTCTTTCTGAATTGCAATTTACACCCAAAAGCGCTCACGAGAAAGGAAGGCAAAAGCAAAGTGAAATATAAGATAAGAACAGAAGAGCTGATGTACGAGCCCTTGGCTCCACATCTGCACAAGGTCACACCACTGATAAAACATGTTTCTATCAACTCTACCCAAAGGCACAGTTCTGCTTGGCAACTGCTAGATGGCTTTATGCCCATAGTGCTCAAACAATTATACTATACCTCCTTTAACCTTTAACCTTTAACCTCCTTCAACTTCACGTGACGACCCCGCGTGATGCAAGAACCCAGCATGCTTTACGGCCACGGCTGTCTCTGATTGGTCCAGAGATGACAACTATTCATTTTTACTCTGACAGCTGCCCCCATTTTGTCATCTATGAACATCACACGACATCCCGCTCTTGGCCCAGCGCCCCGTCCGCCCCCACGCTCCTCGCCTGCCAGAATTACGCTTCACCACCCAAGGGATCAGCCACCAGCCCCCCATCTCCCCCCGCCCCCAGAAACCCTGGAAGCTTTGCGATTGACAAATCCACTTGGGATTGTGTGAGGATTTGTGAAGTGGATCCACTCCTTCTGACAGGCGAGGCAAAAGGGAGCCTGAGAGGAAAAAAGACACACCTCATTAGCACCACACCACCACACCAGATGCATATATAAAACAATGAAACAAACTTCAGCTTTTGTTTTTTTCCTCTTCTGAAATATAATCAAAAGCGAAGGGTACTTCTTTTAACCACCTTGTGACTTATACACATTCGTTCTGAGACAATCCATTATGTACATTGCACATAATGAAGTGGAAGCCACAAAGGGTGAAAAGTATTTACAACAGAATCAAGAAAGCAAATTATTTTATATGCTCTGCTCAATGTTCTTGGCGAAACTGTCAAAAGGACGATGTAGCTTAATTCAGGCTGGAGTTCCCCAAGGCAGCGTTCTGGGCCCTGTGCTTTTTCTGGTCTTCATCAATGATCTCTCCGACTCTCTGGAAAATCCTCTCTATCTCTTTGCTGATGACTCCACTCTCTCCCACTCCATTCCTCATCCCTCAGATCAGCAATCTGCAGCCTCCTCACTCTGCAGACCTGGATAAAATCACAGACTCCTCAAACAAGTGGAACATGTCTTTCAATCCTGACAAATCTCACACTCGTACAATGTCTCTCTGAAAAGACCGCCTGGACAACCCTCCCATCTACTTTCTCAACAATCCTCTCCAAGAAGTTCTGTCACTCAAGCTTTTGGGTCTCACTATCTGCCATGATCTTTCCAGGGAAAACCACATTTCCAAGCTGGCCTCCAAAGCCAGTCGCCGACTGGGCATCCTCCGTCATGCGAAGTCCTTCCTCGGCACACCTGAGCTCCTCACCATATACAAGGCTTTCAGCCGCAGCTCAATGGAATACTGCTCTCCCCTCTGGGCTGGTGCTCCTGCCTCACACCTAGCTCGTCTTCACGCTGTTGAAACCAAAGCATTCAGAATCATTGGAATCTCCCGCGATGAAGCTAACTCCAAGGGCCTTTCACTTACTCACCGCAGATAGGTTGGTGGTCTTTCTGTCTTCTACCGACTCGTCTCCGGCCTTGCTCCTCCAGCTCTCACCGTGGGCTCTGTCCCCCAAATATTCCTGCAGGTCGCACAAGATCTGCCTGCAACCCTCTTATGGCTAAACTTCCAAAATCAAGACTCTCTGCTCACCTTCACTCCTTCATTCCTCTTTTCTCCTGCGTCTGGAACAAACTCCCTCACTCTCTTCATTCCCACTCCTCCTTCCAGGTCTTTAAAACATCTTTTCACCACCATCTCTTATCTTCCCCAATCCAAAACCTTGATCTTTTCTACCCCCGCTAATTTCACCCCAAATCCACTTTTTTGAAATACCAACTTCCTTCCTGGAAGTCCTTGGTGTCCTTGTGTTTATACTTCTCCCACCCCCCCGCCCCCTCTTCCCACGCCGCCTCCCCCCAAGCCCTCTCCCTCCCACACATTCCCGATGTCCCTGCTCTCAAATGTTGTGTTTATGTCTTTCCCCTTCTCTCCCCATCTTGTCTTCCGCTCCCCATTTTATATACTTTGTTTGTTTGTCTGTTTGATTTGTTTGTGTGATAAATGTTAGCTCTTTCACGAGCCTCGATTCTGTAAACAAAAAAAAACACAAAAAAAAACGAGAGAAGGGTCAGCGAAAGAGGGCAAACTGCAAAGGGAAGAGAGAAAATGCCGGCGAGCGAGAGGTTTTACTCGCCGTCACGTGACGTCAGCCATCCTCTCCTCCCCACGACTTCTCGAATGTTCTCATCACGTTTGTGTCCTCTCATTGGCCAGCACCTTTTGCCGTTCATGTCATGCCACCCATCGGTGGCCAATCAGTCTCCCGCTTCCTTCCACCTTCCTTCCCCCAATCAGTGGCCAGCTTCTTACCCCCCTGGTGTGATCTTCCCACCAACCCTTTTTGACCAATCACATGCGAAGTTGGCATGGCCTCAGCCTGCCTGTACGATGTCTGCCTGCCATGGTGGCGTACTACGTGGCTGCTGCCTGTTGGCTCTTCCTACGTCATTGTGGTGGCGGGGGAATTATTTAATGTGTGGTGAGCTAATGGGCCTATCTAATGTCTATGGGATGTATTGCCATAAGGGACACTGGATTGCTCACAGAGGGAACGACACACAAGGGAATTTTACCCATAATCACTGTACTAATTAGCATGCCGCCCCCTCGTGGCGGGGACACAGATATGCACTTACTCAGACATATGGCTAAACACAGAACTAAACACAGATTGTTTATCACGACAGTCGAGCACCTACCGATGCAGAACTACCTGGATCTAGATATTCCTCCATCCCAATTTAATAACACAGCTGCCCCTTCCCCCCCCCCACCCCCCCGGAACCATAGCCCCTGCAAGGTTCACTGCAGGTGCAACCATTCCAGTCTGAACACTTACTGTCTCAAACTTAATTGGCCTATGAAATAAATCGGGAGGTCTGCGGGAAGTGAGCCGGAGCTACCTACCTGTTCTCCTTAACATGCTAATCCCCTTAACAATCATGCAGTCAAATATTTACACCGATTATAACTGGTCGCTCCTGCGGAGGAAGGGTAACAACAACACGCAAAACTAAATTAACCTTATTCAAAACTTTCAAAATTCGTAAACTCTGATATACATATTATATACAAACCCCTTTCTACAGACCGCGTCCCCCGGTGGATGCCACAAGACGCAACCTCACCTGTGGGGCCATCCCAATGCACCCCTAAATTTCCGTGGGCCCTGTCCTGGTGTTACATGTGAGTGACATGGCTCGGTGGATTTCACCCACATTCATTCAACACCTTAACCTTAACCACTCATACACATTCCAAAAAGCATTACGAGACATTTCATTTCCAAGCACATATTTCACCCCCCGCCCCCCCCCTGCAGGACCATGGCATAGATGTCATATTCGTGTGTGCGTTCATTTCTACTCGGCAACGCGGAGGAACCGCACAAGTAAGATGGTGGGGGCGCTTCAGGCTGTGGTGCCTACAGTCCAAACCCAAGTCACTCGACTTACAATTTCATTGCCCCCCCCCCCCCCCCCCGTTTACCTCTTGGCCCCGTGACAGTCAAACAGCCCTTTCCGCCGTTCCGCGGCCTGTGGGGGGTCTCCACAAACCAGGCTCCTTGGCCTCCTGCTTCAGCGCGGCTACATGGGTCGCCGGGAGTCTTCCACCCCAAGGCGCGCAAACGGACCCTCCACTGACGAGCTCCAATTTCCAGATACCACTGGCTGCCAGGGGTAATTGCCACAGAGGGGGGCTGCAGGCATCGCTCCTCAGAGCTTGATCTCTACCTGCGGACACACACACCTTCCCCACCCACAATATCCCCAAAACACATTTCCTCCCCCGCTGCCATTCAATTCTCCAACACATATTGCAAGAGCAGATGTTACAAAAAGTTGCCATGGCCTGCCTTCATGTAAAATCCCCTGGTTCACATTTCATATTTGAATCACAGTACATCTCAAAACACAATAATCAGCACTCATTCTCAGTTTTCATTCTCCACGACCACATAAAAACACATCACCTCGACACATAAACAAACCCCACCCACAAGACACTGTGTGGCATCCATTCCATCCCCCTCATCGACCATGTCGTCACTCTCACCCACCTCCTTCTCCAAATTACATGTCCCCCAATTTACATAGCAAGTCCTGAAGCCAGGGACAGTACACATCCAAACACTCACCTCAAGTGCAGGTACTTGCAGGTTGGTCGGGTCCAAGAGTGCCATTGAGATCTCGTGAGATCTTGGAGACGGCGGCAGGGATTTTCGAAGCTCCACACGGTCTCCACGTTTTCAAAGTTAAGTCTGTTCACAATTGTATTTTGTCGAAACTGTATTTATCTTTCGGTGTGTGAAGTTATAGTGTGCACCTTGGAAGTTTCTCGGTGTTTATCTTTCATAAATTAATCGTCTGTTTGCCATGTCGCGAGCAAGGCCTTTGCCGCGTCGCGAGCGATTTGAAATCGAAGTTAAGTAATTGTTCCCATTTGTATTTTCGTTATAACTGTATTTATTTTATGGTGTGTGTACGTATATTGTGTCCCGAGGAAGATTTTCGGTGCAAATCTTTCATACCTGTATTGAAAATCGTGTTAATTCGTGTCGTGTCTTGAGGCCTTGTACAGTGTACAACCTTGAGGCTTTGTTTTTCTCTCAGCGGTCCGTCGTTTGTGATCCAATAACTTTCGTTCTCTGTTTTCCCAGTCTTTTCACCCCATAGCCTACTTCCTTGTGTAAATCTCAACTCAAAAAAAAACAAACAAAAAAACATTTCCTTCTCGGTTCTTATTCTTGTTCTCATTCGTTTATTCATTCTTATTCGTTCCTTCGTTCTTCGACCACGTGTTTCTCCCCCATTTCCCCCAGATAGTTTTCACTGTTATTAACCTTCAATGTTTACACTTTCCCCTCAAGTTCTGTATTCCGTCATATATTATAACACCTTTTTCTTCTTCTTCTTTAAAAGGCTGCTTTCGACTTGCTCACCAAATCTATTCATCCCAAAAAAAAATTACATCTCCTAGAGTGCCTTTTTTCTACATTCCCTAAAGCCTACGTCACACATAGGCGGATTTGTCGGCGACTACTGGCGACTGGAAAAATCGCACACCACCCGCCGACAATCGTAATGAAACCATAATGGACGGTCTTCTGTAGTCGTGGTTATCCTCCCCAGGTCGGCTGCAGTCGGCAAGAGCCGCAAAGGGGCCAAATATTTTTTTTAATGTTTAAAAACGGTGTGCTCAGTCGTCCTCAAAAAGAATCCGCCATGCTGTCGTGATGGAACCGCCATGCTGTCGTCGGTATCCGTAATAAGACCGTAAAGTGGCCGCAACCCAGTCGCTCATAGTCTTCCGCAATCGCCCCAGCATCGCCCCACCAGCTAGCACGGCAGAGATGCGAATGCCATACGGCCTTCCTGCGGCATCTTCCCTACTACGGGCCGACACTGTTGCGGCTGCATATCGACTACAGAAGAACTGCCACGTCTCCCCTGCGGCTAAGGGAGACTGACGACGACAGCAGTAGGACTAGTGGCGGCCGAGTTATGGCCATTGGCGACAGAGATACGACTGCCTGGCGACTGCATTACGACATACCACGATTCCATGGCAAGAAAGGATGGTGTGAGGGTCTCCGTGGAGTGAGGTCCTGTGGTGCCGACAAGGATATGGCTTTATTGTTTGGACTTGGGACTTTTGGGAACCTTATTTTTGGGACTTTGGTCCTTTGGAAACTTTATTTATGGGACTTGGGACCAGTGGAAATAATTTGTTGGACTTTATTTCCATTCTCTCTCCCTGCAGAAAAGTTTGATTATTACATTACAATGATACATCTTTATTAACTTATTGTACATCAAACATCTTTATGCTTCATGTCATACATCATTGAAATGAATAAAGTGAAATGTAAAATAGAGAAATAAAGATTTAAAAAGTTGTGTGAATCGTCTCCAATCGCCGGCGGTCTTATTGCAGTCTTGCGGACGTCGGAGTAAACCGCCATCCGGGCCCAATGCAGTCGCCGCGATCCGCCATCGGTCGTAATCTAGCCGCCAGACTGTCGCCACGCTGCCGCCGTGCATCCGCAATGCAGTCGTCGTCGATCTTCAACAGTCGCCATCCCACTCGGGGCGTCGTCGCAATGCAGTAGCAATGTGGCCGCCTGCAGTCGCCATACTGCCGCCTGACCATATTTGACCGCCCGAAATTGCCAGTAGTCGCCGAAAAATCTTGATCGCCGGCAGTCGCCAGTAGTCGCCAAAATATCCGCCTATGTGTGACAGGGGCCTAAACTCTCCTGCACTCCATCCTCCATCACAGCGTCCTTAAACGTATTTTTAACTCGAAGGTCACAAGAAACTCATTTTGCAATAAATGCTCGTTTCCCATTAATCGTACACTTTCTAAAATCCAATCTCACCCCTCCCCTCCAAATCTTCCCCATCACCCCTCCCCTCCAAATCTTCCCCATCACCCATCCCTTTCAAATCTTCCCCCTTTCCCCTCCTCTCCTAATCCTCCCCATCACCCATCCATTTCAAATCTCCCCCCTTGTCCCCTCCCTCCTAAACTACCCCCTCACCCCTCCCCTCCAAGACTCCCCCTCGCCCCTCCCCTCCTAGACTCCCCCCTCACCCCTCCCCTCCAAATCTCCCCCATATCCCATCCCTTTCAAATCCCTCCCCTTGTCCCTACCCTCCCAAAATCCCCCCTCGCCCCTCCCCTTCAAATCTCCCCACCCTCATTTCTTCTCAATTGCCCCCCTCTCACTCCCCCTCCTCAAAGCGTCCTCCCCGCTTCTTCCCCCTTCCAACTCTCACCTCCATCTCCCCCAACCTTCTGCCTCGCTCTTCCCCCTCCTCAAATAACACCTCATTGTGCCTCACCCAATCACCATCAAACCTTTTGTCTGCCCCATCCTTCCCTTTCTCCGAGCTATTCTGAAATCTCTGACACACCTTCAACAGCTCTCCCTACCTCTTCCACCTCTTCCACATCTTACCCTACCCCTCCTCCCCCCTGTTCTGTATCCGATGCTCCCCCTTCCTCTTCATTAATGGTATGGACCTCAAACATCCGGGGCCTTTGTTCAAACTTAACTGATCTCTCCATACAGGTTGCTTCTGTCAAACCAGACGTGATCTGCTTAACAGAAACGTTCCTCCTTCATGATGTCTCTGATTCCTTAGTATCTCTCCCGGGTTACTCCCTCCTCCGGTATGATAGACCTGAGCCTCGTCCTGGAGGTGGGGTTGCTATCTTTATCAAAAACTCTCTTCCTCACTCGCCCTGCACTGCACTCTCTCCACCTCACCCCCAGGAATACCTCTGGCTACGGCTACCCCTTCGCTCCCACCTCTTGTTCATATGTGTGTTGTACCGTCCACCAAACAGTGATGACTCCATCTACATCTCGCTGTCTGATAATATGGACCAACTTCTATCTACTCATCCCAACTCTCTCTTCCTCATATGTGGTGATTTCAATTGTCACCATGCCAGTTGGCTGGGTGTGGGTACCTCTCTCACCAGCCATGGATCCTCAGCAAAGGACTTCTGCGACTCACTGGGACTGACACAATCTGTCAATTTCCCGACCCGGATCTCAGTCAACGGAGCATCTCCTCTTCTGGACTTGGTTATGACTAACTTCCTTGAAAATGTCTGCTGCTCTTCTTCTGCTCCAATCGGATCATCTGATCATGTCCTTGTTAAAGTGGACATGTCTTTGACCATTCTCAGGGAGCCTGCTCAGCGTCAACGAGTCTGGCATTTCAGTCAGGCCAACTGGCACGGTCTTCAAGCAGCCATCAATCATCTGGACTGGTCTCCCATCTCTACCACCTCTGACATCAACTCATCCTGGGAATTCTTCCAAAGTAAATTGCTCTCTCTCATGCACAGATTTATCCCATCTCGTCTTCAGTTGTCATACCCTTCCTCCCGTCCATGGTACACGGAATCTTGTGGTGAGGCTGTTGCCCAGAAACAACTTGCCTTCGTCTCCTGGAAAGCAAATCCAACGGAAGGAAATCTCATTTCCTTTCACAAAGCCCGAAACAAGTGTGTGTCCACCCTCAGGAGAGCCAGGAAACAATATCTCTCCGTTCCCAAGACCGAACTCTCTTATCTGTCTCCCTCTTCCAAATCCTGGTGGCGTCTGGTCAAATCTGTTTCTGGTGTTTGTTCCCCCTCCATCCCCTCCCTTACCTCAAACGGCTACACAGCTGACTCCGCACGTGAAAAAGCTGAATGCCTCAACTCTGTGTTTGCCTCTAAATCTTGTGTCCCAAACCCATCCCTCTCTGTACCCACCATACCCAGTCGTACCCAGCTGCTCCTGGACTCCGTGTCCTTTCCTCCTGACAAGGTGGAAAAGTTTCTGTTGTGGAAGTGTAACTCAGTGTAACTCATTGGTTGGAACTGGTAACGAACCAAGGTACGAGCAGGTGGTCGTAAGAATGTCAGGAATGCATCTCGCCCTGTCGAAGCTGGGAGTCCTGTTGTGTAGCTTTAGCACGGCCCCGGGCTAACACACATTCCCAAGCCTTCACTATTGACTTGGGACATCGGGATGCAAAGAGGGTGAAGGAACTCCCCAGCAGGGGGGCGAGCATGCATGACCTCGGGGCATTTGCGGAGAAGGGATTAGCACGACAAGGCCCATATAAACCAGAGCAAACTATGAGTCAGGATCACTTGCCATCAGAAGTCCTGCCCGATGGGATGAACGAGTACGGCGTTGCGGAGGAATATCGGCTGAGAAAGAGGGACTATGCGGATAAGAGTTATCTGGTCCATTGAGTTAACGGTAGTCATTAGTATTTGAAACAAGTGAACTAGCAGTTAATAAAGTTGTGATCTTTTGTAAAACCTGTTTCCGATCATTGGAGTCTTGAGTCCGAAATCACTTCCACGACAATTTGGCGAGCCAGATAGGGGTCAAATTGGACACAACATCTGAGAAGGTAAGAGTTATTCTTTGTTATTCTTGTCCAAAATATGATCTACGAACCTGCATTTAGTTCTTGTACAATGTACATACATGGTGGAGGAGGTGGTGTGGGGCTTGATTTGTCTGTGATAATGTCATTTGTCATTACCCAATCGGAAAAGGAGTGTAAACGTATTTTTGTCACGACTGTCCGAGGTAAAAAGTCACGGATGGAACGTTTTAAATGATTCTATTATTCGTGTGTTTGCGAAGATGCGTACGTTATACGCTGGGTGTTAAGAGCCTTACTCTGGCCTGCAGGCAAATCGGCTCATGAAGTGCACCATGAGGCGATTTGTTTGCCGGTTCGGTAAGGTCTGTACACGTGTACAATCGTGTACACCCGTTTTAAATAAATAAATAAATAATTTTTTTTCAGTTTTCCCGCCATGTCTAAAACTCGTTTGATCAACGTATAAATTAATGACAGACAACGCCATCTCATGCCGGTCCAGAAATATTATGAAAGATGGCGATTGGATGAAAATTGCATACCGACACTCTCTTACTGTCCCTCATTGTCCCTCATGTCCATTCCGGCTACCTGTCTCTTGCTCCCGCTCCTTCCCCCTCCCTCTAGTTCCCATTGGCGGATGTTTTGCGAGAAGCAAAGCGTTTTGCAGGAAGCTTCCAGGAAGCAAAACCAGTGCTGTTGTTTTTTTGACGAAATTTGCCAGACAGATAGCATGGGTGACACGGACGAAATGATTGGATTTTGGTGAAGACCCAGGTTCGAATCCGGCTACGAGAATTGTTTAAAGTGATTCTTCACCATCGAGAGATCGGGTGAAAAGCGATATACATTATATTTAACATGATATACTTATTAAAGTTATTATTTTAATATTATTATTATATTAAAAAAGTTATGGCTGAGTGAATGAACCTGGTGGATGAGTTGGGGAGGTGACAAGAACACGCCGATTACATTTTGGTTCAGGTCCGAATCCAGATCCGGCCTATCAGTGGGATGCAAAACATAAACTGTTCACCAAGGCGGAGATATGCTCTCTACTGAGCGTCGTTCTAGTTGTGTGTTTGTTCGTCTGGGCGATATCTTAGCCATCCTTTGAGCTAGGAAGCTGAAATTTGGGGAAATTGGTGAACAAGTGCTTTTGAAAAAATAATAATAATAATAATAATTCTTTATTATTTGGTTAACCAGTTTGTGTGAACCCTTAACCTCAACCTAAGTTGAAGTTGTTGCTGCAGTGTTGTTGGAACTTGTTGTTGTAACGTTTTGTGAACATTCAAATGTTGGGTTTTGCTGACGTTTCCACAACGTTGTCTCAACGTTTTTTCACATTACTTTCCTGCAACATTGAAATAATGTTATTGTAAAACGTTTCCACAACGTCGCCACAACGTTTCACTTTCGTTGTTGCAACGTTTTGCTCCAACGTTTTGGAAACATTCAAATGTTGGGTTTTACTGACGTTTCCACAACGTCGCCACAACGTTTCACTTTCGTTGTTGCAACGTTTTGCTCCAACGTTTTGGAAACATTCAAATGTTGGGTTTTGCTGACGTTTCCACAACGTCGCCACAACGTTTCACTTTCGTTGTTGCAACGTTTTGCTCCAACGTTTTGGAAACATTCAAATGTTGGGTTTTACTGACGTTTCCACAACGTCGCCACAACGTTTCACTTTCGTTGTTGCAACGTTTTGCTCCAACGTTTTGGTAACATTCAAATGTTGAATGAATCGGATGAGAAGTCATGAGTTATTTAATTATTAGCGAGTAATGAAGTACGTATTTAATTAATTACATTTCTTATTACATTACAGTAATTACATTACAGTAATTACCTGAGGTAATTACAGTAATTACAGTTCCGGTAATTACAGTAATTACATTACATTAACTCAGGCACCTTTTGAGTAAGGAAGCTGATATTTGGACATGACACTGACCAAGCGATGTGGCTGTCAAGGATAATTTTGATTTATTGATTAATCATTTAATAAATTAACTCATTGATTTATAAATGACTTATTTAATTAAAATTCCTCAGAGACACATCTTCGGATGAAATACTTGCAGATTGGTTATGCTATGAGCCAATTGATTAAGGAAAATATTTTGTGATGGCCATATTGGAGTTCGTGGAAACTCAGTTAGTGCCACTGCACCTTTAAAATGCATCCCTGCGTTCATTTTTCAATCGATTGAGTTGAAATTTTGAACAATCAGATCTGGACTGTCGTTGTTAACGACTCTAGCACGCACCCGTCCAATCAGGATGGAGCGGTATGGTCCCCGGATCATCACTGCCCGCAGTTTTAATTAGTTTTACTTTTTCTCTTGGTCATATAATTTTTGAAGACATGCATGTCATGATATAGGAAATGTTTGTTCTGTTGAACGGAAGAAATGTTGTTTATTTGTGTGGGTGTGTATTTTTGTGTATTTTGGATATATTTTCATGGCTAATTCCAGTTAACATCCTGAAAAAAAAAAAAAAAAATTTGCTCGTTTTCTGGCCGAGTCGAAATTGCGTTGAGTTCCTATGGCATGCGCCATTAAAAGCGCTGTGTAATGGTTGAGCTCCCTTTATTTCGTTTTGGTCATGCGGATGAGCAGACAAAGTGACGAATGCTGCGGCTGGAGCAGTAGAAGCGATGTTTCTTTTTTAATTGAAACGATGTAATTTAATTAAAAGTGGGAGGGGGCAACACCACGCATACCTCTTTTAAGGTGTGTATAAACCCTGGAATATTTCAGCAATCAATACAATGCTAAAACGATGTAAGTTAATTAAAAGTGGGAGGGGGCAACACCACGCATACCTCTTTTAAGGTGTGTATAAACCCTGGAATATTTCAGCAATCAATACAATGCTGAAACGATGTAAGTTAATTAAACGTGGGAGGGGGCAACACCACGCATACCTCTTTTAAGGTGTGTATAAACCCTGGAATATTTCAGCAATCAATACAATGCTGAAACGATGCAATTTAATTAAACGTGGGAGGGGGCAACACCACAAAGCATACCTCTTTTAAGGTGTGTATAAACCCTGGAATATTTCAGCAATCAATACGATGCTGAAATGATGTAATTTACTGTGTAAGCTGGTCGACCTTGGTTTTGTTGTTTATTTTTGTGGGTGTGTATTTTTGTGTATTTTGTATATATTTTCACGGCTAATTCCAGTTAACATCCTGAAAAAAAAAAAAAAAATTTGCTCGTTTTCTGGCCGAGTCGAAATTGCATTGAGTTCCTATGGCATGCACCATTGAAAGCGCTGTGTAATGGTTGAGCTCCCTTTATTTCGTTTTGGTCACGCGGATGAGCAGACAAAATGACGAATGCTGCGGCTGGAGCAGTTTTTTTTTTTTTTTTGTTTTTGTTTTTTTTTTGTATACAAGATCGAGGCTCGTGAAAGAGCGAACATTAATCACACAGAAAGACAAACCGACACATAAAACATATAACATAGGGAGCGGTAGACAAGATGGGGAGAGAGGGGGAAGGACACAAACACAACATTTGAGAGCAGGGACCGAGAGACATGGAGACATCGAGAGATCTGAGAGAGGGCGAGAGCTTTGGGGGGGGGGGCGTGGGAAGGGGGCAGTAGGAGAGGTATAAAACATATGGACACTGCCAGGACTTCCAGGAAAGAAGTTGGAATTTCAAACAAGGTGGATCTGGGGTGAATTAGCGGGGGTAGAAAAGATCAAGGTTTTGGATGGGGGAAGATAAGAGATGGTGGTGAACAGCTGTTTTAAAGACCTGGAGGGAGGAGTGGGATTGAAGGGAGTGAGGGAGTTTGTTCCAGAGGCGGGAGAAAAGAGGAATGAAAGAGTGAAGGTGAGCGGAGAGCCGAGATTTCGGCAGTTTAACCATCAGAGGGTTGCTGGCAGATCTTGTGCGACCTGTAGGAATATTTGGGGGACAGAGCACAGAGAGAGCTGGGGGTGCAAGGCCGGAGAGGAGTCGGTAGAAGACAGAAAGACCACCTACCTGCCTGCGGTGAGTGAGTGAAAGGCCCTCAGAGATAGCTTCATCGCGGGAGATTCCAATAATTCTGAAAGCTTTGGTTTCAACAGCGTGAAGCCGAGCTAGGTGTGAGGCAGGAGCACCAGCCCATATGGGGAGAACAGTATTCCATTGAGCTGCGGATGAAAGCCTTGTATGTGGTGAGGAGCTCAGGTGTGCCGAGGAAGGACTTCGCACGACGGAGGATGCCCAGTCGGCGACTGGCTTTGGAGGCCAGCTTGGAAATGTGGTTTTCCCAAGAAAGATCATGGCAGATAGTGAGACCCAAAATCTTGAGCGACAGAACTTCTTGGAGAGGATTGTTGAGAAAGTAGATGGGAGGGTTGTCCAGTCGATCTTTTCGGAGAGACATAGTAAGAGTGTGAGATTTGTCAGGATTGAAAGACATGTTCCACTTGTTTGACCAGTCTGTGATTTTGTCCAGGTCTTCAGAGAGTGAGGAGGCAGCAGACTGCCGATCTGAGGGAAGAGGAATGGAGCGGCAGAGAGTGGAGTCATCAGCAAAGAGATAGAGAGGATTTTCGAGAGAGTCAGAGAGATCATTGATGAAGACCAGAAAAAGCACGGGGCCCAGAACACTGCCTTGGGGAACTCCAGCCTGAACAGGAAGAGGAGATGAGAGAAACCCATTCAGGGCCACACGTTGACGACGACTAGAGAGGAAGTCCGCCAGCCATGCGTGGAGATTTCCATGGATACCAAAGGAGGAGAGTTTGGTGAGCAGAGCGGGGTGCCAGACCGTGTCGAAGGCACGTGATATGTCGAGGGAGACAGCTCTAATTTCCTGTTTGGCATTGAGGACCTCCATCCATTGTTGAGACAGCAGAAGCAGCATGTCCAGAGTAGAGTGACCTGGTCTGAAACCAAATTGATGATCAGAGATCAAGCCATTGGAGAAGAGGAAAGATTTCATATCAGAAGCAATGATGGATTCCATGACTTTGCTGATAATTGGGAGAAGGCTGATTGGTCTGTAGTTGCTAGGATCTGTTTTTGCACCTTTTTTGTGCAAAGCGGTGATGTTGGCTGATTTCCAAGCAGATGGCAGTTGACGTTGAGCAAAAGAGAGGGTGAAGAGAACAGAGAGAGGGTGAGATAGAGCAGCAGAGCAGGATTTTAGGACCCGTGGGCTGATGCCGTCGGGTCCAGTTGCAGAATCAGAGTCGAGGGTTGACAGAAACTTTTCCACCTTGTCAGGAGGAAAGGACACGGAGTCCAGGAGCAGCAGGGTACGACTGGGTATGGTGGGTACAGAGAGGGATGGGTTTGGGACACAAGATTTAGAGGCAAACACAGAGTTGAGGCATTCAGCTTTTTCACGTGCGGAGTCAGCTGTGTAGCCGTTTGAGGTAAGGGAGGGGATGGAGGGGGAACAAACACCAGAAACGGATTTGACCAGACGCCACCAGGATTTGGAAGAGGGAGACAGAAAGGAGAGTTCGGTCTTGAGAACGGAGAGATATTGTTTCCTGGCTCTCCTGAGGGTGGACACACACTTGTTTCGGGCTTTGTGAAAGGAAATGAGATTTCCTTCCGTTGGATTTGCTTTCCAGGAGACGAAGGCAAGTTGTTTCTGGGCAACAGCCTCACCACAAGATTCCGTGTACCATGGACGGGAGGATGGGTATGACAACTGAAGACGAGATGGGATAAATCTGTGCATGAGAGAGAGCAATTTACTTTGGAAGAATTCCCAGGATGAGTTGATGTCAGAGGTGGTAGAGATGGGAGACCAGTCCAGATGATTGATGGCTGCTTGAAGACCGTGCCAGTTGGCCTGAGTGAAATGCCAGACTCGTCGACGCTGAGCAGGCTCCCTGAGGATGGTCAGAGAGATGTCCACTTTAACAAGGACATGATCAGATGATCCGATCGGAGCAGAAGAAGAGCAGCAGACATTTTCAGGGAAGTTAGTCATAACCAAGTCCAGAAGAGAAGATGTTCCGTTGACTGAGATCCGGGTCGGGAAATTGACAGATTGTGTCAGTCCCAGTGAGTCGCAGAAGTCCTTTGCTGAGGAGCCATGGCTGGTGAGAGAGGTACCCACACCCAGCCAACTGGCATGATGACAGTTGAAATCACCACATATGAGAAAGAGAGAGTTGGGATGAGTAGATAGAAGTTGGTCCATATCATCAGACAGCGAGATGTAGATGGAGTCATCACTGTTTGGTGGACGGTACAACACACATATGAACAAGAGGTGGGAGCGAAGGGGAAGCCGTAGCCAGAGGTATTCCTGGGGGTGAGGTGGAGAGAGTGCAGTGCAGGGCGAGTGAGGAAGAGAGTTTTTGATAAAGATAGCAACCCCGCCTCCAGGACGAGGCTCAGGTCTATCATACCGGAGGAGGGAGTAGCCCGGGAGAGATACTATGGAATCAGAGACATCATAAAGGAGGAAAGTTTCTGTTAAGCAGATCACGTCTGGTTTGACAGAAGCAACCTGTATGGAGAGATCAGTTAAGTTTGAACGAAGGCCCCGGATGTTTGAGGTCCATACCGTTAATGAAGAGGAAGGGGGAGCATCAGATACAGAACAGGGGGGAGGAGGGGTAGGGTAAGATGTGGAAGAGGTGGAAGAGGTAGGGAGAGCTGTTGAAGGTGTGTCAGAGATTTCAGAATAGCTCGGAGAAAGGGAAGGATGGGGCGGACAAAAGGTTTGATGGTGATTGGGTGAGCCACAATGAGGTGTTATTTGAGGAGGGGGAAGAGCGAGGCAGAAGGTTGGGGGAGATGGAGGTGAGAGTTTGAAGGGGGAAGAAGCGGGGAGGACGCTTTGAGGAGGGGGAGTGAGAGGGGGGAAATTGAGAAGCAATGAGGGTGGGGAGATTTGAAGGGGAGGGGTGAGGGGGGAGTTTGGGAGGGAAGGGACAATGGGAGGGATTTGAAAGGGATGGGATATGGGGGAGATTTGGAGGGGAGGGGTGAGGCAGGAGTCTAGGAGGGGAGGGGCGAGGGGGCGTCTTGGCGGGGAGGGGTGAGGGGGTAGTTTAGGAGGGAGGGGGCAAGGGGGGAGATTTGAAAGGGATGGGTGATGGGGAAGATTTGGAGGGGAGGGGTGATGGGGAAGATTTGGAGGGGAGGGGTTATGGGGAAGATTTGGAGGGGAGGGGTGAGATTGGATTTTTGAAAGTGTACGATTTATGGGAAACGAACATTTATTGCAAAATGAGTTTCTTGTGACCTTCGAGTTAAAAATACGTTTAAGGACGCTGGATGGAGGATGGAGTGCAGGAGAGTTTAGGGAATGTAGAAAAAAGGCACTATAGGAGATGGATATTTTTTTTGGGATGAATTGATTTGGTGAGCAAGTCGAAAGCAGCCTTTTAAAGAAGAAGAAGAAAAAGGTGTTATAAAATATGACGGAATACATAACTTGAGGGGAAAGTGTAAACATTGAAGGTTAATGAGTGAAAACTATCTGGGGAAAAGGGGGAGAAACACGTGGTCGAAGAACGAACGAACGAATAAGAATGAATAAACGAATGAGAACAGAGAAGGAAAAATTTTTTTTTTTTTTTTTGAGTTGAGATTTACACAAGGAAGTAGGCTATGAGTGAAAAGGCTGGGAATACAGAGAACGAAAGTTATTGGATCACAAACGACGGACCACTGAGAGAAAAACAAAGCCTCAAGGTTGTACAGTGCACACTGTACAAGGCCTTGCTCGCGACACGGCAAACAGACGATCGATTTATGAAAGATAAACACCGAGAAACAACCACAGTTGCACACAATAACTTCACACACCGAAAGATAAATACAGTTTCGACAAAATACAATTGTGAACAGACTTAACTTCGAAAAACGTGGAGACCGTGTGGAGCTTCGAAAATCCCTGCCGCCGTCTCCAAGATCTCGCGAGATCTCCTCAAGCAATGAGGAGTCTAGGAGGGGAGGTAGATAGTTCTATGTGATAGTAGAAGCGATTTATAATTGTTCAATGATTATTCGATATTGTTATGACTTATTGTCAATAGGTATACTAAGTGGTAAGGAGGTAGCCTGTTGCTATGTACAGTTTTATTATATTGTTGATTATACCACATAGCTGTGGTGATAAAGGAAATGTTCGTTTTAAAATAGATGATTATGATAGGACCATGATTATAAAATCATGATGATTATTATGAATGATATCATAGGGCTCAAATGCAGAATGCTTGCATGAACTTGGAAAAGAACTTTCAAGCCCTATGGGATAAATTGGGTATTACAAGCGATGGAGTTTCAAAATTTAGCATGATTGAAGGAATTTTTACAGTCCCATTTCAGGACTTTTACGAAAATTATATTGCCAAGAGATTTGGGTACTATTAAAAGAAAAATGATGAGATATTTTTCCCAAAGAACTTTAATATCTGCCATCCATTTTGGCGGTCTCACGAATGAAGGATGAGTTGCCTTTAGTGGTTGCAAAGAAAATTTGTGGAGACCAGGCAAAATGGAAAAATAGGTCAGATATGACGCTAGGACAAAACAGTGATTCGTCAATTGACATGAGGTATGAACCAGAGGTGACGACTGATGAGCTTCGATCTCAGTCAATAGATGGACCTGTCCTGACATCATTGGGGAAAGGGCTTATGCAAAGAGTCATCCAAAATGATTAATTTGATTTATTGATGAATATTGATAAATTAATTGAAATTGAATAATTGAATTGAACTGAATAAATTTAATTGAATAAATTTAACTGAATAAATTGAACTGAATAAATTGAATTGAATATATTGATTGTTTGATTGATGAAAATGCGGTCTCAAGAAAGAAGCTTTGATATCTTTGTGAGATATTATCAATGTGAAGACAACCTTGGAAAATTGAGCAAGGTGGTGAGTTTATATATAGATATATATGTGCGGTTACCATTGTGTGATTTCCCCTTCAACAGAGCGGACACCTGAGGATTCACCCATTTCATACTGACCCTCTGGCTCATCTGCAAATACTGATCTGTGAGATTGGATTGTGCAAAAGCCACAGGTGAGAGAGATTCTCTGGAAATCACCATTTGAACAGGTGGAGAGATCCTTCCTGGAGGTACGAGTGAAGCTTTAGAGGAACAAGCTACAACACATCCAACGCTACTTTGATAAAAGGCAGAATGGGAAATGGAGCCTGCAAGAATACACAAGGACAACCAGAGATTCCACAAAAAGGTACTTGTACACATCATATGTACGACCGTTATGGTGCCGAAGCTATAAGGCAGGTCGAGAATTGGTATTTGTGGACAAAGGGACATGATGAGGAGTTTCCAAGAGATGGTACATTTGAGCAAAGTCGATTGGAAATATTGGAACAAAGATTGAAAGCCAGGAAGAGACAGAATCTAACGGTAGACTGGCTTGCATTCCATCTTTGGGATGGTGAATCCAGACAACGGGAACAGCAAGAACGGATAACGGATCTAGAACTTAAAATAAAAAGGATACAGGATACAGTGGAGGAGACAAATGCACAACTGCCCTCGAAATTAGGAATGAAAGTGACAGTTGTCCCATCTGATTTCCAGTTGTCTCCCCAAAAAGGACGGTACAGAGAATTTTTTCGTGTTTCAGGAGATAACGAGAGATTGCAGTGACAAATCAGGGATGTAGAGATGCAGCCCAGCAATACAAGTGCACAGGTGCACAGACCAGGCAACGACAGAAACCGATGTTTCAAGTGTGGACGGATGGGACATTGGAAAAGAGGATGTCCGTATACCAAAAGGAAGACAAGTTCATAGGGTAAACCAAGATCAAGGGTACCAGTGCTGACCGATACCTCAGACAATGATTAGGCCTTCATTGCGACAAATCCCAAATGACGATTGGCCTCAACAAATTAGATTACTGGACAAACATGAATAACTGTCGATGATTCTTGGGTCTGAAAAGTTTTCGGAGCAAGAATTATTCATTTTTTCTTTTGCTTGTAAGCAAATTGATAATTAATTGATCAAATGCCGAAATTGGATCTTTTATGTTGGGCACAAAATTTTAAATTTACAAAGTTTGGAACAATTGCTTTGCAATTTTTTTGGCAAACCAAGTGACAAGAGTCACATCATGATCAGGTGGGAATTTCAGACTATTGTTCCGCACGATTGATAGGTCAGTGGTCGACTGACATACAAATGGGTGGGTAGTCAAATTTGGATAAATTATTGTGGGAACTGAAAGGGTAATGTCAATGTGACGTCATAGGGGTTTTCTAAGAATAAACTTTTTGGTCCATTTGTGTATTAGCGCTTATAAAATTGAAGGACAAATTTTGAGAAATTGAAATAAAGTTGACACCCATCCGGATCTGTAAATAAGGGTTCCAACGCAAACAAATACGCATAATGCATGTGTGTGTGGGTATTTGGTGTGTCAGTGTTTTTGTTTTTGTGTATCAATCTTACAAGATTGTTGACACCGACAGTGTGCCTTGTCTGAAAATAGATAGTTCCATGGGGATGGGATCGCATATCGAGAGAATTCGTAAAATAAAAATAGAAATATAATTTGATTATGAAAATTATCACTTTTGTCAAGGGAGATGGAGAATAAAGATTTGATTTGCTGAGTTATGAGCAGCTATTCATTAATAGTAAAAATTGGAAGTAATCTTGGGATTCCATTGTGATAGAATTTATATGAGAATCAAAGCTATTTATGGATATGAGCTTCATAAAAAATGTTGGAGTACAAAATTAGCCAAATTTTGGAGAGGTCTTACACTGACTTCCCAGAGTACTCTGCTCACGGATTTTATATATATATAAACTTGAATTTTATCAGAATATAAATTGGGCTGTATGTATGGATGTGTATAAGGCATAGATGATATGGGAAAATAGTAAAGGAAATTTTGCTGGTTTGAACTATTGTGAGTTTTGAGTTCTGGAGTTCAAACAAAGTCACTGGTTAACAGATGAGAATGGATAGTAAATAAATTCTTCGATGCTGGGTAAATTAAGTACGATATTACTAAGACTTATGAGAGCTATTGTTCTTCCTTACAGCAGTGCGAAATTATTGGGAAAAAAAAATATATATATATATATATATATTAGATCCAACATAATGAATCTATAAATGAATGTCAGAGGGATAATATCCTCAATTTGTACTAATTATTTGATTGTGGGTAAAGGAATTAATTTATCATAGTGGATTGTTAACAGCAGCCTGAAAATGTCCTGAGAGTGCATCCATGTAATCGGAAATCCCAGATTTGTTTTTACAAACAACATTTTGGTAGAGGTCTTGTGTGGACGAGCACTTCCTTGGTAGATAAAAAACGGTACTGCATGCTGGCAGCCACTTTTGCGGCCAGTTAGGCCAAACAAATTGAGAGGAAATTGGAGTTAAATACGTAAGTTACACATGGCTATTTGTAAAAAGGAAATTTGTTGAGATGGGAAACATTTTTCGAAGGTTTATTAAAGTGTTATAATATGACATGTGGCAAGGCAAACTATTGGATGGGAAAATTAGATCTGGTTATAGAATAAATATATTGACCCCTTGAAGTTAATTCTTCGAATCATTGTTTCACTGGCATTTTTTGTTCACATTGGAAATAGTTTGGTAGAACTTTGGTTAAAACCTTTGGTTGCGGTATTTTGGAACAAATTGATAAACCATAGGAGATTGATAAGAATAGGAACAAATATGGACCCAAAATAGAAAGTTGGATTCATGCCTCTCATTGCAAGCAAGCACATGGGGCTAAGGTGGACGATCCCACAGAAAATGAGGCTGCACCTAGCAGCCCAGCAGAACATTCAGTGGCGGATAAATGATAATCGTGATTTACATTCATTTGAATTACATTTTAACACCCCTTGCATTGATAAACATTACATTTTCAACATTTAATATTCCTACTTGAATTAGGGAAGATAGTGACATTTATTTGCCTACATGACATACCATTATCTACTGATATTAGCGCAACATGAGGGATAATGTATCACAACTACACTCATGATTAGGGGATTTAGTTCGACCCCGGGAGATAGGGGGATCAGGGTAAGACAAATAATCTGATTTATGTTACGTATTAAGGGATTTTCTTTATTTACCTTTTAGGAAGCTTGTTAGTTTGGTATATAATGTTGAATGTCGTCGACATATAATTATGTCATAGGTATGAATATATACAAGGAGTAGCAGACTTGTTTGTGGGTTTAGTAGTTATATTGGCAATTGTTTTAGTGGTGGCTTGCTTGAAAGCCTTAGTGACGGTGTGTTTGAATAAGGTAACCAACAACACGATGATAACGCATGAAGTGACAAATGAGGAAAGAAATGTGGAACCACAAGAGGAAGACTTTTATGGCGAAATAAATACTGAGATTAAAAGATTAAATCAAGTGATGTTGCAAATGAATACAGTAGAATTAAGATAATGACATAACGAAATGTTTTGTGTTGTGTCAATTACAAGATCAGTGAACTCATATCACCACAAGTGACACACTGTTAGTAAAAAAAAAAAAAGAAAAAAAAAAAAGAAGGAAAAGGAAAAGTGGGGAGGAATTATGGTAATAATACATTATGCTTAATTTGTTGGTTTGGGAAAATTTTTGGTGGGAATTAGATATTCCTGTTTGTGATTGTAATCATATACAATTTATTTTCTTAGAGTAGTGCTAAAATACCTGCACGAGTTAATTTTGAACTATATTAACCTGAAAGCAATTGTGGATGCTATTCTTAGTTTAGTAGTCAAATACATACCTGATTGAATATTACTTGTGTGACGCATATAAATGAATATAACTTTTTGAATGTTGTAAGGGAAAACAACAAATTGTTGAATGTGAAACTGTCGGAAGATATACATAATTATGCTGATTTCATGGTAAGATGTACCCTATCTGATTCAGTGTGTGTGGAAAGCAGATTCAGATGTGACTGAGCATAAGGATAAGACGAGATCACATTTGAAGGGGGTGCTAACGGAATTGGGAAGAAGTTCGAGAAAGAAAATTTGTGGCTAAAAAATGAAGTTAATCGTGGCATACACCCTCTTTCTCAAAGAATGATGAAGACATTCTCCCGTGTAACTTGGAGATGGATGCTTACCTTCACCAAGGAAATTTATGTGACCATTTGCCTGGATCACACTGCAACATATGAAAGAAAGGCGATCACTTACTCTTGTTCGAAGGCTTCGAACATTCATCACATCAGAAGTTGCAGGACAACGACATTTTACCTGCAACCTCTGTGAAATGCGGGGACATATGTTATTACTTCACCAACGTCCGGGGAACCAGCATGTAGCTGCGAAAAACGGCTGTGCCCTTGTCACAATAGCTGTGCACGATTCTGCTGGTTGCTCCTGGTATGGACCATGAATGACCTGAACACCATGGTCCCAACATCATTGTGGATGCATCCGCATCCCTGTTCCACATCTTGCTGGCCAATCAACATTACACCAACACTTGCTGCCCACTCATAATGAGGGAGGAGGCAAGTCGACTACAACTGGGTGAAGGCCTTGTTCAAGGAATCATTATGGTTCACAGCAAGAGTGGCAAGAATGCTACATAGAGAGCAGGGTCAGTCTATGACTCCGCACCGTTACCACAACAGCGAAATCCTACACGAAGTAGTGCAGGTGTTTATAAAGACAGAAGAAAATGTTTCATACCTGAATTCAAACACAAGTGATCAGCCCTTCCTTTCAAACAAAGAATCAACATTTGTTTGGAGGGAAACGTTCTTGCCAGATGTTGCAGATGCTTTAAAAACTTGAAAATGGTGAAGCAAAATTGTTGTATCTTGGTGATGGTGAAGTGTTGTTTTGCAAAGATATTTGTGATGCAAATGAAATAGATTGAATTAACAATATGGAAGGAGTCAATGACCAACGAAATGTTTTGTGATCAGATTCTTGCAGGATGACGGTGTATGCCTAAGGAAATTGTATTGATGTTTACTTGTAGTGATTGATTGAGTACTAGTATTGATGTTTACTTGTAGTGATTGATTGAGTACTTGTATTGATGTTTACTTGTAGTGATTGATTGAGTACTAGTATTGATGTTTACTTGTAGTGATTGATTGAGTACTTGTATTGATGTTTACTTGTAGTGATTCATTGTTTACTTATATTGATGTTTAGATTAATGGTTAATATTAAAAAAACAAAAAGATGAGGGAATTGTGGAAGTGTAACTCAGTGTAACTCATTGGTTGGAACTGGTAACGAACCAAGGTACGAGCAGGTGGTCGTAAGAATGTCAGGAATGCATCTCGCCCTGTCGAAGCTGGGAGTCCTGTTGTGTAGCTTTAGCACGGCCCCGGGCTAACACACATTCCCAAGCCTTCACTATTGACTTGGGACATCGGGATGCAAAGAGGGTGAAGGAACTCCCCAGCAGGGGGGCGAGCATGCATGACCTCGGGGCATTGGCGGAGAAGGGATTAGCGCGACAAGGCCCATATAAACCAGAGCAAACTATGAGTCAGGATCACTTGCCATCAGAAGTCCTGCCCGATGGGATGAACGAGTACGGCGTTGCGGAGGAATATCGGCTGAGAAAGAGGGACTATGCGGATAAGAGTTATCTGGTCCATTGAGTTAACGGTAGTCATTAGTATTTGAAACAAGTGAACTAGCAGTTAATAAAGTTGTGATCTTTTGTAAAACCTGTTTCCGATCATTGGAGTCTTGAGTCCGAAATCACTTCCAGGACACTGTCAACCCTCGACTCTGATTCTGCAACTGGACCTGACGGCATCAGCCCACGGGTCCTAAAATCATGTTCTTCCGCTCTTTCACTCCCTCTCTCTGTTCTCTTCACCCTGTCTTTTGCTCAAGGTCAACTGCCATCTGCTTGGAAATCAGCCAACATCACTGCTTTGCACAAAAAAGGTGCAAAAACAGATCCTAGCAACTACAGACCAATCAGCCTTCTCCCAATTATCAGCAAAGTCATGGAATCCATCATTGCTTCGGATATGAAATCTTTCCTCTTCTCCAATGGCTTGATCTCTGATCATCAATTTGGTTTCAGACCAGGTCACTCTACTCTGGACATGCTGCTTCTGCTGTCTCAACAAGGGATGGAGGTCCTCAATGCCAAACAGGAAATTAGAGCTGTCTCCCTCAACATATCACGTGCCTTCGATACGGTCTGGCACCCCGCTCTGCTCACCAAACTATCCTCCTTTGGTATCCATGGAAATCTCCACGCATGGCTGGCGGACGTCCTCTCTAGTCGTCGTCAACGTGTGGCCCTGAATGGGTTTCTCTCATCTCCTCTTCCTGTTCAGGCTGGAGTTCCCCAAGGCAGTGTTCTGGGCCCTGTGCTTTTTCTGGTCTTCATCAATGATCTCTCTGACTCTCTTGAAAATCCTCTCTATCTCTTTGCTGATGACTCCACTCTCTGCCGCTCCATTCCTCATCCCTCAGATCGGCAGCCTGCAGCCTCCTCACTCTCTGCAGACCTGGACAAAATCACAGACTGGGAAAACAAGTGGAACATGTCTTTCAATCCTGACAAATCTCACACTCTTACGATGTCTCTCCGAAAGGACCGACTGGACAACCCTCCCATCTACTTTCTGAATAATCCTCTCCAAGAAGTTCTGTCACTCAAGCTTTTGGGTCTCACTATCTGCCATGATCTTTCCTGGGAAAACCACATTTCCAAGCTGGCCTCCAAAGCCAGTCGTCGACTGGGCATCCTCCGTCGTGCGAAGTCCTTCCTTGGCACACCTGAGCTCCTCACCACATACAAGGCTTTCATCCGCAGCTCAATGGAGTACTGCTCTCCCCTCTGGGCTGGTGCTCCTGCCTCACACCTAGCTCGTCTTCACGCTGTTGAAACCAAAGCGTTCAGAATCATTGGAATCTCCCGCGATAACGCTATCTCCGAGGGCCTTTCACTTAATCACCGCAGCAGGTTGGTGGTCTTTCCGTCTTCTACCGACTCCTCTGCCTTGCTCCCCCAGCTCTCTCTGGGCTCTGTCCCCCAAATATTCCTGCAGGTCGCACAAGATCTGCCTGCAACCCTCTTATGGTTAAACTGCCAAAATCAAGACTCTCTGCTCACCTTCACTCCTTCATTCCTCTTTTCTCCCGCCTCTGGAACAAACTCCCTCACTCTCTTCAATCCCACTCCTCCCTCCAGGTCTTTAAAACGGCTGTTCACCACCATCTCTTATCTTCCCCAATCCAAAACCTTGATCTTTTCTACCCCCGCTAATTTCACCCCAAATCCACTTTTTTGAGCTGACTTTTGACTTCTTTCCTGGAAGTCCTTGGTGTCCTTGCGTTTTATACCTATCCTGCCTCCCCCCAGGCCCTCTCCCTCCAAAAACATCTCCCGATGTCCCTGCTCTCAAATGTTGTGTTTGTGTGCTTCCTCCCCTTCTCTCCCCATCTTGTCGACCGTTACCCTTTATATATACTTTGTTTGCTTGTTTGTTTGATTTGTTTGTTTGATAAATGTTAGCTCTTTCACGAGCCTCGACTCTGTATACAAAAAAAAAAAAAAAATCCACCCTGCAGAATCCTAAAATTTATCAATTGGCCTACCAAATTCCACCAAATTTCACTTTTGTCCCACTGTACTGGCAGGTATATGGATCCGCATCCAACGGTGAACTGTACTAAACTACTACATTTGGCCACGACTGCTCTGACCTCTTCCATGCAAGGGTCATCGGGACAAGGTGAGCAGTCAAAAAGCCAACATGGCCCACGAGCATCCATAAGGGTGCAAACCACCATCCATCCTTCGGCCCCCCCTGTGAGGAACACGGCTGCACCAGCGCCAGCTGGCCAATGTGGTGAGCACCTGCTGCCAACAAACACCACCATACCCACAACCTCAGCCCTCGTGGGAGACGGTCAGTGCGTGGCATCCACCCTCACGTCACCGACGCCGCCCTCATCCCCCAGTCCACACAAACGCAGCCCCCAGTGCCCACCCACACTTGACCACACCAAGGTCCAGTCGACAACCATGCTCCACCAGGAGACTCCTCCAGAAGACATGGCCCACACACCTCGGACACCCATAGCACCACGTTGACACCCAGGCTACCCAACTCCATCCCCATAATCCCGCGTCCAAATATTGGCGATATCGCCCCCACAACCAGTTGAAGGCTGTGTCCTGCTGACCTATCAGTTTTATCCCAGCCTCAAACACTTTGGTCTAAACACACCTGGATCAATAATGGTGCCACTGTGCAGTGTCCACCATTTCTCTTCACAAAATCCACCCTTAAATTTGCATATAACTCTGAGATTGCCCTTGCCAAATATTTTTCACATGACACTAGTCTCACCAAAGAAGGGGGCTTCTCCATACACATGCCAGCTGAGCATGGCCCATATGGTTGGCTCATTACAAATTCCCATTCACATTCCATGGCTCTCTTCCCAAGCCGAGAGTCCACAAATCACAGCGAAACATCTGTGGAAGATCATTCTCACACCATCATGTTCCACAGATGCCCCAATGGTTGTCCGGCAGGCTATACTCCATCCCTGTCCATGTGGATGAACCCACGTCCATAGACCAGCACAGCATGGCAGGTCACCACATGCTGGCTGTCCCAGAGTGTCAGGGAGAGTGTGTCAGGCCGCATGCCTGGGCGGTTACCACATTAGGCCCATGTTGGCCGTCCACGATGCCACCACCAAAGCGCGACCCACTACACCTCCCCCGAGTGGTCCTCAATATATGCCATCCCAGGCTTGAGAAACAACCTCGGACCCCCTGGAGGTCTTAACCCCCACCAGGGTCCTGTGACCCTGCCGGCCCGAGCCACACGCTCGGGCGGCGCCCCGATGGACAAGGGACACCACACTCCACCAGACCCCCCGTGGGGCTCAGGTCATACCACGACACCCATGGCTGGATCCCACATCCAAATCTCGCCAGCACAGCCCTCCAGCTGGCTGGCATAACAAAATTTTTGAAAGGGGCAACTTTTCCCTGAGGCCATTCCCAATGACCTCTCTTGGTCCACATTCCGCAGCCCGGGACCAACTCCTTCCATGGCTGTTCCAAATCAAATTCCCATTTAAATCTAAATTTATTTTTCCTTTAAAAAATTTTTTCTCCCCAGTGCCAAACCGTAGCTGCAGGTAACAACCCCTCCATCAGGTTGTTCTGCCTCTCCCTGGAGCTGTTCCACATTCCCTACTGGGACCAAATTTTCCGAGGCTCTGTCTCCCGATCCTCCAAGGTCCAAATCCAGCTCGGAGCCAACACACTCCCCCTGCTGGGTATGCAATTTCGGAACCTCTTGTACCCAATCGTTTTGCATGGTGTGGGTCCCCTCGGTCACCTCAACCACCTCCTTGGACCGACTCACCTCATCCCCCAAACTCCTTTGGGACTGGTCAACCTTTACCTCGCTGGTATTGTCTCAGGTCTCCAGCAGCTGGATGAAATAATTTACATTCCCATCAATCATTCACGGCCCCCACAGGCCTCCATCATTACACACCCAGTCCGGTTCTGTTACACTGACCCCCAATACCTCTACCCCCTCTTGCAATGCACAACTGCCCTTGTGCTGCACCATTCCAAATTCATCCCCCTGTTGAGGTGTTGTAACATCCACCCGACCCCAATAGCCCTCCAGGCCTCCCTGTGGGAAACATTCCCCATTAAAATTTTCACATTCCCCATTTCCTTTCCTAACTTCCCCATCTACCTGTGGACACTCCCAATCTACCTGTGGACACTCCCCATCCACCTCCAAATTTCCTTCCCCATTTAATTCACATTCTGCTGCAATACCCTGCTCAGTGTCGGATTAAGCCTCGGCTGGCTCTAAGGCACATTTTGAAATTTTAGAGAATGGCCTGAACAATTTAAATTAGATCTCGGGCTCATGGAAATGGACCCCAGACAAAAGATGCACTGATTCATGAACAAAATATTTAATACAAAAAGAGACAAATATTTAATGTGAAAAGAAACTACTTTCAAACTAGTTTAGTCTATACAATTTGCAGTGTATGAATATATGTATGACAAAACACGCACAGATTTGGCACTTTGCTTTACAGTTTACTAGACCTTAGATTGTAACCTTGCGCGCATTTACAACTGCAAACTCTTCAATTACGGAACTGAAGTCCAGTTCTCGGAGCAAATCACTTTCAATGCACAAAAGGGCCAACGCACCAAGACGCTGTTGATGCATGGTAGAACGCTTCACATCTTTGATTCTCTTTAGCTGCGAAAATGAGCGTTCTCCTGAGCAATTGGTGGCCATCAGTGCTAAGTATATTCGGAGAGCCACTGCAGTGTTTGGAAACCTTTTATTATAAAATACAAACCACATTAAACACTATACAGTGATGTAGCGCACCTTGAAAATATTTGCGAAAATTGAGATACATATATTACCCTGGCAGGGACAGAAATTAGAAATAATTTATTTAAAATAATAAAAATTGACGAAAACTGCTTGTCCATTTTTGTGGCCCGAATTTTTGGCTGGCCCGAAGGCACATGCCTTGTCTGCCTAATGGTTAATCCGGCACTGACCCTGCTCCTGTGCCCCATCGGCACATTATTTCGTTCTTCCATCAATTCTTCATTCGTCCGGGCATCCATTTTGTTAATCATTTGCTTCATGTCTCCCTTCAATTCCTGGTGTTGGCTTAATGGTTACAGCCTGGTGTTGGCTTAGTGGTTAGGGTGCTGGCTTGGGATCCTAGGATCCTGGGTTCGAATCCCGGTCGATCGCTAATTTAACACCAGGGGGGTTGACTCAGCCTGTCATCCTTCTGAGGTCGGCAAATTGAGCACCAGCTTGCTGGGATGAATGATCCCGGTGTGTACCCCGGCTTAGAATAGGTACACCGTATCCCTGCGCATCGCAAGAGGCGACTCAGGGTTGGCGTCAGGAAGGGCATCCGACCATAAAAACATTGCCTCAAACAGGGAACCATGATTGTCATGGGGCCCACAAGGCTAACCCTTGCTATAGTGGGGAAAATGGCCTTAAAACGATCATTCATATTTATTCATGTCTCCCTTCAATTCATTCCTTTGGGTATCCATTTTACTATTAATTTCTCCCATCTCTCCTTTTAGTTCATTTTTCATTTCTCCCATCTCATTCCTCATTCCCTCCATCTTTCCTTTTCTTCCAAATCAAACTGCTCTCTCTCATGCACAGATTTATCCCATCTCGTCTTCAGTTGTCTTACCCTTCCTCCCATCCATGGTACTCTGAATCTTGTGGTGAGGCAGTTGCCCTGAAACAACTTGCCTTTGCGTCTTGGAAGGCAAATCCAACTAAAGGTAATCTCAGTTCCTTCCACCAAGCTCGAAACAAGTGTGTTTCTACCCTCAGGAGTGCCAGGAAGCACTATCTCTCCACACTCAAGATTGAACTCTCAAACCTGTCTCCTTCCTCCAAATCCTGGTGGTGCCTGGACAAATCTGTTTCTGGTGTTTGTTCCCCCTCCATCCCCTCCCTTACCTCAAATGGCTACACAGTTGACACCGCACGTGACAAAGCCGAATGCCTCAACTCTGTGTTTGCCTCAGAATCTTGTGTCCCAAACCCATCTCTCTCTGTTCCCACCTTTCCCAGTCGAACCCAACTGCTCCTGGACTCTGTGTCCTTCTCTCCTGACAAGGTGGAGAAGTTTTTATCAAACCTCGACTCTGATTCTGCAACTGGACCAGATGGCATCAGCCCACGGGTCCTAAAATCCTGCTCTTCCGCTCTATCTCACCCTCTCTCTGTTCTTTTCACGCTCTCTTTTGCTCAAGGTCATCTGCCAGCATCTTGTAAATCAGCAAACATTACAGCTTTACACAAAAAAGGTGCAAAAACAGATCCTTGCAACTACAGACCAATCAGCCTGCTCCCAATTATCAGCAAAGTCATGGAATCCATCATTGCTTCAGATATCAAATCCTTCATCTTCTCCAATGGCTTGATCTCTGATCATCAATTTGGATTCAGACCAAGTCATTCTACTCTGGACATGTTGCTTCTGCTGTCTCAACAATGGATGGAGGTCCTCAATGCCAAACAGGAAATCAGAGCTGTCTCACTTGACATATCACGTGCCTTCGATACGGTCTGGCACCCAGCTCTGCTCACCAAACTCACCTCCTATGGTATTCATGGAAATCTCCACTCATGGCTTGCGGACTTCCTCTCTGGTCGTAGGCAACGTGTAGCCCTGAATGGATTTCTCTCATCTCCCCTTCCTGTTCTGGCTGGAGTTCCCCAAGGTAGTGTTCTGGGCTCTGTGCTATTTCTGGTCTTCATCAATGATCTCTCTGACTCTCTGGAAAATCGTCTCTATCTCTTTGCTGATGACTCCACTATCTGCCGCTCCATTCCTCATCCCTCAGATCGGCAGTCTGCAGCCTCCTCACTCTCTGCAGACCTGGAAAAAATCACAGACTGGTCAAACAAGTGGAACATGTCTTTCAATCCTGACAAATCTCACACTCTTACAATGTCTCTCCGAAAGGACTGACTGGAAAAACCCTCCCATCTACTTTCTCAACAATCCTCTCCAAGAAGTTCTGTCGCTCAAGCTTTTGGGTCTCACTATCTGCCATGATCTTTCTTGGGAAAACCACATTTCCACGCTGGCCTCCAAAGCCAGTTGCCGACTGGGCATACTCCGTCGTGCAAAGTCCTTCCTTGGCACACCTGAGCTCCTCACCACATACAAGGCTTTCATCCGCAGCTCAATGGAATACTGTTCCCCCCTCTGGGCTGGTGCTCCTGCCTCACACCTAGCTCGGCTTCACGCTGTTGAGGCCAAAGCTTTCAGAATCATTGGAATCTCCTGCGATGAAGTCAACTCCGTGGGCCTTTCACTCACTCACCGCAGGCAGGTTGGTGGTCTTTCTGTCTTCTACCGACTCCTCTCCGGCCTTGCTCCCCCAGCTCTCTCTCTGTGCTCTGTCCCCCCCAATATTCCTTCAGGTCGCACAAGATCTGCCTGCAACCCTCTTATGGGTAAACTGCAAAAATCTAGACTCTCTGCTCACCTTCACTCTTTCATTCCCCTTTTCTCCCGCCTCTGGAACAAACTCCCTCACTCTCTTCAATCCCACTCCACCCTCCAGGTCTTTAAAACAGCTGTTCACCACCATCTCTTATCTTCCCCCATCCAAAACCTTGATCTTTTCAACCCCCGCTAATTTCACCCCAATTCCACTTTTTTGAAATACCAACTTCTGTCCAGGAAGTCCTTGGTGTCCTTGTGCTTTATACTTCTCCCTCCCCCCCCCCCCCCCCCTTCCCATGCCTCCTCCCCCCGGGCCCTCTCCCTTCCACACATCTCCCTGCTCTCGGATGTTGTGTTTGTGTGCTTCCCCTTTTCTCCCCATCTTGTCTTCCGCTCCCTCTTTTTGTGTATTTTGTTTGTCTGGTCGATTTGTTTGTGAAGTAAATGTTAGCTCTTTCACGAGCCTCGATTCAGTATCCAAAAAAAACAAAAAACGAAATATATGACGGCATCATTGTTGACGTTTTTGTGACGACTGTCATCAAACGGAAGAGTTATATATCTTAACGGAAAAGAAAAAGCAAATTGTTAATATATGTCGACATGTTGCTGTTTGCGTCATGTTGGGCGGTGTATGATACATTGTCCGGCGATTTTTTTTTATCTCGGCATTTTCCCGTGTGTGCATTTATTTTTTCAATTACTGCTGAAACCAAGTCTACAACCATCGATAAAAATGAAATAAGATGGTGAATTCGAGGTAAAATTGTGAGGGTGACTCAATGAATGGGCTTTATTTTACAGGCCTTCGAAAATGCATTTCGTTCCATAAACGGAAAATTTCATTGGATTGTCTTCCTGTTTTTTTTCAACCGAGTCTAAAACTATGTTGGCGACTGTGAAAAAGGAAATGATATATCGAATTAGAGTTGAAATAAAACTGTGAGAGAGAGCAAGACACAGCGGGCCTAACAAAAGTGCCTCAAAGCTATGTGAGTTAATAAAATGGTGGATATTTGATTATGAAGCCTCTCCCAGAATAGGTGGAGCTACTCTCGAAATGGAGTAAGCCACATCCCCGGACAGACAGACAGAATCACCGATGGCTATTATAATATAGATACATTCGGAATGATATAATATAATATTCGTTGACAGCAGGAATGACCACATTAAACTCGAGGTCCTGTTTCTTTGTGTGACAGATGTTCACCTCTCCTTATAATAACTGATAGATTAAGAAAGTGTCGATCTGTGAACCACCAACTTTCCTTCAAGCTTTCGTTGAAAAATCTCATAATGACATTGATGAGACAACCACAAGATTCTGCTCCTCATAATCAAATAATTCAAACATTATTCTGCTCATTATTCAAACAATTAGTAATACATGATGTGTTATTTTAAAAATAAATACCACACATGGTAAATTTCCAGTGCAATGTTAATTAGTAAAGTCATTCTCATCTTATTTACAAGAAGTGCCACCACTTGGCTGTTTCCTATCAAGGGAATTTATCTTGAATATTCGTAACTATCTTCATGTTCCCAACACTTGAGTATATAAAGCACAACAACGAGGCTTGTAGTGATGCGGACGTGAGATGAAGACATTGGTGTCGCTTCAGTCAGGACATCAACCAAACTAAGGTAAAGGGATGAGTTAATAAATCATAACAGGTGTATAACTACTGATGTACCATTTGAGGAGCAGTTAAATAAAGGCAAAAAAAATAAAGGAGAAAACAATTTCACGTTCTAAGTTAAAGTTGGTTTTTTTTGGAAGCAAAATGGATTTTTTGTACTTTTTGTCTAAACTCAAAAAAATTAAATCGAAATAAATTATTAAATAATTTAACTTGTTCGATACACGGTAAATATATTCGTGAATTCAATTAAACTGATGTATAAAACGTACACTCCCAGCTGCGAACAAGACCTCACTCTAAACCAGGAGCGTGTGGGTTTGGTGTTGCTGGTGGAGAAAATTTAACATTTGTATTCACATCGGCACATAAAACGTTGGCCGGTTATTGTTCCCTCGAAACCCGTTGGGTGGCGCACGGTGTGAGAACACCAGGTTCAAATCCCACATGTTTTTGTCCATTGTCCATTCGTCTCCTTGTAGTTCATGCAGAAGTACACTTTTGTTTTCTAATTTTACATCAGACTCGCACACCATCAACGTTACAATATGAAGTAAAATCTAAAAAGTAGAATAATACTGAACTATGGTCAAAAAATGAGAGCTATTGGCTGCAGCGATCAAATTGAGTGAAAGCCCGGATTCTCATTCTCATTCTCACTGCTTGTTCTCGTTCTCTCGCTCTCTCTCTCTCTCGCTCTCTCTCTCGCGCTCTCGCTCGCTCTCTCTCTCTCTCTCTCTCGCTCTCTCTCTCTCTCGCTCTCTCGCTCTCTCGCTCTCTCTCGCTCTCTCTCTCTCTCGCTCTCTCTCGCGCTCTCTCGCGCTCTCGCTCTCTCTCTCTCTCTCTCTCTCTCTCTCTCTCTCTCTCGCTCTCTCGCTCTCTCTCGCTCTCTCTCTCTCTCTCTCGCTCTCTCGCTCTCTCTCTCTCTCTCTCGCCTCTCTCTCTCTCTCGCTCTCTCTCTCTCTCGCCTCTCTCTCTCTCGCTCTCTCTCTCTCGCTCTCTCTCTCTCGCGCTCTCGCTCTCTCGCTCTCTCTCTCTCTCTCTCTCTCTCTCTCGCTCTCTCTCTCTCTCTCGCTCTCTCTCTCTCTCACTCTCTCTCGCCTCTCCCTCTCTCTCCCTCTCTCTCCCGCTCTCTCCCTCTCTCTCCCGCCTCTCTCTCTCTGTCGCCTCTCTCCCTTTATCTCTCAGTCTGAGTGTCGCTACCTCCGAAGCAGATTCTTGAGCAAGGGTTATGCTGGGTGGTTTGCCATTGCCTTCCCAGCACTAGCTAGGGCAAGAATTTGTGATTTGTGCATGTTGCCGGCGATAGCTCGCGGACTCTTCACAAAGGACCCCGTGGGTTATTTTACTTCCATCAACGAATCGGCAGCTGGGACACCCGTTAAATGTCCATGCGAGGGATGAAATGCACATTGATGAATCATCATAGCTGTGAAACACCAGGGTGACATTCTATAGCTGGGTCGGGATTCGAACCAAGAGCGGACCGAGAAATCGGTCCAGAATACAGTCATCCCCAATGTTCCCCAGAATACCGTCAGGACGAAAAATCATCCCTCATGTTACAAATGTTCAGATGAACAACATAAAGTCATTGTGTGGACAGAAAAATGAATGTTTTCATTCACAATAAATGTCATTTTAATTTGTTCTTCAAACTTGTACTTCCATCATCTAATGTTCATTTAAATTTGTTCTTCAAACTTGTATTTCCATCACCTAATGTTCATTTAAATTTGTTCTTCGAACTTGTACTTCCATCATCTAATGTTCATTTAAATTTGTTCTTCAAACTTGTACTTCTATCATCTAATGTTCATTTAAATTTGTTCTTCAAACTTGTACTTCCATCATCTAATGTTCATTTTAATTTGTTCTTCGAACTTGTACTTCCATCATCAATCAGATCAGAATCACCCAAGCATCAAAACAGGTAGCGTCAGGAGGACTAATGATCTGAGTTCAGATGTTGCCTTGGCAACGCTGTTTACAATGATTTCTTCATCACATTTCAGCTTCTGTTAAACCTCCTTTTCAACATCTTTGAGCATCAATGATTCCAAGTTTTATTGTCTTCATGAGGATCTGAGCGTTGACTTCATAAATTTTCTCAGCAAAGATTTTCTGACCCAGAACCAATTAAAATAACACTTTTCAACACAACTAAGATATTTTCACACATAAATATGCAGAATAGTAACGAGACCGTGAATTAAAAACAAATACTCGAATTTACGACCCAGAAACTGGTGCATCTGATGTTGCTGAGTGCAGTACACGTATTAGAGTCCCAAGCGTCATGGAATGTTCCAGCCAAACTGCCTGAAACGTTATTTAATAAAATGCACAAACAAAATTATTATTTCTCCGTTTCATTCATCTCAAAATTTCACCGGGGAAAGCAATTGGTCACTTTAGCCGTACAATCCAAAATAGAGGAGTTAGTGAGATGTTCGTACCGAGTCAACTTGCACCTTCGTCTCTTGAACAGTTTCTTTAATATTAGCAAAAATACGTGTGAAGATGGTTGATAATTGTTTTGGACAAAGAGGATACAAACCGAGCTTTTTGTGATGCACATTTATGATTAATAACCATTTTTTCTCAAGTTTAAAATGTTCATTTAACAACGGTAAATGTTTGTTTAAAGCAGGTGAAATGTTTAACAGCAAAAAATGACTTTACTTTGCTACATTTTTGGTGGAATCAATCGAAATCGACTTTTAACCCCCAAACAATGAATATACTGAACTATGTTTAAATATTCATAATAAAATCGTCTTCCTCTCCTATTTCTGAAAACATTAAAGGCCGCGGGTCTCGGTCAGAGCCCGAATGCCCATTTGCCATCCTGCCAGCACAAAAAGCCACGATTGGGGATTATACTGTCGCGGCTAAAAATATTGGCACCTTTGCACTTTTTTCAAATACAATATTGCAATGAATCTGATTTTATTCGTGTTTCATCATCATCATCATCATCATCATCATCATCATCATCATGAATAACATTATCATCATCATCAACATTATCATCATCATCATCATCATCATCATCATCATCATCATCATCAACATCATCATGTGCCTTCTTCCATCAGAAATATGGCTTTCGTAATTAAATTTGATTGGAATATTCGATTATAAAATCTCTTTTCTCAGCGATTATCTTCATAAATGAATAGTTTGGTCCATTTGTTTCACAAAACAAAAAATTGCAATTGCAATTTCATAAAAGAAAGCCAGCATCGTGCAGCCAACTTCTCCCTCGACACAGTCTCGCCTAGATTCAATTATGGGCCCAACGATGAGCTGCTCGATTGGAACTTCTCAGGCCATGTTGCATCACAAAGTGAGCTGTCCCTCGAATGAACGTGAGGCCGGATGTTCCATATACTGGCATTAGTTGGTGGATGTTAAACACACCAGGGTAACTTTTACAAAGAGTGCGAGAGTTATCGCCAGCACCCTGTCCATGTTCCAAATTCCTGCTTCAACGTCTTCAATGAAAATGAGACCTGGACAGGTGGTTCTTCAAATAATTATACCAATCTACAACTTGTGGCCAAACCTACAATAATAAAGGATTAATTAAGGACGGTAAAAAATACTCGGTGAATTCGTTTAAATATTTTCTGTCAATAAGCTGTTTTTCTGCGTTTAAAAACGAAGTGTGTAAACAACAGAAACATTGAAATGAAACATTATTGATTCGTGTGTTTATAATTAAACTCATTAATTTTTTGTGTTTCAAACTGAACCCGTCAACACTTTGAGAAACGGCTTCCTTCATTTTAAATAATTTTCACAAAAATTACAACATGAGGTTTCTTGGGAGGAACTAAAATGGTGGAGGTGGCGATTTGGCCCATTGAAGCCTGTGCAATGATTGTGAATGATCACAACCAGAATATTCCACAGATGGTTAATAATGTAGATAAAAACAAATCAATAATAGCACCCGACTGCAAAGCCGCAATGAGCCGGCGAAGCCAAAGCCTCTTGCCACTATTTTACCCATCACTATGGCATCAGTAGGTTAGGTAGTTGGTAGTAGGTAGGTGTAGTAGGTACCGTACCTGGTAAGACTTGGTAAAAGAGAAGAGCAGACAGTCCTCCCCAATGGCAATACCTGCATACAATAAATGTCACAAGAAGCTTAAGGAAGTAACTATACGATGTGCTAGCTTCGGGCCTATTTTAAGAAATTTTAACTGGGCTTAACATACGTTTTCATAGTACCGTATGTGTGTCGTCTTCTAACTTCAGTCGCTGTCAGGCGCCAGGGCTGGTTCTCTCCGGGCACGGCAGCTTCCTCCACCAGAAGACGTTAGCTTGTAGTGATTAATTTGGTGAATTCCGTCTCAACTTCGGATATTTCCGGCCGTGAAAAACTATCCGTATTTCTAAACTAAATATGTAAACCACTTATACCATATTTCTGGCCGTGAAAAACTATCCCGTACGGCCGCGAGATTTCTAAAAAATAATTCTTCGTCAATGTTAGAATATTTGACGCCGTTTTCACCGTCCGAAACGCGTAATAATATTTTTTCAAATGCTCGAATCTCATTGGTTCTGGTGTTTGATGACGATTTTCGTTGAAGATAACGAGGTTGGTCTTAACGTATTTTAATTACTAATTAGAGGTTTCATTAGATTGTGAATCAAAGAATGACGGGTGAAACAAACTCCTATTGAACTTTTTCGCAATTGTTTTATGCAAACTTCCGCATCCGGTCAATGGCGGTCTCCATTGAGTGATTTCATTTTAGAAAATATTTTTGCAAATGCTCGACTCTCATTGGGTCCGGTGTTTGGTGACGCGTTTTGTTGAAGATAACCAGGCCCGTGCGGGCCGATGTTGGTCTTAAATTATTTTATTAATACATTGGAGGTGCATAAGATTGTGAATCAAACGATGACGGGTGAAAGAAACTCCTAATGAACGTTTTAAATTTGTTATGCATACTTCCGCATCCGCAAGATGACGCCCTCCACTGCGCTTCGGAATTCTCGAGCCAAGGCATAATCAGGTTTTCAACATAATACGTATGCGTTCATTGACAACACCGGCTTCGCCGGCTATTAAAACAATAAAAACAAAACACCCTGTAAAACAAAGTTAGGGAACAAGAGTCACACCTCAGACTTACACTGCTTTCGAAGGAGAGAAAGAAAGGAACTTGATGATGTCATTTTCAAGTGTTCTTATAATTGTTTAATAGTTTATTAATTAATCATCACAATAATAAAATGGAAACCAACTAGAACGCCACTCAGTAGAGCGCATACTCCCGCCATGGGTCAAGTTGGAATAGTACGATTTCACAAAAGTTTGAGGGAGTAGTTCAGTGACAACACAAGACAAGACAACACAAGACAGACACTGCACAGATATATATTTAGAATATATAGAAGATAATGTTAAAAAAAAACAAGGCAATTTCACTTACATTTTCGGATTCAGCGTTCAATTCCATATAGGTGAGTGTATTTTGAGGCATGTGTAACTTCAAATAAAATTGTAAGCCAGGAAAAAAATTCGTGTCATTCCTTAGGGATACAACATGTAAAACTGGCCCAAACGTCAAAACAAAACTCACTCATTTTAAGTCGTACAAGCTAATGCGACCACTCATTCTTCTGGGAAGAATCCCGTGCACATGCTTGTCACACTTATAACTCACCTAAGTCTTTATAAGTTCATCAAATACTGACACCCCGATTGACATTCGCTGAGGTAAGGCTGGTTAAAAAAAAATTCCTGTTTATCATCACTTTTTTTCAAAAACGTGGGTAGGGAGGGAGGGTTTTTTTTTTTTTTTTTTTTCAGAGTCGAATTTTAATGGATTATTCAACGCACAATATGTTTTTTTTCTTAAATATACTTGATCGGCCATACATGATGAATCATGTTATGATTTCTAAACTAGTAAACCTTCGTAAGTACGCACTGATACGATTCAAATAAAGAAAATAAAGAAACCTATGTCACATTGAGTTCTGTTTACTTTTAATATTTACTGATACATATAACAATGGTGGACCAAAACTTCGGCTTTTAAGAATAATGTCCGGTTGCCATACATGGATCTATCAGCAGCTATTGCCATGGCATTCATACATATTTGACTAGAATTCCTCGCCACGAAATATCACTTCATGGTACCGGTACATGCATATTGAGCAGTTTGGTAGACATGGAAGAGGACATTAACCACATCAAATGAATGTCTGATTCGCGTTTATACATCTATCTATCAGCAGCTACTGCTATTATAGCACTCATAGATGTATCTATCTATCAGCAGCTACTGCTATTATAGCACTCATACATGTATCTATCTATCAGCAGCTACTGCTATTATAGCACTCATACATGTATCTATCTATCAGCAGCTACTGCTATTATAGCACTCATAGATGTATCTATCTATCAGCAGCTACTGATATTATAGCACTCATAGATGTATCTATATATCAGCAGCTACTGCTATTATAGCACTCATAGATGTATCTATATATCAGCAGCTACTGCTATTATAGCACTCATAGATGTATCTATCTATCAGCAGCTACTGCTATTATAGCACTCATAGATGTATCTATCTATCAGCAGCTACTGATATTATAGCACTCAGAGATGTATCTATATATCAGCAGCTACTGCTATTATAGCACTCATAGATGTATCTATCTATCAGCAGCTACTGCTATTATAGCACTCATAGATGTATCTATCTATCAGTAGCTACTGCTATTATAGCACTCATAGATGTATCTATCTATCAGCAGCTACTGCTATTATAGCACTCATAGATGTATCTATCTATCAGCAGCTACTGATATTATAGCACTCAGAGATGTATCTATCTATCAGCAGCTACTGCTATTATCGCACTCATAGATGTATCTATCTATCAGCAGCTACTGCTAATATAGCACTCATAGATGTATCTATCTATCAGCAGCTACTGATATTATAGCACTCATAGATGTATCTATATATCAGCAGCTACTGCTATTGTAGCACTCATAGATGTATCTATCTATCAGCAGCTACTGATATTATAGCACTCATAGATGTATCTATATATCAGCAGCTACTGCTATTGTAGCACTCATAGATGTATCTATCTATCAGCAGCTACTGCTATTATAGCACTCATAGATGTATCTATATATCAGCAGCTACTGCTATTATAGCACTCATAGATGTATCTATATATCAGCAGCTACTGCTATTATAGCACTCATAGATGTATCTATATATCAGCAGCTACTGCTATTATAGCACTCATAGATTTTTTTTTTGTTGTTTTTTTGTATACAAGATCGAGGCTCGTGAAAGAGCAAACATTAATCACACAAAAAGACAAACCGACACACAAAACACAAAAAACAAGGGGAGCGGCAGACAAGATGGGGAGAGAGGGGGGAGGACACAAAAGAGAGGGGGAAGAAGGGGAAGGACACAAACACAACATTTGAGAGCAGGGACATCGGGAGGACTTGGGGGGAGGTGGGAGAGGATTAAAACATATGAACACTGCAAGGACTCTGGGGTGAATTACCGGGGGTAGAAAAGATCAAGGTTTTCGATGGGGGAAGATAAGAGATGGTGGTGAACAGCTGTTTTAAAGACCTGGAGGGAGGAGTGGGATTGAAGGGAGTGGGGGAGTTTGTTCCAGAGGCGGGAGAAAAGGGGAATGAAAGAGTGAAGGTGAGCAGAGAGCCTAGACTTTGGCAGTTTAACCATAAGAGGGTTGCAGGCAGATCTTGTGCGACCTGAAGGAATATTGGGGGGACAGAGCACAGAGAGAGCTGGGGGAGCAAGGCCGGAGAGGAGTCGGTAGAAGACAGAAAGACCACCAACCTGCCTGCGGTGAGTGAGTGAAAGGCCCTCGGCGTTGACTACATCGCAGGAGATTCCAATGATTCTGAAAGCTTTGGCCTCAACAGCGTGAAGCCGAGCAAGGTGTGAGGCAGGAGCACCAGCCCAGAGGGGGGAACAGTATTCCATTGAGCTGCGGATGAAAGCCTTGTATGTGGTGAGGAGCTCAGGTGTGCCGAGGAAGGACTTCGCACGACGGAGGATGCCCAGTCGGCGACTGGCTTTGGAGGCCAGCTTGGAAATGTGGTTTTCCCAAGAAAGATCATGGCAGATAGTGAGACCCAAAAGCTTGAGCGACAGAACTTCTTGGAGAGGATTGTTGAGAAAGTAGATGGGAGGGTTGTCCAGTTGGTCCTTTCGGAGAGACATTGTAAGAGTGTGAGATTTGTCAGGATTGAAAGACATGTTCCACTTGTTTGACCAGTCTGTGATTTTGTCCAGGTCTGCAGAGAGTGAGGAGGCTGCAGACTGCCGATCTGAGGGATGAGGAATGGAGCGACAGAGAGTAGAGTCGTCAGCAAAGAGATAGAGAGGATTTTCAAGAGAGTCAGAGAGATCATTGATGAAGACCAGAAAAAGCACAGGGCCCAGAACACTACCTTGGGGAACTCCAGCCTGAACAGGAAGAGGAGATGAGAGAAACCCATTCAGGGCCACACGTTGACTACGACCAGAGAGGAAGTCCGCCAGCCATGCGTGGAGATTTCCATGGATACCAAAGGAGGAGAGTTTGGAGAGCAGAGCAGGGTGCCAGACCGTATCGAAGGCACGTGAAATGTCAAGGGAGACAGCTCTAATTTCCTGTTTGGCGTTGAGGACCTCCATCCATTGTTGAGAAAGCAGAAGCAGCATGTCCAGAGTAGAGTGACCAGGTCTGAAACCAAATTGATGATCAGAGATCAAGCCATTGGAGAAGAGGAAAGATTTAATATCTGAAGCAATGATGGATTCCATGACTTTGCTGATAATTGGGAGAAGGCTGATTGGTCTGTAGTTGCTGGGATCTGTTTTTGCACCTTTTTTGTGCAAAGCGGTGATGTTGGCTGATTTCCAAGCAGATGGCAGATGATCTTGAGCAAAAGAGAGGGTGAAGAGAACAGAAAGAGGGAGTGAAAGAGCAGAAGAACATGATTTTAGGACCCGTGGGCTGATGCCGTCAGGACCAGTTGCAGAATCAGAGTCGAGGGTTGACAGAAACTTTTCCACCTTGTCAGGAGGAAAGGACACAGAGTCCAGGAGCAGCTGGGTACGACTGGGTACGGTGGGTACAGAGAGGGATGGGTTTGGGACACAAGATTTAGAGGCAAACACAGAGTTGAGGCATTCAGCTTTTTCACATGCGGAGTCAGCCGTTAAGCCGTTTGAGGTGAGGGAGGGGATGGAGGGGGAACAAACACCAGAAACAGATTTGACCAGACGCCACCAGGATTTGGAAGAGGGAGACAGATAAGAGAGTTCGGTCTTGAGAATGGTGAGATATTGTTTCCTGGCTCTCCTGAGGGTGGACACACACTTGTTTCGGGCTTTGTGAAAGGAAATGAGATTTCCTTCCGTTGGATTTGCTTTCCAGGAGACGAAAGCAAGTTGTTTCAGGGCAACAGCCTCACCACAAGATTCCGTGTACCATGGACGGGAGGAAGGGTATGACAACTGAAGACGAGATGGTATAAATCTGTGCATGAGAGAGAGCAATTTACTTTGAAAGAATTCCCAGGATGAGTTGATGTCAGAGGCGGTAGAGATGGGAGACCAGTCCAGATGATTGATGGCTGCTTGAAGACCGTGCCAGTTGGCCTGAGTGAAATGCCAGACTCGTCGACGCTGAGGAGGCTCTCTGAGAATGGTCAGAGAGATGTCCACTTTGACAAGCACATGATCAGATGAGCCGATTGGAGCAGAAGAAGAGCAGCAGACATTTTCAGGGAAGTTTGTCATAACCAAATCCAGAAGAGAAGATGCTCCGTTGACTGAGATCCGGGTCAGGAAATTGACAGATTGTGTCAGTCCCAGTGAGTAGCAGAAGTCCTTTGCTGAAGAGCCATGGCTGGTGAGAGAGGTACCCACACCCAGCCAACTGGCATGGTGACAATTGAAATCACCACATATGAGGAAGAGAGAGTTGGGATGGGTAGATAGAAGTTGGTCCATATTATCAGACAGTGAGATGTAGATGGAGTCATCGCTGATTGGTGGACGGTACAACACACATATGAACAAAAGGTGGGAGCGAAGGGGAAGCCGTAGCCAAAGGTATTCCTGGGGGTGAGGTGGAGAGAGGGCAGTGGAGGGCGAGTTAGGAAGAGAGTTTTTTATAAAGATAGCAACCCCACCTCCAGGACGAGGCTCAGGTCTATCATACCGGAGGAGGGAGTAACCTGGGAGAGATACCAAGGCATCAGAGACATCATGAAGGAGGAAAGTTTCTGTTAAGCAGATCACATCTGGTTTGTCAGAAGCAACCTGTATGGAGAGGTCAGTCAAGTTTGAGCGAAGGCCCCGGATGTTTGAGGTCCATACCGTTAATGAGGAGGAAGGGGGAGCATCGGGTCCAGAACAGGGGGGGGGGGGGGGAGGGGTAGGGTAAGATGTGGAAGAGGAGGAAGAGGTAGGGAGAGCTGTTGAAGGTGTGTCAGAGATTTCAGAATAGCTTGGAGAAAGGGAAGAATGGGGCAGACAAAAGGTTTGATGGAGATTGGGTGAGGCACAGTGAGGTGTTATTTGAGGAGGGGGAAGAGCAAGGCAGGAGGTTTGGGGAGATGAAGGTGAAAGTTGGAAGGAGGAAGAAGCAGGGAGGATGCTTTGAGGAGGAGGGGTGAGAGGGGAGTCTAGGAGGGGAGGAGCGAGGGAGAGTCTTGGAGGGGAGGGGTGTGGGGGGAGTTTAGGAGGGAGGGGAGGGAAGGGGCAAGGGGGGAGATTTGAAAGGGATGGGTGATGGGGAGGATTTGGAGGGGAGGGGTGAGATTGGATTTTGAAAAGTGTATGATTCATGGGAAACGAACATTTTTTGCAAAATGAGTTTGAGACCTTCGAGTCAAAAATACGTTTGAGGACACTGGAGGAGGGGTGGAGTTCTGGATAGTTTATGGAATGTAGAAAGGAGGAACTGTAAGAGATGGTATTATATATATTTTTTGGAATGAATAGATTTGGTGAGCAAGACGAAAGCATCCTTTTGTAGGAAAAGAAGAAAAGGGTGTTATAATATATGAGAGAAAATAGATGTTCAGGGGAGAGATTATACATTTCTAACCGCGTGATCGCGAACGAAGAACGAACGAACAAAAAGAACAACAAATAAACGAATAAGACCTGGGAAGGGGAATTTTTTTTTTTTTTTTTTTTTTTTTTTGTGAGTACAGATATTAAACAAGGAGGTATGGGGTGAACGACTGGTACGAAACAGAGAACGAAAATAATTTCAGCGCATTCGACGAATCACTGAGAGAAAAACAAACCACAAGGTCTGAGACGGTACGGTAGTCTAAGCCTACGAGTACTAGGCCGCAGAATACTCGATACCATTAACCGACGATTGTGTATACATGAACGAAAAATTAGCACCGAAAATTTTCCAAAAGATACGCTATAGGTACATACACCGAAAGATAGATACAGTCTCGACAAAAACACAATTGAGAAATATCACTTAGCTTCGAAAGAGTGAGCGCATGGAGCAGCTTCGAAAAGACGTGACCTCGCCGTGATCTCGCGAGATTTCCCAAGTACAAGATAGATGTATCTATATATCAGCAGCTACTGCTATTATAGCACTCATAGATGTATCTATATATCAGCAGCTACTGCTATTATAGCACTCATAGATGTATCTATATATCAGCAGCTACTGCTATTATAGCACTCATAGATGTATCTATATATCAGCAGCTACTGCTATTATAGCACTCATAGATGTATCTATCTATCAGCAGCTACTGCTATTATAGCACTCATAGATGTATCTATCTATCAGCAGCTACTGCTATTATAGCACTCATAGATGTATCTATCTATCAGCAGCTACTGCTATTATAGCACTCATAGATGTATCTATCTATCAGCAGCTACTGCTATTACAGCACTCATAGATGTATCTATCTATCAGCAGCTACTGCTATTATAGCACTCAGAGATGTATCTATCTATCAGCAGCTACTGCTATTATAGCACTCATAGATGTATCTATATATCAGCAGCTACTGCTATTATAGCACTCAGAGATGTATCTATCTATCAGCAGCTACTGCTATTATAGCACTCATAGATGAATCTATCTATCAGCAGCTACTGCTATTATAGCACTCATAGATGTATCTATTTATCAGCAGCTACTGCTATTATAGCACTCATAGATGTATCTATCTATCAGCAGCTACTGCTATTATAGCACTCATATATGTATCTATCTATCAGCAGCTACTGCTATTATAGCACTCATAGATGTATCTATCTATCAGCAGCTACTGCTATTATAGCACTCATAGATGTATCTATATATCAGCAGCTACTGCTCTTATAGCACTCATAGATGTATCTATCTATCAGCAGCTACTGCTATTATAGCACTCATAGATGTATCTATCTATCAGCAGCTACTGCTATTATAGCACTCATAGATGTATCTATCTATCAGCAGCTACTGCTATTATAGCACTCATAGATGTATCTATCTATCAGCAGCTACTGCTATTATAGCACTCATAGATGTATCTATCTATCAGCAGCTACTGCTGTTATAGCACTCATAGATGTATCTATATATCAGGAGCTACTGCTATTATAGCACTCATAGATGTATCTATATATCAGCAGCTACTGCTATTATAGCACTCATAGATGTATCTATCTATCAGCAGCTACTGATATTATAGCACTCATAGATGTATCTATCTATCAGCAGCTACTGATATTATAGCACTCATAGATGTATCTATATATCAGCAGCTACTGCTATTATAGCACTCATAGATGTATCTATATATCAGCAGCTACTGCTATTATAGCACTCATAGATGTATCTATCTATCAGCAGCTACTGCTATTATAGCACTCATAGATGTATCTATATATCAGCAGCTACTGCTATTATAGCACTCATAGATGTATCTATATATCAGCAGCTACTGCTATTATAGCACTCATAGATGTATCTATCTATCAGCAGCTACTGCTATTATAGCACTCACAGATGTATCTATCTATCAGCAGCTACTGCTATTATAGCACTCATAGATGTATCTATCTATCAGCAGCTACTGCTATTATAGCACTCATAGATGTATCTATCTATCAGCAGCTACTGCTATTATAGCACGCATAGATGTATCTATCTATCAGCAGCTACTGCTATTATAGCACTCATAGATGTATCTATATATCAGCAGCTACTGCTATTATAGCACTCATAGATGTATCTATCTATCTGCAGCTACTGCTATTATAGCACGCATAGATGTATCTATATATCAGGAGCTACTGCTATTATAGCACTCATAGATGTATCTATATATCAGCAGCTACTGCTATTATAGCACTCATAGATGTATCTATCTATCAGCAGCTACTGCTATTATAGCACTCATAGATGTATCTATCTATCAGCAGCTACTGCTATTATAGCACGCATAGATGTATCTATATATCAGGAGCTACTGCTATTATAGCACTCATAGATGTATCTATATATCAGCAGCTACTGCTATTATAGCACTCATAGATGTATCTATCTATCAGCAGCTACTGCTATTATAGCACTCATAGATGTATCTATCTATCAGCAGCTACTGCTATTATAGCACTCATAGATGTATCTATCTATCAGCAGCTACTGCTATTATAGCACTCATAGATGTATCTATCATCACCTACTACTACATGTAGTGCAGCGCTCGTTTAATTTTTGACTAGGAATCCACAGCAATAATTATCACATGAGGCTCTCCCGTTTGCCGATGATATTTGGCTTCTCCTTCAGAATACCAACTACTTCTTGAACTTCCGAGTGGGCCTCTTTTCGGCAGTACGACTCTTACTGCAGGTACTGCATATAGGATATGGCTCATCTGTGGTAACCAGCTCCTCAACACAGCCACAGAAATAGCACACATCTTCATAGCCAGCCGTGTAGTATGGCTTCTCTGTCGCATCATTGCATGTGAGATTGGCTTTGGCATCGACATTATTGAAGACGTTTGCCTCATTCGTCTCCTGCAGATCGGCGAAGTTCGAGCACATGCAACTTGGCTCGGACAGTACGTGAGCACATACAAAATTCGAACCTGTTCCACTGAGCGGGAACGGATTTTACTGACTTCGTGAGCAAAAAAAAAAAAATAATAATTTTTTAGAGGCGGACGACTTTTATGGGGCAGGCGGCGATGATAAACAGGAAAAAATTTTTTACCAGCCTAAATCTTGATATTGTGGCGGACACAAGCAAGGTACACGAATTCAGCGCACCAGCAGGTGGCGCGAACGTCCAGGCGGGGAACTGGAATGCATGCCCCGCCTATCGAACGACCGGCCACGCCCGGGGACGAGGCATGGCCTCGGCACATATATGCGGGCTCTAAGCTCGGGCCCGCTCAGTGCTGCAGTTCGAGCTTTCATAATAAAGACTCTTGGTTTTATCAAATGCGTTGTGGCCTACCTCTCTGGCAAGCAAGTTGTGTGCGCAGCACCACACTTCACTGGTGACCCCGATTGGTTCAGCCGTTGCTGACCACCGAACGCGCCATGGCCAACAACGCTGTCGCGGTAAAACTCCCAGAGTTTTGGAAAGCACAGGCCGATGTGTGGTTCGTGCAGGCCGAAGTGCAATTCCAGCTTCGAGGCATAACGGCGGACGAGACCCGTTACTACCACGTGGTCGCCTCCCTCGGGCCTGGCACTTCCGCCCGAGTCGTGTCCATCCTGCGGCACCCGCCGGCCGACCACAAGTATGGGGCGATCAAACGTTTCCTCATCGCCACGTTCGGCCTCACTGAGATGGAACGGGCCGACCGCCTCCTGGACCTTCCCGAACTCGGCGACACACGACCATCTGTGCGGATGGATTATATGCTGTCGCTGCTGGGTGACCAAGCCCCGAATTTTTTATTTCGGGCACTTTTCCTATGCCAGCTACCGCTACAGGTAAGCCTCGCGCTGGCCGGTTCCAACATAAGGGAACCCCGCGCCCTTGCCATAGAGGCCGACAAGTTCTTCGCGGCTTGCGACACGCGGGCGAGTTACGGTGCGGCCGTCGTGGTTCCCGAGGCAGATGCTACAGCGTCCCTCGTGGCCGCTGCGGCACCCCGACCACCACCACCACCACCACCATCGCCGCCGAGAAAACCACCGCCGCAAGCCTGGTGCTATTTCCACGCCAGGTTCGGCCACAAGGCTAAGATGTGTTGCCCGCCATGCTCGTTTGGCAGGTCGGGAAACGACCAAGCCGGCACTCGGTAGCGGCCCTGAGCGTCGGCCATTCCGGCAGCCTCCTCTTTATCACGGACACCTTGTCCGGGCGCCGTTTCCTTTGCGATACAGGAGCGCAGGTAAGCCTCATCCCAGCCTACATGTCCGACAAGCGAACCGCGGGCCGGGGCCCCGCTTTGCTTGCCGCCAATGGTACACCCATCCGCACGTTCGGGAAGCGCTGCCTCTCCCTGCGGTTCGGAGGGCAGCGCTTTCAATGGTCGTTCGTGACCGCTAGCGTGCCCATGGCATTGCTCGGTGCGGACTTCCTATGTGCGCACGGATTGTTGGTCGACGTAAAGCGCAGACGGCTCGTCCAGGCTGAAACCTTTAGCTCGCTCGCTTGTTCGCTGAGCAGCTCGTTGAGCGGCTCAATGAGCGGCTCACCGAGCGGCTTGCCAAGCGGCTTGCTGGACGGTTCCGTCCCGGCGAGTTTGGTTTGTACGCTTCCAGGCAGCGGATGACTTTACCTGCCTCCTCACCAGTTTCCCGGCCCTCACGCGGCCCACCTTTTCAGCGGTGGCCGTTAAGCACGGGGTGGAGCATCACATCCCCACGGTCAGGCCGCCGGTCTATGCCCGAGCACGCCGGCTCGAGCCCACGAAGCTCGCGGTGGTGAAAGCGGGGTTCGCCACGCTGGAGCGGCTGGGGATCGTGCGGCGCTCCAACAGCGCGTGGGCTTCCCCGCTGCACATCGTGCCGAAGCCCAGCGGGGGATGGCGGCCGTGCGGGACACTACCGCCGGCTCAACGATGCCACCACCCCTGACCGCTACCCGGACCCACACATTCAGGACTTTTCCGCCCGGTTGGCCAACACGACCTTGTTTTCGAAGGTGGACCTCATCCGGGGCTACCATCAGGTCCCCGTCCAACCGGACGACGTCCCGAAGACGGCCGTCATCACCCCATTCAGCCTCTTCAAATTTCTAAGGATGCCCTTCGGGTTGAAGAATGCGGCGCAGGCATTCCAGCGGCTTATGGATAGCATCTTGCGCGACTTACCTTTCCTGTTCGTCTACCTGGACGATATCCTAGTCGCGAGCGCGTCCCAGGAGGAGCACCTGCTCCACCTCCGCACGCTTTTCGAACGCCTGGGCCAGCATGGCCTAATCATCAACCCTGCCAAGTGCCGTTTCGGTGTCACCACCATCGACTTCTTGGGGCACCGCATCACCGAGCACGGGGCCGTCCCTTTACCGGCCAAGGTGGAGGCGGTCAGGGATTTGCCGTGGCCCCGCATGATCAAGGGGCTCCAGGAGTTCCTGGGCATGGTAAACTTTTACCACCGCTTCGTGCCCCACGTCGCCGAGCTCCTCCGCCCCTTGCACGAGGCCCTCCGGGGCAAGCCGGGCAAAGGTGACATCGCATGGTCGGAGCCGATGGCCGCGGCGTTCGCAGGCGCAAAGCTGGCTCTGGCTGACGCCACCATGCTGGCGCACCCGGCACCCGATGCACCGATCGCCCTCACCACCGACGCGTCGGATTACGCGGTGGGCGCGGTGCACGAGCAATGCGTGTGTGGTGCTTGGCAACCGCTGGCGTTTTTCAGCCGGCAGCTTCGCCCGCACGAACGCCGGTACAGCACCTTCGACCGCGAGTTGCTCGGACTCCACCTGGCGGTCCGACAATTCCGCCATCTGCTGGAGGGCCGCCCATTCACGGCCTTCGTTGACCACAAGCCCCTTGTGTTTGCGATGGCCAAGGTCGCCGAGCCATGGTCGGCACGGCAGCAGCACCACCTCTCTGCCGTGTCCGAGTACACGACGGACATCCGTCACGTGGCGGGTAAGGACAACCCGGTGGCGGATTGCCTTTCCCGGTCCGTCGTGCACGCGGTCCACCTCGGGGTCGACTATGCCCGGATGGCGGAGGCCCAGACCGCCGACCCCGGTATCCAGGCCTTGTGGACCGCCGTCACGGGCCTCCGCGTCACTGAGGTGCCGTTCGATGCCGCGGGCACGGCCCTCCTATGCCACGTCTCCCTCGGCCGGCCTCGCCCCATTGTGCCCGCTGGCTGGCAGCGCCCGGTGTTCGACGCCATCCACGGCCTGTCCCACCCTGGCGCGAGGGCATCCCAGAAACCCGTCGGGGCAAAGTTCGTCTGGCATGGCCTCTGGAAGGACGTCTGCGACTGGGCCAGGACTTGCCTCGCGTGCCAGCGCGCAAAGGTCCACCACCACACCCAGGCACCGTTGGCCCCGTTTACGGTGCCCGAGCGGCGGTTCGACCACGTGCACGTCGACTTGGTGGGACCTCTGCCCCCCTCGCGAGGGTTCATCCACCTCCTCACCATGGTCGACCGCACCACACGGTGGCCGGAGGCCGTCCCATTGGCAGCGACGTCTGCGGCTGAGGTGGCGCAAGCCTTTATCGCCACTTGGGTTGCCCGGTTCGGTGCCCCCTCGGACATCTCATCCGACCGCGGCCCCCAGTTCACCTCGGAGCTGTGGGCCACGGTGGCGCAAGGACTCGGGGTGAAGCTACACCACACCACGGCCTACCACCCCCAGGCCAATGGCCTGTGCGAGCGCTTTCATCGCTCCATGAAGGCCACGCTCCGGGCCAGCCTCTGCGACGGCGGCTGGGTTGACAGACTCCCCTGGGTCCTGCTGGGCCTCAGGACGGCGCCCAAGGACGACCTGCGCGCGTCCTCGGCGGAGCTGGTCTTCGGGCAACCACTGCGGGTACCGGGTGAATTTATCCCTGACTCCACGGCTCCTTGGTCCGCGGCACAACAGCGCTCCGCCCTTCAGGAGACCGCCCGGAGGTTCGCCCCGGTGCCAACGGCACACCACGGTTGCCCGCCTTCCCACGTCGCCCCGGAGCTTCGCACGGCAAAATACGTGTTCATCCGGCACGACGCCCACCGGGCACCGCTGCGGCCCCCGTACGACGGGCCCTTCCGCGTGTTGGAGGCCGGGGACAAGTTTTTCACGGTCGACATCGGCGGTGCCCCAGATCGCATTTCCATGGACCGCCTCAAGCCGGCCCACCTCAATCCGGACCACCCCCCGCCAGCGGCTCTGCCTCCGCGTCGAGGCCGCCCCCTGGCGGTCGGACCCCCGGCGCCCCCGCCAGCAGCTCTGCCTCCGCGTCGAAGCCGCCCCCTGGCGTTCGGGCCACCGGCGCCCCCCAGCCCTGCCGTCCCGCCACCCCCCAGACCGGCACCCATCGCCAGGGGGCGTTTTGGCCGGGTCATCCAGCTTCCCCGCAAACTCACCCTTCAGGTGCGCGGGAATTCTGGGGGGGGCGCGTGTGGCGGGCACAAGCAAGGTACACGAATTCAGCGCACCAGCAGGTGGCGCGAACGTCCAGGCGGGGAACTGGAATGCATGCCCCGCCTATCGACCGACCGGCCACACCCGGGGACGAGGCGTGGCCTCGGCACATATATGCGGGCTCTAAGCTCGGGCCCGCTCAGTGCTGCAGTTCGAGCTTTCATAATAAAATCTCTTGGTTTTATCAAACGCGTTGTGGCCTACCTCTTTGGCAAGCAAGTTGTGTGCGCAGCACCACACTTCAATATCTCTTCTGAGGTTTAAAAAAAAAAAACAGTTTTAAAGCATTATACGTATCGAACGATACATTTTATGAAACGGGGAAACCGAATACACACTTTGATGGTTTTAAAATAACAGAATGTGTCTTAATTAGACAGAAAAACAGAACCTTGAAGACAACGCTGCTAACAAAATACACCGCTCTAACGCATAACCACGAGTTTAAACTACATTTACAACAAATATTAAAACTATTTTCATATCACATTGTTAAATATAGAATATATAGAAGATAATGTCAAAAAAAAATGAGCCCTATCTTCCAATGGTAAACAATCCTTCAAAAAATTCCTGGATCCGGAATAATATCCTGAGCTTCACCAAAAACGAATCAATTCTTCCTTATCCCAAGGGCAATCTTCCCACCAACTTTCATCCAAATTCGTTCAGAACTTCTCCAGATATCTTGTTCACAAACACACACATTCGCACACACACACACACACACACACACACACACACACACACACACACACACACACACACACACACACACACACACACACACGATCGAATGCATTACTCCCGAATAAAGGTGACATTTTCTGACATTTAAATATATTGTAATTACTCCCGCAAGGGAGTAATGCATTCGCTCGTGTCCATCCGTGTGTGTGTGTGTGTGTGTGTGTGTGTGTGTGTATGTGCGTATGTGTGTTCGTGTGATTGTGAACAGGATATCTGGAAAAGTTCTGAACGGATTTGGATGAAAGTTTGTGGGATGATTGCCCTTGGGATAAGGAAGAATTGATTAGTTTTTGGTGAAGCTCAGGATATTATTCCGGATCCAGGAATTATTTTTCGGAATTTTTTGGGGAATTTTTTTTCTGTTTTCCTTTAAAAACCATTTTCTCTGCAATAATTGGACCGATTGAGAGCAAATTTTCACCATAGGAGGTTCTCGGTCTGTAGAATATTTTAATGGTAATTATGAGGTCACAGGTCAAATGGTTCGGCCGCCATATTTTTTTGATTGAAAAACACTAAAATCCAATTTTCTCCAAAACGCCTGAACAGATCGAGGCCAAGCTTTGCAGTCGGAATCGCATACCCATGACGAACAAAAAAGTCAGCGAGCATGACGTCATGCATCACATGGTTTCAGAGTTATGACGTTTTTATGCACAAACCTTTAAAACCTAGCTCCTTCCTCATTTGTGATCCAATCGAGGGGAAACTCCACAGATCTGTTCAGCATATCAGTCTACTAAAATGTCCTTTTGGAATTTGCGATACGTCACGTGGTTTGGCAGATATCGTTAATTAAACGCAAATAATAAAAACATTTATATCTCTTCAACCACTTCATTGATCGACGTGAAACTTCATCAAACTGTGGTTGAAGTCATGAAGAGTAACAAGTGTGCAAAATTTGAAGATGATTGGATGTACGGTCTGGAGGCTCGAAGTTGTTATTGCGTGAAGAAGAAGATTCTTCGACTGTGGACGATTAATTATTTATCACATGTACAGACTTGCAGGCGTCGTTTGACACAATCTCCCGGGTTAATTTGAACCTCAAATAAAATTATAATGCCAGATTTGTCAATGGCTGAGGCATATTAACAAACGAATAAAACAGATTTGGCAAAATTCCGACTTCTTTTTTGAAAGATCGCATATTCACCCAGGGTTGTGAGAGGCTGAAGAAGAAGAAATCTCGCACGGGCTTCCCAGACCAAATAAATAATTCTGGCTCTGCGATTTTCAGGTTTATCCACCAGGGAGTAATGCATTCAATTGTGTCCGTGTGTGTGTGTGTGTGTGTGTGTGTGTTCGTGTGTTTGTGTATTTGTGAACAAGATATCTGGAAAAGTTCTGAACGGATTTGGATGAAAGTTGGTGGGATGATTGCCCTTGGGATAAGGAAGAATTGATTAGTTTTTGGTGAAGCTCAGGATATTATTCCGGATCCAGGAATTTTTTGAAGGATTGTTTACCATTGGAAGATAGGGCTCCAACTTGACCCACGGCGGGAGTATGCGCTCTACTGAGTGGCGTTTTAGTTACTTTCTGTGAAAACGTATTTGATTACAATTCCAAATGAACCTTCTCATTCAAGTGGAATTGAATGGCTGCCTTGGCATTTCTTGACATCTATTAAGATTTTAGACCACATAAATGTTCAATTCAATCATAATATTGCATAAAGTTGCATGTTTTTGTCTTTGTACATTCGATAAAAGGGAACAAAATCCACATGCACGAAAATCAAGTCTTATGGAGGAGAAAAATGAAAATACTTCAACTGAATTTCACAAAAATGTGAATGAGACTGATCCGTACATGCACCCCATGTTCATCACCCTGGACGCCTCTTCGTTCCCCCATGAGGGACCCTGGAGGGTGATCATCCACTCCTTGGTACCTCTGGCTCTGTTCGCTGTGATGTTAAACCTGGGGGTGCTCGGGGCCTGCGTGATGCGGCGTTTTGATAAACCCATGGTGTTTTACATCGCACTTTATGTCATCGCAGATGCACTTTGGGTTTGTCTGGCCATGGCCACCTTTGTACGTGGTCTCTTGAGTGTGAAAAGAGTAGTATACTTTACTGAATGTGTCATTCATGTGTATTTCATTGAATGTGTTTCTCGGTCTCAATTATTAATCCAGTGGTTGATGGACATCGACCGATACTGGGCCGTTCTTCGACCGTATTCATATGCTGTGTGGACAGTCAAGAGGACTGGAATGTGGTTCCTGTCTTTGTGTGTCATTGGTACAGCAATTATATCTACAATTTCTTATCCAATTTTTGCATCACATTTGTACTTTTGCAAAGAAGAACTTATTATCACAGAAGCATTTTGCATTATGGGGTTTCTATTTAATCTATCCTGTGCAGGCAAAAGGTTTGCAAACATGTATGGTCTAATTTTCGGATACTCTGTGTTAATCTTGTCAACAACCACCATCATTTTTACCTCCTGGAGAATCATCCTCGTGTGTACAAAGTCCAGTTCAAGCACATTCAGTAACAAGGCCCTGCACACGTGCTGCACACAGATCATGGTGTTTGTTATTAGGGCGGGGTCAATGATGGCGTTTGTGATATCGGTTAGATTAGGAGATCATAGTATTTCATTCAGATTAATCCTCTACATTATCTGTATGTTTACATCACCCATTGCTGATCCCCTCATATATGGGTTGAGGACAAAAGAAATCCGAGAGCCCTTAATTCGCCTCCATAAAAGATGGAACAAAAATTATACATAACTTCTCGATGCAAGACAAATGCAAGTGAAGTGAATCAATAATATAACTTTACCAAGCGAGTTTATCCCTCTGCAAATCCTCATCATTCCCACTAACAATGACACGTGTTCCTAAAAAATATGAATACATTTTAAAGTGCAACAGTTTAAGCCGTGATGTCAGACTGCCAGGTTGTTTGCTGTGATGCACCCGAGACAGAAGTGCAGGTACTTATGGGAAGTTGATTTCAAACATTTTGATGAATACTTTTCATAGATAAAGCCAGGCCAGGCCATAAGTATGTATCGGACCATGGCAGAAGAATGAATAGTGACTGTTTGTAGAATGTTTACATCCATGATCGACGACACAGTTACATTCATGATCACGCCCTTGCACAAACAAATCTGATTTCTGTCAAACCTGGAGAAGTTTCTGAGAAACCTCGACTCTGATTCTGCAAATGGACCAGACAGCATCAGCCCACGGGTCCTAAATTCCTGCTCTGCCGCTCTATCTCACCCTCTCTCTTTTCTCTTCACCCTCTCTTTTGCTCAAGGTCATCTGCCATCTGTTTGGAAATCAGCCAACATTACCGCTTTACACAAAAAGGTGCAAAAACAGATCCTTGCAACTACAGACCCATCAGCCTGCTCCCAATAATCAGCAAGATCATGGAATCCATCATTGCTTCTGATATTAAATCCTTCCTCTTCTCCCTGTTCTCTAATGTTGTGCTTGTGTGCTTCCCTCTCTCTCCCCCCCCATGTTGACTCCCCCTCCCATTATGTTTTATATGTCCCTTTATGTTTTTTGTGTTTTATGTGCTCATGTGTATCTAATGTGCTCGCTCTTACACGAGCCTCGATCTTGTATACAAAAAAAAAAATCACCCAAAAATCAACTTCTCAATTTTAGTCTGAAATAAAAATGATAAAAGAATGCAATGCAAATGAATGAGTTTTTATTTTATTCCAGAAATTCCAACGAACAGGATTCTGAGAGAAGGTTGGAGTAATCGAGTCCTTTGTTGAAGTGCAAAATCCATCAAACATTATGCACCGGCAAAGTTCAAATTAAAAATCACCTCGAAAAACGTTATATTAGTGAATAATACAGAACACAAACACATACTCAGTGAAAAACAATGAGACAATTGTGTGAAATGTGGCTTTAAGGTGAACCGACCCTGCCGAGTGAAATTGTTTTTATTATCATTTCATTCATTGTGTTGATTCATGATTTACATTCACAGATTTCTGTTCATTCAAGGTGTATTTTTATTCAAAATGTACTATGGCCAAAACCTGTCTTGGCAAACTTCAGTGATGCCACCACTGTAATTTGATGTGTCCGTCTGTTAAAAATTCCTCTCTACTTCTCCTCCCTCCTCAAGTCCACCACCATTCCCATTTATACCTTTCACTCAAAGAGTGTGACCTTTAGTCCAGCTGTGGTTTTATTCCCAAAGGAAGAGCGCTGAAGACTGAAATCATGACTCTATGTTCCAGCCAAACCATCCACATCATGCCTAAAATCATCATCATCACATCATCAATGTCTAAAATTATTTAATGCCAAGTAATTTCTGATACTGTACATTGAGTCCACTTTCCTCCAAATGCATTTACTTGTCTAAACAGTTATTCCATCCATTATCAGATCTTTCTTGCAATAAAATATTTGTGGAATTTGAAGGAAATTATTGGAATTTTAAAAACCTTTACAACTCGACTCTTCTTTCATCCACACAAAATTTGGATTACATCCGATGAATTGATGGAATAAGTGAATGGGAAACGGGGTTCTCAACATGAATGGGGCAATGGGGTAGGATCTCACAGAGTTCAAACTTATTAACTCAACTGGACTATGTCCAGCTGAGTTTTTGTCGACACCCAGTGTCCGTCGTCCGTCTGTCGTCTGTAAACAATTCGACGTCTACGCTCTAAAAGTCACAAATATTAATTATATTTGATGAAACTTGTAATGCAGCATCTTTAAGACATAAACGAGTTTGGGATTGCATTTTGGCGTCGCACGCCAAAAAATGGGCGCGGCAGGGCGGCCATATTGAAAAATCGTCATATTGAAAAAAATGTTCGTTTCCCATGAATCATACACTTTTCAAAATCCAATCTCACCCCTCCCCTCCAATTCTTCCCCATCACCCCTTCCCTCCAAAACTTCCCCATCCCCCCTCCCTCCAAAACTTCCCCATCACCCCTCCCCTCCAAATCTACCCCCTTACCCCTCCCCTCCAAATCTTCCCCATCACCCATCTCTTTCAAATATTCCCCCTTGCCCCTCCCCTCCAAATCTTCCCCATCACCCATCCCTTTCAAATTTTCCCCCTTGCCCCTCCCCTCCAAATCTTCCCCATCACCCCTTCCCTCCAAAACTTCCCCATCACCCCTCCCCTCCAAAACTTCCCCATCACCCCTACCCCTCCGAATCTACCCCCTTGCCCCTCCCCTCCCCTCCCTCCTAAACTCCCCCCACACCCCTCCCCTCCGAGACTCTCCCTCGCTCCTCCCCTCTCACCCCTCCTCCTCCTCAAAGCATCCTCCCTGCTTCTTCCCCCTTCCAACTTTCACCTTCATCTCCCCCAACCTTCTGCCTCGCTCTTCCCCCTCCTCAAATAACACCTCACTGTGCCTCACCCAATCTCCATCAAACCTTTTGTCCGCCCCATTCTTCTCCTTCTCCAAGCTATTCTGAAATCTCTGAAATCTCTGACACACCTTCAACAGCTCTCCCTACCTCTTCCTCCTCTTCCACATCTTACCCTACCCCTCCCCCCCCCCCCCGTTCTGTATCTGATGCTCCCCCTTCCTCTTAATTAACGGTATGGACCTCAAACATCCAGGGCCTTCGCTCAAACTTGACTGATCTCTCCATACAGGTTGCTTCTGACAAACCAGATGTGATCTGCTTAACAGAAACTTTCCTCCTTCATGATGTCTCTGATGCCTTGGTATCTCTCCCAGGTTACTCCCTCCTCCGGTATGATAGACCTGAGCCTCGTCCCGGAGGTGAGGTTGCTATCTTCATAAAAAAACTCTCGTCCTCACTCGCCTTCCACTGCCCTCTCTCCACCTCACCCCCAGGAATACCTTTGGCTACGGCTTCCCCTTCGCTCCCACCTTTTGTTCATATGTGTGTTGTACCGTCCACCAAACAGTGATGACTCCATCTACATCTCGCTGTCTGATAATATGGACCAACGTCTATCTACTCATCCCAACTCTCTCTTCCTCATATGTGGTGATTTCAATTGTCATCATGCCAGTTGGCTGGGTGTGGGTACCTCTCTCACCAGCCATGGCTCTTCAGCAAAGGACTTCTGCGACTCACTGGGACTGACACAATCTGTCAATTTCCCGACCCGGATCTCAGTCAACGGAGCATCTTCTCTTCTGGACTTGGTTATGACTAACTTCCCTGAAAATGTCTGCTGCTCTTCTTCTGCTCCAATCGGCTCATCTGATCATGTGCTTGTTAAAGTGGACATCTCTCTGACCATTCTCAGAGAGCCTCCTCAGCGTCGACGAGTCTGGCATTTCACTCAGGCCAACTGGCACGGTCTTCAAGCAGCCATCAATCATCTGGACTGGTCTCCCATCTCTACCGCCTCTGACATCAACTCATCCTGGGAATTCTTTCAAAGTAAATTGCTCTCTCTCTCATGCACAGATTTATCCCGTCTCGTCTTCAGTTGTCATACCCTTCCTCCCGTCCATGGTACATGGAATCTTGTGGTGTGGCTGTTGCCCAGAAACAACTTGCTTTCGTCTCCTGGAAAGCAAATCCAACGGAAGGAAATCTCATTTCCTTTCACAAAGCCCGAAACAAGTGTGTGTCCACCCTCAGGAGAGCCAGGAAACTATATCTCACCGTTTTCAAGACCGAACTCTCTTATCTGTCTCCCTCTTCCAAATCCTGGTGGCGTCTTGTCAAATCTGTTTCTGGTGTTTGTTCCCCCTCCATCCCCTCCCTCACCTCAAATGGCTACACGGCTGACCCCGCACGTGAAAAAGCTGAATGCCTCAACTCTGTGTTTGCCTCTAAATCTTGTGTCCGAAACCCATCCCTCTCTGTACCCACCGTACCCAGTCGTACCCAGCTGCTCCTGGACTCTGTGTCCTTTCCTCCTGACAAGGTGGAAAAGTTTCTGTCAACCCTCGACTCTGATTCTGCAACTGGTCCTGACGGCATCAGCCCACGGGTCCTAAAATCATGTTCTTTTGCTCTTTCACTCCCTCTTTCTGTTCTCTTCACCCTCTCTTTTGCTCAAGGTCATCTGCCATCTGCTTGGAAATCAGCCAACATCACCGCTTTGCACAAAAAAGGTGCAAAAACAGATCCTAGCAACTACAGACCAATCAGCCTTCTCCCCATTATCAGCAAAGTCATGGAACCCGTTATTGCTTCAGATATGAAATCTTTCCTCTTCTCCAATGGCTTGATCTCTGACCATCAATTTGGTTTCAGACCTGGTAACTCTACTCTGGACATGCTGCTTCTGCTTTCTCAACAATGGATGGAGGTCCTCAATGCCAAACAGGAAATTAGAGCTGTCTCCCTTGACATTTCACGTGCCTTCGATACGGTCTGGCACCCCGCTCTGCTCACCAAACTCTCCTCCTTTGGTATCCATGGAAATCTCCACGCATGGCTGGCGGACTTCCTCTCTGGTCGTAGTCAACGTGTGGACCTGAATGGGTTTCTCTCATCTCCTCTTCCTGTTCAGGCTGGAGTTCCCCAAGGCAGTGTTCTGGGCCCTGTGCTTTTTCTGGTCTTCATCAATGATCTCTCTGACTCTCTTGAAAATCCTCTCCATCTCTTTGCTGACGACTCTACTCTCTGTCGCTCCATTCCTCATCCCTCAGATCGGCAGTCTGCAGCCTCCTCACTCTCTGCAGACCTGGACAAAATCACAGACTGGGCAAACAAATGGAACATGTCTTTCAATCCTGACAAATCTAACACTCTTACGATGTCTCTCCGAAAAGACCGACTGGACAACCCTCCCATCCACTTTCTGAATAATCCTCTCCAAGAAGTTCTGTCACTCAATCTTTTGGGTCTCACTATCTGCCATGATCTTTCCTGGGAAAACCACATTTCAAATCTGGCCTCCAAAGCCAGTCGCCGACTGGGCATCCTCCATCGTGCGAAGTCCTTCCTTGGTACACCTGAGCTCCTCACCACTTACAAGGCTTTCATCCGCAGCTCTATGGAATACTGCTCTCCCCTCTGGTCTGGTGCTCCTGCCTTACACCTAGCTCGTCTTCACACTGTTGAAACCAAAGCGTTCAGAATCATTGGAATCTCCCGCGATGAAGCTAACTCCAAGGGCCTTTCACTCACTCACCGCAGGCAGGTTGGTGGTCTTTCCGTCTTCTACTGACTCCTCTCTGGCCTTGCCCCCCCAGCTGTCTCTGGGCTCTGTCCCCCAAATATTCCTACAGGTCGCACAAGATCTGCTTGCAACCCTCTTATGGTTAAACTGCCAAAATCAAGACTCTCTGCTCACCTTCACTCCTTCATTCCTCTTTTCTCCCGCCTCTGGAACAAACTCCCTCACTCTCTTCAATCCCACTCCACCCTCCAGGTCTTTAAAACAGCTGTTCACCACCATCTCTTATCTTCCCCCATCCAAAACCTTGATCTTTTCTACCCCCGATAATTTCGGTCCCCTTGTGTTTTATACCTCTCCCCCCCCCCCCCCCCCCTGCCCACACCTCCTCCCCCCAAGCCCTCTCCCTCCCACACTTCTCCCTGCTCTCAAATGTTGTGTTTGTGTGCTTCCCCTTCTCTCCCCATCTTGTCTTCCGCTCCCTCTTTTTATATATTTTGTTTGTCTGGTTGATTTGTTTGTGAAATAAATGTTAGCTCTTTCACGAGCCTCGATTCAGTATACAAAAAAAAAAAAAAAAAAAAAAAATCAATATTTGTCAATCTGGTACTTCCTTATGTAGCTAGAAAGCTGAAACTTGGTGTGTAGACAGTATGTAACAAACCTCAACACATATATTACGGGTTTTGACGATGCCCGAAAAATGACCTCGTCGTGACCTATGACATGACTTGACCCATAAACATCAGTTTGGACGACGTCTAAGCTTTAAAAGTCACAAATACTGATCAAATTTGATGAAACTTGTGCCTTTTGCCACATAAAGATATTTGAAAATTTGCATTTTTCTGGTTTCCATGGAAACAAGTTGGACATAGTGCATTTTGTTATACATTTCGTTTCTGGAGCAGAACTCAAAAACCGTTCAATATATCTTAACCTAAATTTGTACACATATTAGTTAGGTGCTGACCTGGTGCCTTTTGCCACTTAGAGATTTTAAAGAGAATTTATTTTTCTGCTTTCCATGGAAACAAGTTGGACATAGTGCATTTTATTAGGTGGGGCTCTATTCTAGGACAGTTATTGCACATTTTGTAACAAATCTTTGCATGTGCACTAACTTAAATAATTAATTAAATTAATAATAATAAATTAATTAAATAAAATAATTCTGTATACTGATTTTTATTGTCATATTCTTCATTATGCCTATGTACTCTGAAATAATGAGGAATCGGGAATAACAAAAGTGGATATGTCAAATCTTACTCGATCCCATATTACATGTACTTTCATTGCATACAAATTATACTTCCTCCTAGAAATTCCATGCCCGAACCTCAGCGCAATCCAAAAGGATTCACTTGTTTTCCCTCAATCTCTTGACAACCATCAAAGTTTTCAGTCCACTCAAGGATGTTGCCTCTTAAAGCCTCTAACTTATTTGTATTTATTCACATTTGTTTTATCTACTCTTACCCCTGTAAGTTCTTCAATAATACTTATTTGATATTTCTCACATTCATGATGTTTTCCATTTATATACCAAGGCTGTCTATACCACCACTCTTTAGTTTGGTTAATGCTTGGTTCTTTCATTCATATATGAGTGAAATAAAAAGCGACGGTAGCCCGTTAAAATCCCGAACCCCCCTTTTTATCTTATCACTCTACTTATCACTTATGTTTATCTTAATATATCTCAACACTTATGCTTATCACTTATATTTATCTTAACACTTATAACCAGAAGGGAGACTATCAATTCCATTTTCTAAAATAAACCTCTTATCATCAAAAGCTCCAAGAGCTTTCTTATTTACCTCTTCTGAATATATTTGATGGTTATAACTTCTTATCGTATTCATTTTTCTAAACTCTTCTTTCTTTGAAGTTAAACAATTATATTAATTTTCAAAGTTTATTGTTTCTTCAATAACATTTTTCTTTATTCCTTTTAACTTTTTGTACACCGCACCTTTCCTATGCCATCTCCAGGCATTGCAAATCGTCATTGCTGGGCACCGAAGGGGGCTCGGCAGTGACGCACGCTGAAAGGGAGTACTCAGTTTTCACTCTGTTGGACACCGCTCCTTTCCGATGTCATCTCCAGGCATTGCAAATCGTCATTGCAAATCGTCATTGCTGGGCACCGAAGGGGGCTCGGCAGTGACGCACGCTGAAAGAGAGTACTCAGTTTTCACTCTGGTTGTTTGTTGTACACCGCTCCTTTCCTATGCCATCTCCAGGCATTGCAAATCGTCATTGCCGGGCACCAAAGGGGGCTCGGCAGTGACGCACGCTGAAAGGGAGTACTCAGTTTTCACTCTGGTTGTTTGTTTTCTTGTTTTCTTGTTTGTTTGTCCGGGGGCTATATCTCAGCCGTCCTTTGAGCTAGGAAGCTGAAATTTTGGCACAGTAGTGAGCAAGTCCTTTGTCAAAAACGCTATTTTTTGTTTTTTGATTAATCAATTAATTGAGGAGTTATTTAATTATTAGCGATTAATTAAGTACTTATTTAATTAATCAAATTTCCTTTCTCTTCTGACCATTAACTCAGGCACCTTTTGAGTTAGGAAGCTGATATTTGGACATGCCAATGACCAGGTGATTTGGCTGCAAACGCTATTTTTGATTTATTAATTAATCAATTAATCAACGAATCGATTAATTATTTGATTAATGACTAAAAAAAATTTTTTTTAAGTTACAGATTCTGATGAAATGGTGGTGGTTTATGTGTTCTCTGACCGAATTGATTAATAATTTAATTTTTTTATGATTATTATATATTTATTTTCATTATTAATCATTTATTTATTTTCTTTCTCATTTGGCCAATATCTCAGGCACCTTTTGAGCTCGGAAGCTAATATTTGGACATGAGTGACCAAGTGATGTGGCTATCAAGGATATTTTTGATTTATTGATCAATCAATTAATCAATTAATTATTTAATTATTCAATTAATTACTTGAAAAAAAAAAATTCAGTTACAGATTCTGATGAAATGGTGGTGGTTTATGTGTTCTGTGACCGAATTGATTAATAATATTTTTTTAATGATTATTATTTATTTATTTTCATTATTAATTATTTATTTATTTTCTTTCTCATTTGGCCAATACCTCAGGCACCTTTTGAGCTGGGAAGCTAATATTTGGACATGACAGTGACCAAGTGATGTGGCTATCAATGATATTTTTGATTCATTGATTAATCATTTAACCCATTAATTATTTATTGATTAATCGATTAATTATTTATTGATTAATCAATTATTATTTAATTTTTTATTATTGACTTATTTAATTAAATTTCTAAAAGATACATCTTCGGATGAAGCACTAGTGGTTTAGTTATGCTATTAGCCAATTGATTATGAAAATATTTTGTGATAATCTTTTATTGATTTTAATTATACAATTAATCAATCAATTAGTGTACACCTCTCCCTCCCAATGCAGCCTCAATGAGCTGCACTGCGGTATTGCCGGGCGCCGGAGGCTCCCCGGCAATGCCGCGCTGTAGGATATTTAATTATTTGGCATGGGGGCGGTGTACTTTGAATGTATGTGTGCTTGTTGTCACTCTTTTCAATATTAGTATCAATACATTGTCCTGTGACTGCTTTCAGTTATGACCGAGAGTAAGCCACGGATGGAAACGAGTGTTAATGAAGGCATTCAACTCCAATGATTGCGGATGATACGCGAGGAGGAAGAAGAATAACAACTTACCTGGACGGCCTTGATGATGTCTTCACCCTTCGAAAAGTAACTCAAACGAACCGGATTTTATGTACAAAAAATAAACACGTTTATTTTACGGAACCCGAGAACAAGAACGCGACGGTAAATAAATGTTCTAAAGTGGAGTGCTCCCACAACAGACGTCTACAACAAACAAGGGAGGATATATTAAAATAAAGGGGGTCGTGCGTGTGGGTGTGGGCTTATCTCAATCTGGCTGAGGTGTGTCAGGGATCGCCAGGCTCCAAGCACAGTCTGGACGCAGCTCCTGTGTTGGCGGGAGGAAGGCCAACCGGTTGTTGGCATGAACCAGGCCTTGATGCGCCCTTGCTCACATGCTGATAGGCCAGCATACTCTGCAGAGTGGCAAGCCTCGCCCATACACCCGTCGCTCACACGTGAACACCGGGGAGGAGAATTGTCAGTGCTCCACCATCTCTCCAGGGTCAAGAACGCAAGGGAAGGCAGTCCAAACGAGAGACAATCCATAAACGAGAACCCCAATCCCTATCACGACAACCAGAGCATGATACCTACACAGATCTACCTGACATATATATTGTTGCGGTTTTAGAACCCCTCACTTTGTAAATAATACTTGTGAATATTCCATCATTTAAAAGGTGAAAGGTCGCACCCATTGTTAGTCCATATGCAACACGTAAGACACCATAGGACTGTCAGTCATTTCCTTAGTATGTGTTTCAGATAAGGCTGTGTTCCCAATAGTTGAATCTGCGTTGCATTAATTAAATAAGATAGGCCCCATTCCGTCCATTTTGCCAGCCTCTCTCTCCAAATTGTGTTTCGCGCCTCTGCTCGCCCAGCAGCGTTCGCTGCCTCGCTCCAAACGCCATTACGCATGCGGTCAAGCTTGGAGAAGAAGGAGGCGGAGCGCCAAGAACGAGGCGTGGCCCTATCAACGAGCCAGCAAGGGCGGAGCCGGTGAGCCCTCACTATCCAACCAGGGCTGAGGTGAGCTCACTGGCGGGCGTGTCTCTATGAAGCGCGCATTGATTTCAAAGCGCGTTATGTAAGCGCAAGCGCGAGGACTGCTTTCGGAACTGCGCAGGGGACCGTTGCTATTGAAGGAACTGCGCGGAGACGTCTGATTGTAACGTTATCCAGAAGACAGCGCGGAGGCGTGCTTGTTTCAATGAACTGTGCAGGGAACCATCGTTTGATACGAACTGCTGTTTGATACGGACCTTGATTGATCGGGAGAGAGAGAGCGTTCGGCACGCTATACGTATGCAGCATTCCATCCCTCGCATATGTAAGGTCCGGTCACGCGCCAACGATATGCGAAGCTGCCTGCCGTTCTTCGCCCGTGGACCCGGAGCCTAGACCGGAACCGGATCCCATCGCCTGGAACCATCTGCTTGGACCTTCCCCTCCCACCACAGCTACCATCCCATGTGAGTCTGTCTGTTTGTCCGGGGCTGTAAGTAAGACTGTATAGATAAGATTGCCCTGTGTCCTTTTGCTCTTCTTCTTCTTGTATATTACTTTCGTTTCCTCTTCTTTTGGTTTTGTACATAATTAATAAACCCACTCTTTGCTCTTCCCTTACTCTGGTTTCCTATTATTCGATCGCCTCCGTCCTTTCTCTCAATTGAGTACCCGTGGCACGATTTGGAAACCGCTCAGGATCGGGTTAGTCTTTGTTAATGGCTCGGATCGCGGATCGCCAACCGCTCGGCAATCCGTGGCAATTCCATCTTATCCGTGGTTCGAGCGGGAGTTATTTCCCTGCTCGCGGTTGGGGTGAGTAAGTAGGTGTTTGGGACTTCATTGACCAATCACCCTAGCTAATTCCGACCGGGAGGAGCGTCATAATTTCCAGGATTGGGGAACGGCCAGCTTAAAAGACAAGGGGATTAACCCCCCCTTGATAAGGGGAGAGCCGACCCCCGAATCCGCAACAATTGGTGTCAGGAGTGGGATTGGACCCGAACCAAATTTTTATATCATCTGAAAAATTAGGTCAAAATTTCGAGCGGCCAAAATTTTTATTTAACATCCAAATTATAGTCGTGCCCTGGATACCCAAGGCGATCGGATGCCGGTGGGGGGAAATGAGGGGGTAGAAGGGGAGTTGGCGTCAACCCAGGACCCCAGGGAAGAAGTGGGAGTAATAGAGGAGGAGAGCAATGAGGGTGCGGTAGAGGGGGTTGCAGGCGCACAAAATGGCGGCGCCTCGCACATGGCGACGAGGGCCATGCCCGCGGCGCAAGTGGGAGGGATGGACATGCAGGCCCTCATGGCGCAGCTGCAGGCAACCATACAAATGGGATTGAAAGATGGGTTAAGTAATATGGGAAACCAAATTGAGGGATTAGATAGGAAAATGGGGGGATTGAGTAAGGATATGGGAGAAATGAGGGCCAATATTGAAGGGTTTGGAAACAGAATGGGTATAAAAAAAAAAAATGGGGGAGAACTTTGGGAGCAAGCTGAGCGAAAAGGTTGCCGAGGTACGCGATGAGGCAACGCGGCTCGAGGAGCGAAGTCGGTTGAGCTTCGGTTGGCTTCGGTTGGCTTCGGTTGAGCGAAGTCGAGCAAGGCAAAGTCACGTGGACCGGGGTAGAGATCGTGACCCGGGGTATGGGGAAGTCGGCCCGGGGAAAAAGGGGAAAAATACCTACCCACAGTAACACACCCGGGGAAAAAGGACCGCAGAATTAAAAGATTTTATTTTATTAGCGCCCGCGGTCGTCGAGCTTAATAAAGAGAAAGAATTAAGTCAAATTGAAAAAGAAAAAGTGGCAATTGGGATTGGAGAGACGGCAGCCACAGAGATTAAATTGGAGGGAGAAATGGAATATGCTCAAAGTCGGTATTCGCATCCTGATGCCGTGCTTGCTAATCCTTATAAAGATTTGCAGGTGCGTGTGGAGAGGAGGATCCCAAAGGTGAGCCGGGCTGTATATGGTGGAAAAAGGTTTTGCGGAAAAGTGTTTGGCGCGAGAGGGTTTTACACGCGTTTGGGATCGAGACAGAACCCGGGCGTTTGTGGAAGGTCCGTGGGGAGATGTGTGAGTAGATACGGCGTGTGTGTGAGAGCAAAGTGTGCGCCGGAGCGAGAGTGTGTTACCGAGTGCGAGAGTGAATGCACATCGGAGTGTATGGGTAACTAATGCGGTACGGAGTGTGAAATGGATGGAGAGAGTGTGCGTGAATGCACACCTGGGATGGTGGTGGAGCGTGTGTGTGAGAGCACACCGGAGCGTGCGATTGGGTGTGCGACGAGGGATTGCACACCCGTGGGTAGGTGTGCGCTGAGGGGGTATGTGCAAGAGTGCACATCCACGAGTGGTACGGAATACGTACCGGGAGGGAGTGTGCCAGGGTGTGCGCGAAAGAGGTGTGTAACAGAGGAGTGTGTGATGATGGTGTGTGCGAGTAGAATGGATGCGCAAGAATGTGCGCGAGAGGAATGCATGAAATGTGCGGAGTGTATGGAGACACCTGGATGTGTCAGTATAGAACGGGTAGCGTATGGATGTGAGCATGCTAGTCGGGCATGGACGTTAACCGGGTTAGCGTTCAGGCCGACGTATAGCCGACGCGAGCTCTCGGTCCATGACGGGCTTTGTGTGCTGTGGGGACCGGCGGAGGTCGTAGCCGTGGTGGTTTCCCAAGAACCGCCGTGCGCGATCCGCGCCGGGCTCCGCCCTGTACGGCCGATTCCGTGCTTTGCCAGGCAAGGCAACCGGCCCGGTTCGAGGGGAAGGAGAAGGGTTCGGAGCGGCGCCCCCTTGTGGTGGCGGCGCTCTGGCCGGGCAAGGCTGGGCCACCACGCATGGGAGCGAAAGTCCCTGCATAGGGATGGTGCCTGGAGTCTTGGCCCGACAAAACGTCCTCCCCAGAAACGATGCGGGACGGACCCAACCTACAGTAGACCAACCATCCGCACAGATAGCCGGCTTTTCGAAGTCGAGCTATGGAAATGTATTTCCCGCACCGAGGCTCGTAGTGTAGTGGACTGATGGTAGTAGTGATAGTGATGGATGGTAGTTTTACCATTCACTACCACTTTGGGCAAAGGAGCTTTAGGTTTATGGGGTATGGCAGTACAAACTAGCCCGGGAGGGTTAGGATAATGTATAGGGAACTAGAAAGATGACCATCGGTGACCAATATTTAAGTAGTGACTTTTGTACAGGTAGTGGGGATGTAGAATAGAGTAGATGGATTATAATGACGAGGGATGTGCGTAGTATAAGGGATGACAGGGAAGCACCTAGTTAGAGGGAAAGAGATAGTTTAAATGATGGTGTGTGTGTGAGCATGAGCTTTAAGTTTAGGATGAAATGAGGAATTGAGAGGCAATGCTCATGAAAGATGTGTGTGTGAGCGTGGGAGAATCTGAGTGCCTGAGGCAATGGTTTGGAGAAGTGAAAGTGTATTGAGCAGAGTATCGAGGATTTGTGTGATTGTGCATTGAGTGATTGACTTGCAAGGTGTGCAAGTGAAATACAGGTGTATGGCGAATTGGAGAATGGTTGGATGGAATAGATGGTCTGGAGTAAATGGAGTATGGAATGAATGGTGTGGAGTGAGGAGTGTGGAGTATGTGGAGTGGAGTGTATGGTGCGAAGGAGTGGATGGGGGAGGGATGGACCCCTTCACGAGTACCCGGGGAGGGTAGTATAAAAATTGGTAGAGGGAGTAGGTAAATTTGGTGGATATTGACATCTGTTGTGCGAGAGTAGCAGAGTACTGCTTGAATGGGTGCAGGAGTGTATGGAATGGCTGGGCGTGTGGCCTGTTAGTGTGTGTGATTGGTTGATCACTCCGCCACTCGTAGTCTGTCGGCCATGTGAGGCCGCAGGTAGGCTCTGGGAGCCAGTTAGAGTTAAATGGGGCCCGAGGATCCAGAGAAGGACCCGGGTAGCCCAGTGCCAGAGAGGGCACCGAGGGGGTAAGCGCCAGGGAGGGCCTTCCCCAGGTAGGTTAGGGTGAAGGAGCAGGTAAGCTCGGGTGGCGACGTTCAGTGGCAGAGGTGTGCAGGTGAGCGGACCTGCTGGTGAGCCATATGACCCAGCCCTGAAATTGTGCGAGGGCACAGGGAGTAGAATCGCGGGAGTGAGACCCCAAATTGGTGAGCACCACAGTATGGTCAATGGGAATTGGTTTTTAGAACCACATCGTGTAAGATGGCCAATGGTTTTGCAGGGAAAGACCTGGGTAGTTTAAAGTGTAAATGTCATTAAGAAGGATAGATAGGGTGAAAATCCCTTCGCACCATTCGCATTCCACTCACCTAAGGTGATAAGACTCCACACCATGTTTTGGGAAATATTTCGAATGGTGAGACGCATCATGACATGGGGTGACATTGTATGTGATTCCATCTCTTCCTCCTTAGGAGGGATTGATGCCGAATTTGGAACTAGAGGGGATGGGAAGGACAAGATGTTAGAGACGAATTTGTAAATTGTGTAAATATGGGGGAGGGGCAAGGGTAGGGTAGGTGACAGGGGGGGGGGGGAGGGGGGGGGACGTACATTAGGGACGAGCTTTCTCGGCTCGCTCTCCTGCGCCCCATACCTTGCATTGCCTTGTTCTAATGTGTACCCTTGCGCCCTTGCCCGCTGCTTTGCTTGTCCTCCTTCCCCCACTCATGGACTTGTTTTTTTTTGGGCCCGGGGGGAGTGCGCAGGTGACTGCAGTTGTGTGCCCGCACCTCTGCTGCCTCCGGCCTGCACTGATGCACCATATGGACCACATGTTCTGTGGCAAAGCACCACCTTACGGACCACACGTACTGTGGCCTGGCACGTCTGCTGGGACCGGCCACTGTTGCCAGTGGTTTCTGGTTGCGGACCACTGTTTTAAAGTGGCATCCATGCCCAGCAGTGGACCACCGGAGTTGGCCTTGCTGGCCAAATCAATAATAAAAAGTGGACGTGGTGTGTGCCCTTTTATTATAAATAACATCAAGAGGAAGACAACCAGAAGCATCGGCCCATCAGAGAAGACATCACAAGACATCATTGATAATTTTAAAATGTTTTGTTTCTGTGCATTTTCATTTATGGTGCTTTTGGTGCATTTTATTTTATGGGTGCATATGGTATGGTGCATCGGTGCAGTGCATGGCAATATTTTTCCTCTTTTCAAAAGTTCTGCTTTTCCCACAAAAGACAGGTCCTGGGTGACAGTTTGTAAATAATTAGTGTTTTTTGTAAATAATGCTCCCCACTGGCTAAATGGTTAGTTTGAAGACCATTCCGCAATTCGGTTAGTCTGTGGGCATGAGTCAGTTAGATAGGATGCAACGCAGCAGGTGGGACATATTTCGTGTTAAAACTATCGCACTCAGGGTGAGGTTAAAAGTAGAGGGTAACCACACCTAAGTGTCACACTAAATTAAAGTTGTTTCGGCCCAAGACGGTCATGGAGGAAAGGAGGGTGCAGTGTTGCGGTTTTAGAACCCCTCACTTTGTAAATAATACTTGTAAATATTCCATCATTTAAAAGGTCAAAGGTCGCACCCATAGTTAGTCCATATGCAACACGTAGGACACCATAGGACTGTCAGTTATTTCCTTAGTATGTTTCAGAAAAGGCTGTGTTCCCAATAGTTGAATCTGCGTTGCATTAATTAAATAAGATAGGCCCCATTCCGTCCATTTAGCCAGCCTCTCTCTCCAAATTGTGTTACGCGCCTCTGCTCGCCCAGCAGCGTTCGCTGCCTCGCTCCAAACGCCATTACACACGCGGTCAAGCTTGGAGAAGAAGGGGGCGGGGCGCCAAGAACGAGGCATAGCCCTGTCAACGAGCCGGCAAGGACGGAGCCGGTGAACCCTCCCTATCCAACCAGGGCTGAGGTGAGCTCACTGGCGGGCGTGTCTCTCTGAAGCGCGCATTGATTTCAAAGCGCATTATATAAGCGCAAGCGCGAGGACTGCTTTTGGAACTGCTCAGGGGACTGTTGCTATTGAAGGAACTGTGCGGAGATGTCTGATTGTAACGCTATCCAGAGGACAGCGCGGAGGCGCGGTTGTTTCAACGAACTGCGCAGGGAACCAACGTTTGATACGAACTGCCGTTTGATACGGACCTTGATTGATCGGGAGAGAGAGAGAGCGTTCGGCACGCTATACGTATGCAGCATTCCAGCCCTCGCATATGTAAGGTCCGGTCACGCGCCAACGATACGCGAAGCTGCCTGCCGTTCTTCGCCCGCTGACCCGGAGCCTAGACCGGAGCCGGATCCCATCGCCTGGAACCATCTCCTTGGACCTTCCCCTCCCACCACAGCTACCATCCCGTGTGAGTCTGTCTGTTTGTCCGGGGCTGTAAGTAAGACTGTATAGATAAGATTGTTAAAGGGGTAAATGACACAAAATTATATATGTTGCATCAAATGTATATGCATATGTGGGGTGAAGACCTCAAGGGAAGGAAGAAGGACAAGGATCAGAGCAGCAATGTTTAATGAAATCGATTACAAACACATCATGCGGAGCAAGGCTCAGAAAATGAACTGCCTGACACACAGCAGGACACCTCCAAGACACTTACTAAAGAATCAGCAAACGGGCATTTCTTATATAGCCAGAAAATCAGATAAGAGTCTGCGCTAAAGACAAAGGAAAATTGGGCCTTAAAGCACCCAACCATGATCCCTTCCTGCAGAAGGCCAAACTTAGAATACAAAGATGTGGGAATAAGATAGGGCAACCTTCTCAGGCTCTTTATCTGAACACATCAGGCCCGAGCAAGGCTAAAGGAAATGTTCTCACAATAGCTTCAATAGCTTTCTTGACACTAAGCATAATAGTAGATTAAATGATTGAATACACATGCTGAATACACAATAGTCAAAGGATATTTAATGAATTATATTCCTCCCAAGGTTGGTTATGTCCTTGATTTAGGAGACACACTGGAAGCTACAAAGATATATAACTAATCATTCCCTTTGTGAGGAAGATGTTTGGCAACATGTTTTTCCCTGTACGTGGGTTGTGGGCTCTTATCTTTGTTCGGCACATGCATCCAAGGTCTTGTTTACCCGAGCTAAGAAACCACATGTTTTTCCAGCAGCCAGCTCCTCGAGCCTGGAAACCACATTTTGTCCACCAGCCGAATACAGCTGAGTTCAAATCAGGTTACAGAAAAACATCATTATATAATTTCAGATGTTCTGATCATATGGTTCATGGGGTTTAAACCCTAATGGCTGACATTTCCTCCCTTTTGTCTTTACAAGACAACTCTTCGGAAAGACAACGTATTACCCCAGTGGGTCAGCATCCCCCCAGTCACATGCCAGGCGCGCAATGCATCACGCATGCTCAGGGAGAGATACCGGCCCCTAATTGTGGCAGTCTAACATTCAACGTATAAATTGTTAGCCATAATTCACGACGAAGACCCCTGGTTAGAAGATAGCTGCCGCCCGGCCGGGTTCTGAGTCCACCCTCGATGGAGCGGAGGTGCGACCCAGTCGCCAGCCAGATAAGGGGCCCTCCTTATGCAGGTGTGATCCGCGCGAATCAGGGCAAACAATCGACGTCCAATGCCATCAAGCCTTGTACGTGTGATCGCCCTGCGGGAGAAAAGGTGGCACATCCATCATCACAAATCTCCATCTCCTCATAGTCTGCATCAACGTCAGTATTCATAGTGTCAGGTGCCTTAAGCTGAGACGACCCCAAATTGCCTACTACAGGTGGTGTAGGTGGTGGTGTAAGTGGTGGTGAAGGTGGTTCTCCCGGATATCCCAGATATTTGTTTGCCAATCGCTCCTTACTACTTGCATAATAGCAATAGCTCTTAAAGAAACCTACACTACTTAAATCATGAGTAAAAGAATCCCAATCCCTCTGAAGTGAACTAAAATCATAATCATCATCAGAATCCCATGCATCAGCAAGTTCGTTGATTTCAAGCCAGGAATCGTAGACCCCCAAAGCCACATCCTCTTGCCACGAAACGTCTAGGCCGTCGACCCAATCGTGGGTGTCCGAGACGATAGAGTTGGCCGGTTCACTGATGGCCTTTGGATCCTTCCCATGTAGCGAAAGAAACATCTCGGTGGTAGCGGTGGATGGGGTCCATCCTGTGAAACATTTTCTCACACAAATCATGATTAGGGATTTCATTATAATCAAGGTGAGTACGATTCCCACGATTATGGCCAGGCCTGTCAACAGCCATTTTACAATGATTCCTGTCCATTCTCGGAACCAGGCTGCTATGCTGGACCATACATTATTGGCTTCTTCCCTTCCCCTTCGGCTATCCGTGAGATCCTGGGTAGTGGCCTTAAGCCGAATGATTGAGGCCTCTATTCCTTCCGAGTGATCCGGGATATTCGTGCAGCATTTTCCATCGATTACCCCACATACTCCTCCCTTTTCTGCCAACAACATATCTAAAGCCACGCGATTCTGCATCACCATAGTTCGCATGTGCACTAGTTCGTCTTCTACTTGTAGTTCTGCGATTCGGGTTTCGTTTCCAATTCGTTCTAGTACCAATGCAAGGCTATCTATTCGCCAATCATTCATAGTCACTCCCGCCTGGGGAAAAAATGCTCCTAGCAGAACCTGTCACCAACGTCCGTCCAATTTTACTGTCCCATCCGGTTTCCAAAGAGAGAATCGTTTCTTCCTCTCGTGGGTAGGGTGTACCTTGTTTCATTAAAATGATCTACCAAGTTTACCTTGGGGAAGATGGACCCCAGATAACAAGTCCCTCCCCAATGTTCGGGCAGGTATGGATATGCCTTATTTCCGCAAATAAACATCACTCCATGGGGTGGGATAAGGGCAGAAGCCATGCACTTACTAATTTCAAAACGAGTGGTGTTTGGTGCTCCCCAAGACACTGTTAGCCTGGTTACGTTATGCTGGGCCTGGTCATCTATGGTTATTTTAAGGGGTCCTCCCTTTTGTCTCCCTCTGGCGTCGGGTGGCAGATTGGCGGATGGCAGGGTATGGGTGCATTCCGAGGTTCCCATCTGGACGTGTCCCTTTCCTATAAGACACAGCCGTCCCTTTTGCTCTGTCACCCAGACTGGGTCTGGTGGTTTGTCTAACAAAGCCTGCTTAATGGGCGGGGTATAACGAAACTCACGGGAACACACTGCTGGGGGTTTTGGGCCTACCAGCTCCAAGGTTGTGGTCAGGCATGGGGTACGCAAGGGTCCTGAGCACATATCTCGTAGGGACAGGGGCAGTACTACCATTTCTATCCCTGTCATACTGGTGTGGGGAACATGCATACACGCCGAACAACGTGATCGGTTTTGTACCTTTGCCATTGCGCATGTCACTGTCCAATATGTGTTTTCCTTTGGCTTTTTCTTACTTTCTATCCGTGGGTGTGGCGTCAGTGTGTATGAGACGCATGGTGGCCTGCGATGTGGTGAAGTCATAAATTCGCATTGAAATATCAGGGTGGTGTTGCTGTCCAGTAACGCGTGCGTGGTTAAATTGTTCGAGCCCTTTCCCCATTTGTAACCTGCTCTGGCCATGTTTACTATCGGGGTGCCGCCTTCCCGTGGCGCTTCCTTTATACGACTAAGGACAGCAAAACCAGATTTCCTTCCATTTGAGTCTATGTACAAGGCCCTCCACATCATCTGCATCCTTATCTTTTCCTTTATGGGGCAGCAGGGTATGTTTATCCTCTGACCCCAGGTGACGCTCTGCCGGTGGACCTTAGACTCGGGGGCTAGGGGGGTCAGGTCTGTGCTGGACAGGTATACCATACTAAGTATGATCGCCACCCCTAACAGGCGGTGGAGCGACATCCTCGATCTGTGGTGGTATGTTTATGGTGTCTGTGTTTGTAGGTATGGCCAACTTACAATGCGTGGCATGTACCCAGGATGACTTGCCCTCACAAAACACCGCTGTTGGTGTGGTCAGGAGAACTTGGAAAGGCCCCATCCACCTTGGTTCAAGCGCAGTCTTACGGGTGAAATGCTTCACCAGCACGTAGTCTCCTGCCTCGAAGGTGTGGATAGGCTTGCTCGTTGGCTCCGGCAGGGCCTCCCGAACATGTTCATGTATGCCGCGCGCCACATGGGACAGACCTATGCAAAACTTTAAAAGCATGTCATCCATGATAGGTAATTCAAGTGCCGCCATATGCACTGGCACGGATACCGGCAAACTCATGGGCCGACCCATCAGTATCTCGTGCGGAGAGAGACCAGTGGTGCGGCCTGGAGTGGAACGCACGCTCATTAACGCTAGCGGAAGGGCCTCCGGCCACTTGAGGCCTGTCTCGTCGCAAATCTTTGCCAAGATTTCCTTCCATTTGAGTCTATGTACAAGGCCCTCCACATCATCTGCATCCTTATCTTTTCCTTTATGGGGCAGCAGGGTATGTTTATCCTCTGACCCCAGGTGACGCTCTGCCGGTGGACCTTAGACTCGGGGGCTAGGGGGGTCAGGTCTGTGCTGGACCGATTTACATCGGTCCCTGTAGGTGCGGGTGTCGGAACGTCTACTGGGCGGTCACCTTTGCGCCCTGGTCGGACGACACTTTCTGCGGGACACCGAACCGACATATGAAGTGCCGCAAAAGGCACTTGGCCACCGTTGTAGCGTCAGCCTTGACGCATGGGTAGGCCTCCACCCACTTGGTGAACATGTCTACCACTACCAGTACATGCTTAAAGGACATACAAGGTGGTAAATTTAAAAAATCGAACTGGATATGACAGAACGGCCCGACCGGAGGGGCATGACCCGCATTGTGGCGGTGCCTGGGGGGAGCCCCCCTATTGTGCCGTTGACATATAGCGCAAGAGCGACAGACCATGGTAACCACAGCCGAAAGGCCTGGCGCTGCCCAGGTGGAAGTAATCTGCCTAATCACCCCCCTATGGCACACATGGCCATTTTGATGCGCCATGCGTGCCAACCATGGCAATAAAGCTCGCGGTGCCACGAGTTTGCCGTTAATTGTCCATATCTGTCCTCCCTCGGGGCGCTGAGCGCCCAATTTAATCCAATCTTGATGTTCTACGTTTGAGGCCACAGCTTGTAATTGTATTACATCGGTCCCTGTAGGTGCGGGTGTCGGAACGTCTACTGGGCGGTCACCTTTGCGCCCTGTTTGCGCGTAACTACTGGCATATTATACCCAACCTGTTGGTTTGCCGCTTGTCCTGCTGCTTCGTCGGCTCGGGCGTTTCCGCGGGCCACAGTGTCGTCTGTAGAGTCTGTACGCTGGTGACCTCGGCATTTAAGTACAGCTATTTCGCGTGGTAGCATAATACTATGAAGCAGATTTCGCACTAAGTCCCCATTTTTGATGAGTGCTCCCGCTGAAGTGAGGAACCCTCTCATTTTCCATATGGCCCCTTTATCGTGGACCACTCCGTGTGCGTATGCCGAGTCAGTATAAATTGTGACTGCCTTTTCCTCACTTACTTCGCACGCCCTTGTGAGCGCGTACAGTTCAGCCTGTTGTGCTGACCAGGTGGGCGGGAGGCGGCCGCTTTTGACCGTCTCTGTATCCGAGCATACTGCGTACCCAGATAACAGGGATCCGTCCCATGCCCGTTTGGCTGATCCATCGACGTAATAGGTGTGGTCGGCTTCCTGTAGCGGAGTGTCCTGTAGGTCAGGCCTTACAGTTGATATTAATTGGATCACGTCCGTACAAACGTGTGGGACTCCTTCCTCCTTTGTTGGCAAAAGCGTCGCTGGGTTAAGAATAGTGCACCGCTTCACCGTTACGTTAGGTGCCATAATCAATGCAGTTTCGTATTGCATCAGCCGAGTGGGTGTGAGGTGCCATGTGTTTCGCTGCTGTAGTAGCGTATGAACGCAATGTGGTACCTGTAAAAGGACCGCATGTCCCATTACTATGTCGGCCGTCCGCTCAACCGCGTATCGGGCAGCCGCCATGCCTTGTAAGCACAGCGGAAAGCCTTGTTCTACCGCATCAAGCTTTTTGCTGAAATAGGCTACCGGACGTTCCTTATCTCCATGAGTCTGAGTTAACACGGATTGCGCGAATCCCCCTACTGCATGGGTGAAAAGTGTGAAGGGCTTCTTATAGTCGGGAAGGCCCAAAGTTGGGGCCGTTACCAAGGCTCGTTTGAGCCCTTAGTGTGGTCTGAGGTGTCATGAAAAACAGCTCCCGTGCGATTTGCGTGCTAAAATTGATTTTTTTGCTTTGTTGGATTGATTTTAGGTCAATTTATTCGAAAATAATGGGGTTCAAATTTTCCGACCCCTGGACCCCCTTTTAAGGGGTGTTTTGTTTCCAGTGACCCCCAGGACTGACCATGTGACTTTCTCCCCTAACAACTGAGAGATTTTATCGATCTCGGGGTCGTTAGAGAGGTTTTCGATGACGCTAAATCCATTTATGATACTTTCGAAGTGACCGGAAGTGGCGATCCCAGATTTCCGTTCACCAAAGATGCTAAGGTCAAGGTTATTTCAATTGTAGCAATAAACTTAGGCATGTAATACCTCTTTTTTATGGTTTTCAGGCACAGGAAGACGTTTGGTGCAGTTATTTTTGCGATCTAGATGCCCTGTCGCGAGATAAGGACAAAAAAATATTGGTAAAATGCTCAAGGCTTTTTTTTGTTTGTTTTTCAGAAAGAAGGCTGACAGAGACTAGTACAAAACCATCTTTTAGGGTTATTTTTTTTCCAGTGACCCCCGGGGCTGACCCAGTGACTTTCTCCACTAATAATTAACAGATGTTCACGCTTTTATGGTCGGTAGTAGGGTTTTTGATAACGCTGAGTTCATTTATGATATTTTCAAAACGACAGGAAGTGGCTATCACCGACTTCCGGTTAGGTTCCATGCCAAGGTCAAGGTCATTTCGAAGGTAGCAATAAAACCTGGTCATATAGTACCACCCTCTGAGGGTTTTCATGCACGAGAAGACGGCTGAAGCAGTTATTTTTGCGATCAGACTGGCCAGTCACAAATAAATCTACGTTTTAAAGCCATTCTTAGTCAAATTTAGAAAATATTTACCGAAATAGCAAAAGTCTTACAAATGATATAAATACAGAACTATGTGTGTTTAGCTTGTTTAATGTCACAAAATGTTTTTGTTTACACAAGTATGTAATAATGTAACACAATTCCTCTAAATTCTCAAGATAACACATCCGAGAATCATGCAAGATAATTTTGATAATTAAATAGCTTTTAAACTAAAATTACTGGACGGATTATTCGTCAAAATCTTCGCTAACTATATCATTTCTTACCAAATGTACACAATTATCGACACAGGTAGTTAAGAAATGTAACACAATTCCTCTAAATTCTCAAGATAACACATCCGAGAATCATGCAAACTAAACTACTGGACGGATTATTCGTTCAGTTCGTTCGTTCAGGACGGACGCTTCAGTTTCTTCATTGGGTCCCAAACCGAAAGTGTTGATGTGGGCAGTAATCTGTCTTGAACGAAATCGTTAAAACATTTCTGTCCCTTCCCTGCAAATCGCAAGATATCGTCTTTCGCATCTTCTGGAACAAGGGCTGAAGACACCAGGCTCTTCAAAGCAGGCTTTACTGTAAACGGATTGCCCACGCAATGCAACTCGATGGAGTGACGGATCTTCAGAGCGTTTTCTCTCGATCTCGCTGCAACTTGTCCCGAAAGCTGGTAATGTTCACTTCGCTCAGTAGATTTAGAGGCTTGAGGGAAACTGTTGAGATACTGCTTCACTATACGAGCGAGGTGAGGTGTGGTAGTAAGAAGTCGGTCTAGGGCAGCTTCGTCTTGGCTCAATCCAACCATCCCACCGTGACGCTTCAACCCTTTGATCTCTTGCTCCAGGGCCTGGTCGGTGAAAAGATGAGTGAAGGGAACTTCTGATTTTGCCACAACTAAGTCTCCTGATTTCAGGGCCTCCCACGTAACTGGATCATCCTCTTCCAGAGCATTCATTTGTGCAAGATGGACTGGCATTAGGCGAGCATAATTCAGGAGATTGCGCGCGAAGAAATACTTGATGAGGTTCTCTAAGGCAGCCAAGTAACCTTCCCAGTCAGCTGAACGGCAGGCACCTATGAGATGCAAAAGACTTTCCACTTGCTCGAGGTACTGGTTGAGAAATTGAGCGAGCTCGCCGATGTTGTCATCTTCTTTCTCATGGGGATTTTCTGAGTACGAGGACCGGATGTCGTTGTAGATATCAACCATGTCTTGGCTACGGTCGTGGAGAGCTTTCTTGAGAGCAACGCATTGGTCATGAAGTGGTTCAGGTGGATGATCAGAGAAAATGGCGTCAAACTTCATCATCATGATCGCCAGGCTAGTCGTGATGTGGTACTCAACTCCTCGCTTGTATGCCTTGCCACCATAGACCCCACGAAGACCTGCAGAAGTGTATGTGCCGCTTTCAATCGCACACGTGTCAATGCCACTTCCGTCGATTGTTTTGCCAAGAGCGTGCAGGGCAGCAAACGCAATATGCAGAACGCCCGCTCAGAGAATCCAGTTGGTGTTATTCACTGACTGCTGAATCTTGAGGGCGCGGCTGTAAAGATCAAGTTCAAGCGTTATGAGGGTTCTTCTCTCAGGACCAACCACAAAAGCAGATATGCCCTGAGTCAACATCAGAACAGTATAGAGGGTCGAGTAATCCGTTGGAGAAGTCTTGAATAGCGGAGCGATCACTTCTGTGTTAGTCGGGCTCAGACTCTGACAGGAGCGTGATAACAGAAGAGATTTAGTAGCACCCCATGTTGGCATAACTTCTTCCTTTGCTAACTCCTTACCTTTAAGGATTCGTTTTGTCACTGAAAGAATAGGCTCGTCGGAATATCTGGGGTTTTGACCTGCGGTCTGACCTTGCAGTTCTTCAGTCTCTTGCTGTTCTATATTCTCCACACGTTGGTCATTTAGCTTTTCACCACCTCTGTCATCAGTACCGTAGTAGTTGGCAAGCGCCCAGGTGTGAGTGAAGTCTTTGGAAATCTTACTCCTCTGCTTTTCTAGATGGTAGACCTCAAATCGAATTGGTTTAGGTTTAATGATTGGCTCTTGCAGGTACTTGACTTTGAACGCGAGTGGTGCCGGTGCGAGAAGTTTCTCTGGGATGACAAGTGGTTGGTTGATGGGCTCGCCATCTTCTGCTCGCTGGTTGATCACGATCACTGTGCCATGGAATGTGTTCTGTCCAGTCGGTGTGTCTTCTAAGAGGTCGATATTATCAACAGCGAACCAGATGTTCAATCCCTTCTTGATGAAATCAGGCAGACAAAATCCACCAGCCTCCTTCATTCGCTGAAGAACGCCTTGCTCTATGCGCTTTTCGAGATCAAGGAGCCTCTGGTAGTCGCTCCCAATGTAAACTTCTGATAGGTTATTGAAGAGGTTTTTGTCACGAACTCTGGAATGAATGGTGAGCGGCAAGCCTATTGAGAGGGGCGTCTGGGCAGTTTGCTGAAAGATTTCGTTTTGTTTTGGCTGATGCTTTACCTGGCGATCGGTTCGAGTATTCTGGACGAGAAACTGGCAAGCAACATCAACAGTTTTGTCCACTTGTGCATTGCGCATTTCAGAAACTTTGAGAACATGACGGCCAAATAGGAGATGAGTGAGGAAGAACTGGAGAAGTGGAGGATTCTCAAAGTCTTCAAACATTCCCCTGAACGACCAGCTTCGATGCTGCATTATCTCTTCCCTTAGAATGTTTGCCATGTTCTTCAAGTTGCCAACTGTGTCGTCATTATCCAGCTGTGCAGACCTCAGTTGCATGGCCTTCCTAACCGCCAGTGAAAGAACGAGGTTGTCGGGCTCATTTTTGCGTAGTGATTGGACGAACTGGATATTCGGAAGCCGTTCAGTAATGAGCTTTTTCAAATGCTTGCGGTAGTTGGTTGTCTGATTGATCTCTACATTAAACCTCTTCAAAATGGACAAATATGCACCATTCACTTCAGCCATGTTCAGAGTAAGATCGTCCGCAGTAAGAGTATTTTGGACGGAGAGAAGCAACTGTTCATCACATAGAGAGCCAATAAGCTGGGTATTACTACGATTTTTTCGCGTTAAAGTGCGCTGCGCGTATCGTAAACATTTCCTATGATAGTATTTTTCAAGAGCAGAGGCATCCCCAGCGTCTTCTAACTCGGACACGCAAATTCTGATGCGGTCATCCTGAGTCTTGAGCTTTATCTCGAGGAAGTTTTCACCCATCTTGTCAGAGTAAACGCGATGGAGAGGTTCTGATATGTTATTAGAACAAAAGCTGCATGACGAGAACAGACACACCTTTTCCTTCGGGATGGTTTTTGTTCTTTTAGGTCGGGTAGAGTCAGCCACACTGGAAGGTCGTCCAGGCCCACGCGCAGGGCATGCAGGAGAATCAAACCGGACTCGTTTAACCCTTAGCCGTTCAATCATGCTTGTGTTGACGATGGGTTTTCGATATTCGCTATGATACCATACTGATTTCCGTTCAGATTCACCTAAGCTAGCTAACCGATCTGTAAGTCGCTTAATATCACCCTGACCCAAAGACAGTCGCTCGTTAGCACAATAAATAAGTTCGCCAATCATATCAGGATTGTTTATCAGTCTCTTCTTTGATGTAGCTCCCTCATTGCAGATGATGCACACGCTGTTCTTCTCAGACATGACCTCTAGATGGTTTTGTACTAGTCTCTGTCAGCCTTCTTTCTGAAAAACAAACAAAAAAAAGCCTCGAGCATTTTACCAATATTCTTTTGTCCTTATCTCGCGACAGGGCATCTAGATCGCAAAAATAACTGCACCAAACGTCTTCCTGTGCCTGAAAACCATAAAAAAGAGGTATTACATGCCTAAGTTTATTGCTACAATTGAAATGACCTTGACCTTAGCATCTTTGGTGAACGGAAATCTGGGATCGCCACTTCCGGTCGCTTCGAAAGTATCATAAATGGATTTAGCGTCATCGAAAACCTCTCTAACGACCCTGAGATCGATAAAATCTCTCAGTTGTTAGGGGAGAAAGTCACATGGTCAGTCCCGGGGCTCACTGGAAACAAAACACCCCATAAAAGGGGCCCGGGGGTCGGAAAATTTGAACCCCATTATTTTTCAATATTTTGACCTCGAATTAATCCAACAATGCAAAAAAATCAATTTTAGCACGCAAATCGCACGGGATTACACTTCATACCACACTACCTTTGTAGCAGCGAATGCGATCTTCGGTCCAGTCCACTGTCCGTGGCTGGTCGTTTTTCGTCGCCTCATACAGAGGTTTTGCTAGTAACGCATAGTCAATTATCCATGTACGACAGTACCCTGCCATTCCCAAAAATCGCAACACCTCCCTTTGTGTGCGAGGCAACGGGGCTTCCATGATGGCAGTGACCCAGCTCGCGTTGAGCTTGCGTTTCCCGTGCGAAATCGCGTGTCCCAAGTATGTAACTATTTCCCGCACAAATTGAAATTTCTTCCGGCCTACCTTGTGGCCTTTCTTGGCTAGCGCATTTAACAGCGCTAGTGAATCCGTCTCGCAAGCTGCCTTGGATGGAGAGCAGATTAATAAGTCGTCGATGTACTGCAACAGCACCGAGCCGCCTTCCAACTGGACGTCCGCGAGATCGCGATGCAGCGCCCATGAAAACAAGGTGGGGCTATCTGCGAAACCCTGCGGAAGCACTGTCCAGGTGAATTGTCGCCCCCTAAAGGTGAAAGAGAAGAGGTACTGGGACTCTGGAGCTATTGGCACTGAAAAGAAGGCGGAACACAAGTCTATGACTGTAAAATGTGTAGCCTCCGGCGGAATGGAAGTCATGAGAACTTCCGCATTTGGTACAACCGGATGAATACCCTGAATTATTTTGTTAATCTCCCGCAAATCTTGCACGAATCGCCACTTCCCCATCATTGGTTTTGGCACTGGGAAAACTGGGGTGTTACATGGGCTGTTGGCTTCGATGATTATTCCCTGCTGCACGAGTGATTCTATCACCGGAAAAATGCCTGCGTCGGCCTCGTGCCGAAGTGGGTACTGCCGAATGTGTGGGAAAGGTAACCCTTCCTTTATTGGAATCACCAGCAGGGGTGCGTCCCTAATGCGCCCCACCTCGTTCTCGTGTTGTGCCCATAGTGACAGGGTGACGGTATCGAGCAACCCATCAGAGTCCCCTGGGGTCGTGGGGACCACTCTAACCATGTGTGCCACTTTGGGTGGTAGTTCCACCATCTCAAATTTAACTCGTCTTTCCTGTGGTGCCAAATCAATCACGAACCCTTCATTGTTGTCCAACACATGGACCGTTCGGTGTTCAACATCGTATCGACACTTTACTGGCGTTTTTCGCAGCCGGCCCATCATCCATCCAATGCTCTCAGGTGGCCATCCTCTGGCGGTGCTAAGGGTAACATGCGCTACCATCCCCTCGGGGTACTTAGCCTTTGTTCTCTGGCGCAACGACAAGGTTACCGCAATCCCGATTCCCTCTCGGCCAATCCATATGTGCGATAATTGGAGGTCAGAGGTTTTCCCTATGGCTTCCGCAGCCATGTCTAAATAGTAATCATCGCTCCCTGTCGCGTCGTAACATGCGGTGCAGTGCGGCGGGTCGTATTTCAATTTTGTGGCTATGTGGTGTACTTCTAGCCAATCGCGAATTTCTTGTGTCTGCATGCCGACCATGTAGATCACATGGGTCCATGTTGCTAAAGCCCCCTCCTCCAACCGCCACCAATACACGGTGGGGCCGGCTCGCTGTAATGCCATCATTAACAAATCGCGGTTCGATACTCCTACGTCGACGTATACGCCTTCTTCGGTGCACGCAATGTTACAACCTAATCGACACAGCAAATCCCGTCCTAGTAAATTAGTTGGGGCAGTAGTGGTCATGAGACATGCTTAGCTTCTAGCGGTCCGAGCATTACTCGGGCTTCTTTTGATATGGGGAGAGCTTGTAATCTTCCCGAAACGCCCTGGATCTGGACGCTCTTGTGTGTGGGTTTCAAAGTAGGTAGTTGTCCCTTATTAATAGTACTGCGAGTCGCCCCCGTATCCACTAGGAACTCTAGTGGCTGCCCATTTACATCTAAAGTCAAGGTCGGTTCTTCATCTGGGTTCATCGTTATCAATGGTCATTCCTTTGGCGGCCCGCATTCGTCCCGTCAATAGGTGTTTCCATATGGCGGCCCTTGCTGTCCCTGGGGCCCTCGTGGTCCCCTTGGACAATTTGGACAATTCCGTCTCCAGTGGCCCATCTGCCCACATTCGAAGCATGCCCCTCTCCCTTGGGGTCCCTGTCCTGGAACCCCCTGTTGGTTTGGCCTTCGCCCCCCTTTGTAGGGAGGTGGGGGCCCTTGCCCTCCCCTCGGAATCTGTTGGCCTGGGGCACAAGGCCCGTATGGCACGCCCGAATTGGGGGGAACCCATGGGGTGGGGCCCATATTAGAGGGTCCCCATTGCGGTGCCGATCCTGGCATGGGTGTTTGCGGCGGCCAATAGGCCGGCGGGGGACCTAGCACAGGACATGGTGGAGCGGCCCATTGGGGTTGGGGTTGTCCCCAAGTCTGGTTCCCTGGCCCGCTGGGCCCTTGTGGTCCCTGGGGTACTTGCATCACAGCTGCCTGCAATGTCGGACCGGGTGTCTTGTCATCACTCGACCCACTCTCACTATCACTTCCCATTATTTCTGCCCCCTTTTGTTTCTTCGTCTTGCTCCCCTTTGATTTCTTTGATTGTTGCTGGGCCAATTTTTCCCTTACCAACATCTGCAACATTTCCTCCTTGATTTCCTTCTTTTCCTCCAAGGAGGAGCCAGGACATTGTTCGAGTTTCGTACATAATTCATTGGTCCCCATTCCTTTCCAACCGAAAAGGACGGCATGCACTTGCTTCCTCAGTGCTGGCCGAAGCCCTTCTACCAAATAATTGTTCACCAGAGGAGCGGGTAGGTCCCCGATTTGGATTAACCCTAGTCCGCCCCATCGAGCTATTGCTTTTTCTATTCTCTCTCTATAGTCGCCGATGGATTCTCCTGCTTTTTGCTTTATGTTCCCAATTTTTCCCCAATCTGGTCCTCCAGGTGGCGCTAGCGCCTGGCCAATGCTAGTCAGGAGAAGATTTTTCATGATGATCCAATCGCCTCCTGCCATGGCTAGCACCCGAGCTATGGGGTCGTCTACTGGCCATAATGAAAGAGTTTTGGCCTTTTCCCATACCCTCGGTGGTAATACAGATGCTCCCAAATGGCAAATGTCTCTCCAATCCGGAGCATCCTGTGTAATCCAATTGCGAAGCAATGTTACTATATCCATGGGTTGGTCGATTAACATATCCTGAACCCTCTTTTGCATGGCCGTTAAATCATATTCCTTCCAAGGCACCCGTACCCTTACTATGTCACCGGCTTGACCTATCCCCGCGCATCGCATGGGGAACACCCCCTTCGGCTCTATCGCACGTTCGCCCGGTGCCTGGCATTCCACTAGTGAAGGGTATAGTTTCAAAACAGGACCTGTCGGAGGTGGAAACCCCGGGGTGTCAGTGCCACTATCTCCATCGTCCTCGACCTGAGGGGCTGATGGTTGTGGGGTCTTCTGGGCTCGAGGGGGTCTCCCATTCGTTTCCCCTACAGCGCCCTGGTGTCGGAATCTACGGGCCTTAGATCCTGGGACTGGACCATGGGGGGGATAGGAAACAGGGATTTCATCTTCCTCATCCTGTTCCTCCTCACCGGAGTTAATCCGGGCTACCATTAGCCTCTGGCTTGACTGAGCCGCCAGCACCTTAATCTGTTTATCCTGCTTCTTTCGTCCCTGTTTTCGCTCATCCTGGTATTTCCCCAACTCCCCTCGCAAACTCGCTTGTCTGGAGGCTGCCTGTCTCTTCAAGGCCTCCACCTTCCACCAACTATAGACCTTCCACGAATCAGGTGGGAGACTCTTCTTCTTCTTCTCCAGGGCATCTAAAGCCCCATATAGCACTTCCAACTTGTCTAATGCAAATGACCCTTCCTCTGGCCAAGGCGTACTCAGACCCTTGGTTAACGCAGCCCATGCTTTGCCCGGTTGCAAAGCAGCATACCCATGTTCTCTTTTCATATAAAACGCTGGAGTGTTCTTTAAAGGTTCTCCCTCCTTTCCTACCTTATTACCCATCTTCCTACCTTTCTTGGGCTAATCCCTCCTGGTAGTCCTAAGATCGGGTCGACCCCCGATCTCTAACCCTTTATCTTAATCTTTAACACAGTTCTCACACCGGAGTAATCTTAACACCTATTATCTATCACCCACGTAGGGGTCAACCTGCCCTCTACGCCGGGGTCTTACCTGAGGGGTTATCCCTCCTTATCTCGGGCGCCCTGTATAATCGATTCGTTAACCCACCAATGCTCTGGTTAAACTAAATATGGTTCGGAATACAAGCCAGGTAGTACAGTCGACAGAGGCCCACACATCCAAAGGAAGGGAGGAGGCTTTCAATTTCGGTGTGCAAAAACTTTCTTACCTCAGCCAATTAGATGCCGGCCGGCCTGGCCTCCTGCCCGACCTGGAACGTGAGGAGCCACCTCGAATCTGCACACTGGATGATCCCACTCCTGACACCAGATTTGTGGGGCGAAGACCTCAAGGGAAGGAAGAAGGACAAGGATCAGAGCAGCAATGTTTAATGAAATCGATTACAAACACATCATGCGGAGCAAGGCTCAGAAAATGAACTGCCTGACACACAGCAGGACACCTCCAAGCCACTCACTAAAGAATCAGCAAACGGGCATTTCTTATATAGCCAGAAAATCAGATAAGAGTCTGCGCTAAAGACAAAGGAAAATTGGGCCTTAAAGACCCCCAACCATGATCCCTTCCTGCAGAAGGCCAAACTTAGAATACAAAGATGTGGGAATAAGATAGGGCAACCTTCTCAGGCTCTTTATCTGAACACATCAGGCCCGAGCAAGGCTAAAGGAAATGTTCTCACAATAGCTTCAATAGCTTTCTTGACACTAAGCATAATAGTAGATTAAATGATTGAATACACATGCTGAATACACAATAGTCAAAGGATATTTAATGAATTATATTCCTCCCAAGGTTGGTTATGTCCTTGATTTAGGAGACACACTGGAAGCTACAAAGATATATAACTAATCATTCCCTTTGTGAGGAAGATGTTTGGCAACATGTTTTTCCCTGTACGTGGGTTGTGGGCTCTTATCTTTGTTCGGCACATGCATCCAAGGTCTTGTTTACCCGAGCTAAGAAACCACATGTTTTTCCAGCAGCCAGCTCCTCGAGCCTGGAAACCACATTTTGTCCACCAGCCGAATACAGCTGAGTTCAAATCAGGTTACAGAAAAACATCATTATATAATTTCAGATGTTCTGATCATATGGTTCATGGGGTTTAAACCCTAATGGCTGACATTTATACATTATACAAATACTCGTGATTCTGTCCCATTTTGTAGCAGTGATTCCTTGAGATGCGAAAGAATATTAGCATATCGGCCTACATGTTGTTTCTTCTATCATTATTTTTGCTCCCCCTTCCTCACGCAAGTAATTCATTCTTCAAAATAGAAACATACAGAACTGGAATAAGTGTAATAAGTGTAATAAGTGTAATAATATAAGTGTAAAAAGTGTAATAAGTGTAATAACTGCGAAAGGAATGAGAATAGCTCCTCTTTGTTAGTGCTGTCTCGGAGGAAGTCTTTCCATTTGGTTGGCATTCTGGTCTTAGGTGCTACCTTCCTGCGTACACCACAGCCACGCTTTTGTCGAGTGGACTCCTTGATGCTGCTGTGCAGATACCTGTCCCACACCAAATCCAGTCTCTTCACTCCTTGCAGTTCATGGTGAAGAAAGGGCTGAAAAATTGTTCTGGCATAGTCATCAAATGTAGACGCAGAGGACGTAGGCAATCCATGGACCAGAGCGGCACCATCAAAGATCTTACAGTCAAATCGTGCCGATGGTTCTCCTTGTCCGTTAAGGTCTAAGCACGTCAGCAATTTAGACTTGGCTGCTGTTATCCGTAGTCTTCCAGAATTTGATATAGAAGGGGGGTACGGCTGATTCTCGTGGCAGAAAAATACACCTGTGTCACCTTCACGTAGCTGGTTTGCTATGTACAGACGACCAAATAGACTAACATCATTCTGGAGGGCAGCGATCTTTTAAGTTTTAGGATTCCCCTTTGCCTTCATTGGTGTCTTGAAGAGCGGGAGCGAATTCTTCTTGATTGGTGCATGAATGGATTTTGTTTTATCGATGAAGACTTCCCGTCTGAATGTTTGGTACTGCTCAGAACCTAATGCCTCGATACTCTGAACTGTCTCCACAAGTGATTCATCGGCACAGTCACGAGAGTGCAAGACCACCAAGTCAGAATGATCATCAAGGAAAGGATTACCGTATTCACTGATCGTCTGGATGAGGCTGTTAGTTTGATTTTGAAAGGCTGCTTGCACTGATTGACCTTCTTCATGATGTTGGTACTTTACTTCAGGGTCCTCTTCAGGTAGGTAGTCACTTTCAAATTGTGTCAGCAGCCTGGCTTGCTCTGGACCAGCTATCATCCAGCGTCGGAAGGCATCTGGATTTTCGGTTAGGCCCACAACTCCACCCTTGCCTTTTACTTTGGCATTCTCTTGTTCGTGGACTTGATCGATGGGAAGCGTGGAAAACCTCTTTTGTGTTTTGTTCACAACTCAGTGCTTCTGGAAGTCCTTTGTTAGAGCGGCTGGCAAGGATTGCATGTCTCAGAGGTGGACGGAAACCCAACGGCAGTAGTTGTAGTGGTCCAGTGCAAAAAATAGAAACATGAGACTTTGAAGAGAGACAACATAGAGAAGAAGGTCTTTCTCTCTGTGCACACGAATGAATATCATGATCAAGATCTCTGTTCGCAGCACTATGTCCCAGTACTGGAAAGTCGGACTCTTCTTTGCCATAGCCAGTCTCCAGGCCTCAAATGTCTCACTGTCACTGGACACAGCAGCTTGCTCATATGCTTCTTGTTGTAACCGTGATAGAGCTAAAGCCTAAGTCACACATAGGCGGATATTTTGGTGACTACTGGCGACTGGCGGCGATCAAGATATTTCGGCGACTACTGGCGATTTCGGGGGGTCAAATATAGTCAGGCGGCAGTATGGCGACTGCAGGCGGCCACATTGCGACGACGCCCCGAGTGGGATGGCGACTGCTGAAGATCGACGACGACTGCATTGCGGATGCACGGCGGCAGCGTGGCGACAGTCTGGCGGCTAGATTACGACCGATGGCGGATCGTGGCGACTGCATTGGGGCCGGGTGGCGGTTTACTCCGACGTCCGCAAGACTGCAATAAGACCACCGGCGATTGGAGACGATTCACACAACTTTTTAAATCTTTATCTCCCTATTTTACATTTCACTTTATTCATTTCAATGATGTATGACATGAAGCATAAAGATGTTTGATGTACAATAAGAAAGTTAATAAAGATGTATCATTGTAATGTAATCATCAAACTTTTCTGCAGGGAGAGAGAATGGAAATAAAGTCCAACAAATTATTTCCACTGGTCCCAAGTCCCATAAATAAAGTTTCCAAAGGACCAAAGTCCAAAAAATAAAGTTCCCAAAAGTCCCAAGTCCAAACAATAAAGCCATATCCTTGTCGGCACCACAGGACCTCACTCCACGGAGACCCTCACACCATCCTGTCTTGCCATGGAATCGTGGTATGTCGTAATGCAGTCGCCAGGCAGTCGTATCTCTGTCGCCAATGGCCGTAACTCGGCCGCCACTAGTCCTACTGCTGTCGTCGTCAGTCTCCTATAGCCGCAGGGGAGACGTGGCAGTTCTTCTGTAGTCGATATGCAGCCGCAACAGTGTCCGCCCGTAGTCGGGAAGATGCCGCAGGAAGGCCGTATGGCATTCGCATCTCTGCCGTGCTAGCTGGTGGGGCGATTGCAGAAGACTATGAGCGACTGGGTTGCGGCCGCTTTACGGTCTTATTACGGATACCGACGACAGCATGGCGGTTCCATCACGACAGCATGGCGGATCTTTCTTGAGGACGACTGAGCGCGCCGTTTTTAAACATTAAAAAAAATATTTGGCCCCTTTGCGGCTCTTGCCGACTGCAGCCGACCTGGGGAGGATAACCACGACTACAGAAGACCGTCCATTACGGTTTCATTACGATTGTCGGTGGGTGGTGGCGATTTTTCCAGTCGCCAGTAGTCACCGACAAATCCGCCTATGTGTGACTTAGCTTAAGGCAGTCACTTGGTGGGCATGTCGTGTCCGTGTCATATGAGCGGCATTGATGAAAGAGTTAGCTGTACCAGATGTTGCTACACCTGAATCAGTTAGAGCTACAGTCCAGCCACTCTGATCTAGGAAATCTCCCAGTGCATTCCACAAGGCCTTCTCCAAATGGAACCCGCCAAACATGATCAGGAATTCATTTTCACCGTGAGTTGCAGGCCTAGTTAGGGCATTTTATAATTTTTTTGAAAAATCTGTGAAATTGCTTACCAATAATTGCTTACCAATAGCTTTCTTCACCAATGTGTTCATGTAGGTGTCTACAAACACCTCTCAATTTATTCCTTCCCAAATCCTTGGGGAAAAGTCAAAATTCAAAATGGCGTCCAAAATGGAAAAATTGTGGATAAAGTCATAGTTTGGCCAGAAATTTAATACTTAATATGGGGAAGAAACCACAAAAATATTGTTCTAGGACAATTGTGAACTCTTGCTAAGCATATTTGTATTATTATCTTGCTTTATATCCAAGATGGTGGCCAAAATGATGTCTAAAATGGCCGCTAAAATGTGAAAATTGTGGATAAAGTCATAGCTTGGCCAGAAATGTAATAATTATTATCTTGCTTCAATAATAGGTGTCTACTGAGACCTCTCAATTGATTCAGTATGGAAGGGGATGTAATAGCTGCACCTGGCCATGGCTTGAGGTGTTTCATCTGTGATGATCCTGGGACTGAGATGCAGAAGCTGTCAAAAGTCACCCAAAAAGGCCACTCACAGATGTTATCATATTCTGAGTGCGTGGACGATGCGGCGCTGATCAGGAGACTAAATGAGGACTGGAAAAACGGAGATGACCCCAAGTTGAGATATCATTTGGATTGCAGAACCGAGTTATACAATCGTGTGAAAAGTATATCCACTGCAACTGCAACTGCTAATTGTAAGTTTTTAGATTATCATTCAGAAGAAGTAGCCACTTGCAGAGATTTCGATCCCAATCTGTTATAAGTTGTGATGTTGCAAATGAAGAAAAACTAACCAAAACTACCTTTCTACACAATCCATTCCCTAGGACAAGACGAGGAGGACCGAAGGTCGGGCAGGATGAAAAGACGACGGGTATTCTCTGGGTCAAGTACTTCAAGTGCCGGCAGCTCCAAGTCCAAAACCCCATCAGTACACCTTGTCTACCGTGATGTTTGTATACTCATATTTCATATTTCTTTCATATTCGAGAATTCATATTTCTTTTTTATTTTTCTTGCTCCTTACTGTACTACTCGAAGTCGAATCATCTAATCATGAACCTAATCCTAGATATGTGACTATTTTAAAACATACCTATCTTCCAGACAGAGCCCGGAAGTTGTATCGTGCACCTGACAATCGCTACATGAACCGACTGAAAAGGAGCTTCATGGAGACAGCAGTGAGCCGAGGAGATGCCTGGGGAAATGAGGTCGCCGGTCGCCTTTCTGGGATTGTAGATTTGGTAGCAGAAGAGGCACTGTATCATCTTCGGTGCAGGACCCTGTTCGAGCACCCAGTTGAAAACTCTAAGGTATTGACTATCGAATAAATGAATGACCCCTTTGGATCTCTGACTGATTTTTAAATTAGACTAGAAGTCCATGACTCCATGGATAATATTCTTGGGGCAAAATTTTTTATTTTTAAAGTCAATCATTTCAATTAAAAATTAAATATTATTTCCTCAGGTCGGACGGCCTCTTGACGAAGAGAAACAATTGCTGTTTGAGAACTTGTGCAAATGGATGGATGAAGAAGTGGAACACGGTGTGACAACTCTCGCAGAGAAGATCCACATGAAGATGGTAGAGCTTGACCCAACCGAGGACAAAAGTCTGGCATACGGCCGGCGATATCTGAAAACAAAGCTTCAGCAAGAGTACAATGAGTCTCTCTACTTCACGTCGGAAGAGAAAAGAGCGGACATTGTGTGCCTGAAAGACACGACAAATGCAATCCTTCGAGACTACCGTCAACAGGTCACCACCCCCTTGCACACTGTTGACGATGCTGAATTCAAAGAGCTCACGATTACAACTGCCATCAACCTAATCTGTGGAGACTTGGCGAGAGGTCCGCTTACCCGTAAGCAATACCCTTCAGTGGACAGCATGACCAATACAGAGAGCCAGCTCGCTCTGATTCCCAACAGCCTCTAGCAGTTACTGAAGCTGATCGTAAAAACTGATGAAAAGGTGGCAGTCTGGGGTCAGAACCTGTTGAAAGCCTACCGCCCTCGGTCAGCAGTGATGCCCTCTCAACTCGGACTCACGATTCAGCTTGACCACAAGTTTGGATCTAAGTGGTTGATTGAACGTTGTCATCACTTTGGATACTCCGAGTCGTATGCTGAGCTCCATCGCTATAAGCATTGTTACTTGAGTGTGAAACATGGACTTGGTAGCATGGATTGGGATACCTTGATCACAGACAAAGATGAAGCAGGAGCCGTGGAGATTGAGGAAGCAGAAATCGACGCAATCCTATCTCCAGAAGAGGAGGGTAGTGATGATGAGATGGATGAGGATCCTCAAACCTCTGCATTCTTTGTTCCAGAGGAAAAGACAGTTCATCAATTTGTTGGTGATAATATAGACCTGAACATTGTGTCACTGAATGGGAACACAGCATTCCATGCTATGGGCATGATCAAGGCAACTTGTCCGGCTCCGGCGACAAGACAAAATGAGCTTCTCGCAATTATCCCAAGAAGAAAGATAACCTTTGAGGAGAAAGCAGCAACTCTCAAAGCAGCAGAGGTGAAAATTCTGTCCTTTGTGCCAAAAAAGAAAGTAGGATTGGCAGACTTTCAGTTTGCTCCGGTAGCAGATCTCCGCCAAGACCCTCCAGCTTTGCTACCAGGGGACATCGCTTGGGCGGCAGGATGGGCTATCAAGAATCACAACTCCGCATTTGAACATCACAACTGGAATTGTTTCATGAAGTCAATACACCTACCTGAATGCAAGGAGAAGTCCTTCATTGAGTTTCTTCCAATCATCGAGGGTGACCCGAACAACTACAGCACAACCTACACTACTCTAATGGAGTGCCTACGCAGCAGTCAGTCTCCTGCTGTCATCACGTTCGACCTGCCAATATGGCTGAAAGCAACTCAGATAGTCCTCCAGTCTGAGTTGCCCATCATCACAAGATTAGGCGGGTTTCACCTCCTGAAAAGCTTCCTGGGGTCCATCGGGGCAATCATGGCAGACTCGGGACTGCAAGAGCTGATACAGCTGGTTTACCCAGGCAGCAGCACTGCAGAACACATCCTCTCAGGTGGTGCTTATGCCAAGTCCATCCGGTTTCACCTTCTTGCATCTGTGGGAATTAACAAGTTTGTGCTGAGAGATGTTGTGTTCAGTGAGCAGGAGTTCAAAGACATGGAGGACTTCATCAAGAATGCAAAAGATGAGAAAACAGGTAATTGCAATCTCCCCAATCTGTAAATCTCCAACTATCTCTGAATACTCAAATTGCCGTGCCAAATGAAATTTCTCATATTATATAATTAATATCAATTTCATACTTTTATTTTTCAACAGGTACAACGTACGCAGCAAAGATAGTCACTGTGTTCAAGGAGAGGATGGAGGAGAGTTTGAAGACCTTGGCTGAGGGAGGAAGGACACCTGCACTCTGGGTCTGGTACCACGGCAGAATCGACCTCATCAAGGTGTTCATCAGGTGTGAGCATATCCCGGATCACACAGGTCACCTCAGCTGCATCATTGCAATGCTGAACACCTTCGCAGCAGCGGGCCACCATCAGTATGCGAAGGGAGCAAGGTTGTACGTACAGCTGATGCAGCAGCGACAGGACAGTCCGGCGTTCCAGGAAACTTTAACCAAATTCACCGTGTATGGCAACCATGCAGTCAGGTTCTCAGACCATGAGTGGTCAGGCACATGGACCGACATCACGATAGAAACCACACTCATGTGTGATGCCAAGTCCTCAGGCGGTCTAAACAGAGGACGTTTCCGGAATGAATCTGCTTATAAGTCTTGGGTTCAGACGCTAAACCACTTCTCGTTCATTCACCAGGAGCTGGAATTAGGTATGAACACACGTGGAGTACCTGTCCACACAGACGTCATAAGAGCCCAGATGAAGAAAGACGATGATGCTGTCAACGCCATTGTTGGATGGTTGGAGGAGGTTAACCCCTTCGATGCAACACGGGACTCGAAGACCCTGGTATCCTTCTCCACGGGGTTCAGTAGCACTCCCGAGGACCCAGTCAATGCTGATCAGGCAGAGGAGGTTGGCAGAGCCATACAGGCCAAGATGGATGGAAAAACTTTTTTGGATACAATGGAAACTAAGCACAAGGTAAAATCATTAGAGAGCTTCAGAAGTGGACCCAAAGTCAATGGGAAGAAGCTGGTTATTGACTCACTCAAGCTCTTCAACCGCCTCATCATCATCAGTGAGCGTGAAGTCAAGACCAAACAAGCCCTGCGATTTGAGTTGACGCCAACACCGATGTCTCTATTTGATAAAGTCCAGAAGTTGCGAAAGCCAGACAAGGCTGCCCTAGCAAGGGTCCTGAAAGCATTTGTGGAACCCATTGAACAACACCCCTGCATGAGCCTGGTGATTGATGGTGGGTGGCTCCTGCACAACGTCAGATGGGAGGCTAAGCTCACCTGGAAGGACATCGCTGAGAGCTACCTCCAGTTTGTGAAGTCCATGGGGAGCCATTGCCTCAGGATCACTGTGGTCTTTGACGGATACGGCAGCTCCACCAAGGACCATGATCACCTGAGACGAACAAAGAACGCATGCTGCGACATTCTGATTGGCCCAGACATCAAAAGCCTCGTTCCAAGAGAAAAGTTCCTCGACAACAAGAGCAACAAGACCCAGCTCATTCGGCTACTTGCTGAGACATTCGGTAGAAATGGGATCAGTGTACAGGAATGCCCCGATGATGCAGACACCTCTATCGTCCGGGCAGCTCTAGATGAGGCAAGAGAGTCCCCTGTTGAGGTGAGGGCTGAGGACACCGACATCATGGTTTTGCTGATTCATCATGCTGCAGACCACCCGATCTTCCTCACAACAGCCAAAGACACATCTTACGATGCCGGAAAGATCCGGGAGGCCCTCCCAGAGAGATACCGGAAGTATCTGATCTTCTTGCACAGCTTCTCCGGCTGCGATACAGTGTCCGCGATTTCTGGGTTTAGCAAATCAACTTTGCTAACCAAGCTCTGCAAGACTGACAAAGCAGAGAGGGCCATGGACGTGTTTCTGGACATCCGAGCCAAGAAAGACGACATCATCAAAGCCGGCTGTGAACTATTCAAGCTCATGTGGAACCCATCCAAAGACATGGGGGACTTGAGATTTGACATCTTCAGCAAGCGGGCCGCTGCTGGGAGCATCAAACCTGAGAAACTGCCCCCGACAACAGAAGCTGCAGCACAGCACTCTCTCCGGGCTTATCTCCAGACTAGAGATTGGCTGCTGCTGCAAACTCCATAATTGGATGTCCTGGACTACGGATGGAAACTCGGTGACCAAGGTTATGCGGCGGTCCCTACAACAGACCCTATCGCACCGGACTATCTTCTGAAGTTTGTCTGCTGCAACTTTGAGGGGGAATGTAGCACACTCAGGTGCTACTGTAAAAAGCAAGGAGTCAAGTGTATTTCTGCTTGCGGCAACTGTCATGGTAACTCTTGCCAGAACATCAACCAGCCAGATGATGAGAGGAGTGTGGGATATGCTGGGGATTAGGATGAGTAGGGTGAACTAGAGAACTGACTAACCGAGGTTGCAATTGAGATACATTTCTATTTCTATATAAAGCTATGACTTTATCCACAATTTTCACATTTTAGCGGCCATTTTGGACATCATTTTGGCCACCATCTTGGATATAAAGCAAGATAATAATACAAATATGCTTAGCAAGAGTTCACAATTGTCCTAGAACAATATTTTTGTGGTTTCTTCCCCATATTAAGTATTAAATTTCTGGCCAAACTATGACTTTATCCACAATTTTTCCATTTTGGACGCCATTTTGAATTTTGACTTTTCCCCAAGGATTTGGGAAGGAATAAATTGAGAGGTGTTTGTAGACACCTACATGAACACATTGGTGAAGAAAGCTATTGGTAAGCAATTTTTTCACAGATATTTAAAAAAAATTATAAAATGCCCTAACTAGCCAGGTCCATTGAATATACTTGCAGTTCACAAAAATTGGACAGTCACAAGTGAGTACTGGAATCTGGCCAGGGTTGAGGAACTCTGTGATGGACTTCAATATGTTCATGGCGTGCTTGATCATGGCTGGTGAGTCTGCCTTCTCTTGAAATAGTGGTAGAAGAGCAATCAAGGCAGGGGGATCGAGCGGAGGTGATTGCTGAGATGCATGATCGGCAGCCCATGAGATAGTGTCTCCCTTCTCACTTGCATTTCCGTCGAGAAGCTTGGAAGCATGCTGAATCCATTTCTCCTCCTTTTCTTTTGCTTCTTCAAGCCTCCCATTTACAGGTGTCATGATGACCTGTGGTACACTGGTATTTGATGCTCTCAGATGTACTGATTGAATTATGCTAAACGAATCTAGAAGGTGACGTTTCTCATTTGGATTTGCAGGAAGAAAGCAAGTTGCCACCCGAACACGTCCGAGATTATCTTGTGTAGGAAATTGGATGACACTTATACCACTTCCATGCAACGATCCTTTGGCTGTAGTGGAAGAGGGATTATGGTTGATGTTATCCAGTGCACCAACAGTGAAGAGACCTTTCCTGAGAATAGATGGGCACACAATTTGGTCAGCAGTGCCTTGGTCACACATTGCAGATGACAATTTATTCTCCAGTTGCAGAACCCGGCTGTATGAGATGCTCAACCCTAGTTTAGCCAGTTGATCACTGAGTGTTCTGTTCCTTGTCAATGTGTGGATATTCAAGCCAATGTATACTGGAAGTGGAGGTTCTCTCTCAGGAGACTGTCGTTTGGGAGTAGCCAGTTTCGTGCACCTTTTCTTTGAATTGTGGAGGAACAACTGGGCGATTGTTTGAGAAGCCTGTGTGTCATTAACATCGCTCTTCATGTTTGGTCCATAAAGGATCATTGATGACAGGAGTGTAAGACTGGGAAGCATTGTCTGGCACTCAGGGGGGAAACTGCCAGAAAACTTGAAATGTGTTTCTCCAAACATTTCTTCTCTGCATATTTTTGCTGCTTTTGCAAAAAGTAGCGCTTCTGATTGATAGTCATGTTCATGCAGAGCATCTTTCAGCATTTGCTGCATGCCTTCTGGAAATACAAGAACAATGTTCTTGCCATCTGTCTGTTCTTGCACACCGGTGTCGGCAAAGTGCTCAAGAAGCCTGCTCTTGTTAATTGACACATCATGCCCAATATTTTGAAGACGGCGTTCATGCATCTCATGAAGATCTGAAAACTTGAACAGGTATGTCCCATCCTCAACGGCAAACTCAACATAAGACACCAACTCCACAAACGCTCTGGCATCTGCTCGTTCTCTTTCCGTGTTGGAAGAAACACCTTCACGGCGATGAGCCCGATGTCTGTTTCTGTATCGTGTTAAACAGTTCAGGTGGTACTTGGCTTCTAGGGCGATTAAATCACCCCCTGTTATTTTGTACAAGAGTTGGTCATCCTGCATATCAGTTGCCATCTTTCTGAGGGACTGATCAGCACCAAATGTTTGGAAGTTGTGTAATTTTTGGTCGCCTGTTTTTTCACAGAAGATGCACACACACTTGGCATCAAATACCGACTGCCGCTTTGACCGTCGCATCTCAAGAGCTTCGGCTTCATGTTTTCTTTTCCTCATTACTTGTCTGTTGAGTTTGGAATTGTTGAATTTCTGATGGCAAGAACGATGCCATGAGGCATTATTTTTCACAAAAGTTTCTACTGTTCCTTCTGTTACATATTCTACATCAACTGGCAGTGCATTTCTGAACTCCTCAACATTTCCCAGGAATGCAGCGTATACTTCTCTGGCATTACGTTTAAATCCTTTCTGTGGACAAGATAGTTTTTCCGGTGTAGTTTTCTTGCAGATTATGCAAGCACTCCAATCCATGATGACCTGAAATTGAAAGGAAATAGTCCACATAAGCATAAAAAGTACAATATCCAAACCAATATTATACGTTCCAATGCTGTAATTTGATAGAAAATTCATAAATACTTTTATTGGTTTCTTGCATTTCTAAATTTGAATAGCTAGACTAAGATCGCGTATATTGCAGGGAATGTATTGTTTGAACATGGTCTTAAATCACATTTGAGACCGGGCACCCTTGCATTTATCCCCTAATTCTTATGTTTTATTTTCATTTGTTTTGTTTTATTTTTTAATTTTTTTACACATTTGAGTAATGACATCACTGCAACATAGTGAGCTTAAAAAGGCTTATATATCAATTACCTGTTTCTTGAAATATTAAATTAATGACAAAATCTCGGCACAGTACTTCACAACCTTATGTTATACATTAATTTGCGCTAATATCTTGTTAGTCTATTGTGACGTCATTATGACGTCATTAAATACACTTCGTCATCAGATTTTTTGGAGCTTACCCTCTTTTTGATCCTTATACATGGGCAAAGCTTTGGTGAAAAAATTGTGCTTTTGTCCACAGTGTAATGGTCCTTGGCATTTTTGTTAATAAGGTACCTCACAAGTATAGGTAAATTGTGGTGGATATTGGCATCTGTGGTGCGTGTGGTAGAATGGTGTTTGGATGGGTGCATTAGTAGAGTGAAATGGCTGGGCGTGTGGCCTGTTAGTGTGTGTATGGTTAAATGGGCACTCCGCCACTGTTAGTCTGTCGGCCAGGTGAGGCCGCAGGTGGGCTCTGGGAGCCAGTAGAGTTGTCCAATGGGGCCCGAGGTTCCAGAGGATGGAACCGGGTAGCCCGACGCCAGAGAGGGTGGTAGTGGGGCAAGGGAGCCAGAGGGCCTTCCCCAGGTATGTTAGGGTAAGGAGCAGGTAAGCTCGGAGGCAACTGCAGTGGCGGAGGTGTGCAGGTGAGTAGACCTGCTGGTGAGCCACATGACCCAGCCCTGAAATTGTGCAAAGGCACAGGGAGGAAAATCTGGGGAGTGAGACCCCAAATTGATGAGCACCACAGTTTGGTCAATGGGAGTTCGGTTCTTAGAACCACATAGTGTAAGATGGCCAATGGTTTGGCAGGGAAAGACCCCGGGTAGAGTAAAGGTGTTAAAGTCATTTTAGAAGTATAGTTAGGATTGAATTCTCTTCGCACCATCTACAGCCACTCACCTGAGGTGATGATATGACTCCACACCATGGTTGTTTTGTTTTTCTGTGCAAATGTTTGGAATGGTGAGATGCATCATGACGTGGGGGTGACATTGTGCTTGTTGTTCCATCTCTTCCTCCTTATGAGGAATTGATGAGAAATTGGGCTGGATGGCAAATTTGGTTAGAGGGATTGGTAACCAATTTGGTATTAGGGGAGATATGGGGAAGACGAGACGATAGAGACGGAATTTGTAAATGTGTAGAGTTTTGTAAATATGGGGTAAGGGCAAGGGTAGGGTAGGTGACGGGGGGGGGGGGGGGGGTGACGTACGGTAGGGACGAGCTTTCTCCGCTCGCTCCCATGCGCACCTCACCTCTGCATTACCTTGAATTAATGTGTACCCTTGTGACCCTGCCCCGATGCTTGCTTTGTCTTTCCTTCCCCACTCACGGCTTGTTTCTTTTGGGTCCGGGGGGGAGTGCGCAGGTAGCGGCACTTGTGTGCCCGAGCCGCCGCTGCACAGCCTGCCTGGACCGGTACACCACCTTATGGACCGCACGACTTGCGGCCGAGCACCACTTTATGGACCACACGTTTTGTGGCCAAGCACCACTGATGGACCCCACGTGTTGGGGCCTGGCCCCTCTGCTGGGACCGGCCATGATGGCCAGAGAAGAGTTGGTTTGAGGACCATGGTGAGGTGGCCCCCTTTGCCATACAGGTGGACCACCCTTAGTTGGCCCCTGTTGGCCCTAAATAAAAATGGATGCGTTTTGTGCCTTTTAATTATTTGCAAATAGGCAGCAAGCCACAAGAAAGAACAACAGGAAGAAACATCGGACCAGCAGAGCAGAGGAAGCAGGAGCTGACAACCAGGTCAACAGTTTGTGTTCTTTATTGAAATGTGTGAAATGAGCACTGGATGGTGCTTTAATGCTTATTGGTGCTGATTGGTGCTTTGGTACTTTGTGCTGCTCTTGTGCTCGGGGGTGCACTGCAATATCAATTGTGCATCCCCGGGCATTTGAGTATGGTGTATCGGTGCAGTGCAGTGCATGCTCCTTCCTCTTTGCAAAACATCTTTCTTTTTGTCTCCCAAAATGACAGGTCCTGGGTTTGCAGTGTAAATCCAAATTAGTGTCTTGTAAATAATGCTCCCCACCGGCCAAATGTATAGTTTGAAGACTATTCCACAATTCGGTTATTCTGTGGGCGTGTGTCTGTTAGGTAGGATGCAACGTAGCAGGCGGGACATACATAGTTGTTTTAAAACTGTTGCACTCAAGGGTAAGGTTAATAGTCGAGGGCTACTACACCTGTGTCACATTAAGTAAAGTTATTTCGGACCGGGACGGCCCTAGAGGAAAAGACGGGTGCTGTGTTATGGTTTTTAGAACCTTCACGAGTAAATTTTAGTAAATGTTTCCCTTATAAATGTTCCCCCGTAAATATCCCCATCAATTGGCTTGTTAAAGATCGCACCCTAGTTAGTCCATGTACAACACGTAGCGAACCATAGGACCTCTCCGTAGTTATTTCATTATTGTGTGTTTCAGTTAAGGATCTGTTCCCAATAGTTGAATCTGCGTTGCATCAATCAAATAAGATAGGCCCCTTTCAATTTCCCCAATCGTCTCACCTGTGCTTCAAAAAAGCAGTCGGGCGGCGTTCGCTGCTCCTTGCCTTGATTCGGTTGTTGGCCCCAAACCGCCATTGCGCACACGGTCTCAAAGCCAAGGAAGAAGGGGGCGGGACCACAAGAACAAGGTGTGGCACTTCAACGCACCATCAGAGGTGGAGCCAGCGAGCCCTTACCAACCAACCAGGGCTGATGAAATACCATCACGGGTGTGGCTCTATGAAGCGCGGATTGATCTGGAAGCACGTAATATAAGCGCCAGCGCGAGCCTTTTGAGAGGGTCGACTTGGGTTGGAGACGGTGATTGGTGGGGTCTGGCTGAGAGAGACAAAGCTGCATGGAGCTCTCTGACGAGCTGCTTCGAAAAGCCCTACCGCGTGAACGAATATGTGCAGGTGCCGCCGGGTTTTCGCCTCGAGCCCGGAGCGTGGACTGGAGCCAACCTCGACGCTGCACACCGGCCCGGACCTTCCTACCCTGTCACCTGCATGGACCCTTCTCCTTCTTCCAATCATTCCTGCCTGCCATTCCCTGTCGTGTGAGTCTGTTTGTTTATCCTGGGGAATAATATAAGACTGCTTCAGGCTGCCCTGTCTTCTTCTTCTTCACTGTATATTACTTTCGTTTCCTCTTCTTCTTTGGTTTTGTACATAATTAATAAATGTCTGTTATTTCTTACCCCTTTTGGTTTCATTCTCCCCCGATCGCTTTAGTCCTTCCTTTCGATTGAGTACCTGTGGCACGATTTGGCCAACGCGCAGAATCGGGTTAGTCAATTGCTAACGGCTCGAATCGCGGATTGCTAAACCGCTCGGCAAATACCATCTTGTCCGTGGTTCGAGCGGTACTTGTCTCCCTGCTTTGCGGAGGGATTGGTAAAGGTATTCGGGAGAATACCTTGACCAATAACCCTGACCAATTTCACCCCGTGGAGGAGCGTTATAAGTACCAGGACTAGAGACGGCCAGCTTAACAGGCCAAGGGGATTGACCCCCCCCTTGCTAAGGGGAGTGCCGTCTCTGAGATCCGTAACAATATGTTAATGATTATGTCATAGGTGCCTCCATTATGATGTCATAATTCGACAAGTACAAAACTTCATCCGATCAAGATGAAAATTCTTGAGCATAATCTAGGAATAAATTAGCTTAGAAAACAAATAATGATGACGTCATCCGTCACGTGGTTTGGCCGCCATATTTGTCCAAAATTGCCGATAAAAAAGTACATTCCGGCAAGTCCTCGGTCTCTGATCGATTTTTCATGTCTGTTTATCTGTTTGTCACTGTCCTGCAGGTCACAATTCCAAACCAATCATCACGAAACTTCACGAAGTTGTATAGGTTGTTCCAATTGAGAAGCCTATTCATTTTGAGGTCAAAGGCCATCTGGAGGTCAAATTTCTAAAATCGCCATTTTAAATCAGATCGACTTGAAAATTGAATAACGTTTGTATATTGAGTCACTAAATTGGGAAACATACTATTTTGAGGTCAAAAGGTCAAAGGTCAACTTAAGGTCGAACTTCCAAAATCATGAATTTTCATCTGAAAACCCATCAATTTTTGTCCAATTGCCTTGAAAATTGAACAGCATTTGTATAGTGCCTCAATGAATGGGGAAACCAACTATTTTGAGGTCAAAAGGTCAAAGGTCAACTCAAGTTCAAACTTCTAAAATCACAATTTTTCATCTGAAAAACCGTCACTTTTCATCCTGTTGACCTGAGCTTTGATCAAGATCGTCAATTTTAATCTTGATGAAATGGACAATTTGCTGTATCAATGGAAAACTTTGGGGGGGGGGGGGTTTACAAGTGTGTTTTACAAGTTCCCATCTCTTACAGTTACTCTTTCCGACATTCCCTAAACTCACCTGCACTCCACCACCCCCCCCCCCCCCCTCCAGCGTCCTTAAATGTATTTTTGACTCGAAGGTCACAAGAAACTCATTTTGCAATAAACGTTCGTTTCCCATAAATCGTACAACACTTTCTAAAATCCAATCTCACCCCTCCCCTCCAAAACTTCCCCATCACTACTCCCCTACAAATCTCCCCCCTTGCCCCTCCCCTCCAAATCTTCCCCATCACCCATCTCTTTCAAATCTTCCCCCTTGCTCCTCCCCTCCAAATCTTCCCCATCACCCATCCCTTTCAAATCTTCCACTTTGCCCCTCACCGCCAAATCTTCCCCATCACCCATCCCTTTCAAGTCTCCCCCCTTGCCCCTTCCTTCCTAGACTCCCCCCTCACCCCCAAATCTTCCCATCCCTTTCAAATCCCCTTCTTGTCCCTTCCCTCCTAAATTCCCCCCTAACCCCTCCCCTCATAAACTCCCCCCTCACCCCTCCCCTTCAAATCTCCCCACCCTTATTTCTTCTCCATTTCCCCCCTCTCACCCCTCCTCTTCAAAGCATCCTCACCGCTTCTTCCCCCTTCCAAGTCTCACCTCCATCACTACCAACCTTCTGCCTCGCTCTTCCCCCTCCTCAAATAACACCTCACTGTGCCTCACCCAATCACCATCAAACCTTTTGTCTGCCGCATCCTTCCCTTTCTCCTAACTATTCAGAAATCTCTGACACACTGTCAACAGCTCTTCCCACCTCTTCCACATCTAATCCGACCCCTCCCCCCCCCCCCCTGTTCTGTATCCGATGCTCCCCGTTCCTCTTCATTAACGGTATGGACCTCGAACATCCGAGGCCTTCGCTCAAACTTGACTGATCTCTCCATACAGGTTGCTTCTGACAAACCAGATGTGATCTGCTTAACAGAAACTTTCCTCCTTCATGATGTCACTGATTCCTTAATATCTCTCCATGGTTACTCCCTCCTACGGTATGATAGACCTGAGCCTCGTCCTGGAGGTGGGGTTGCTATCTTTATCAAAAACTCTCTTCCTCACTCACCCTGCACTGCTCTCTCTCCACCTTACCCCCAGGAATCCCTTTAGCTATGGCTTCCCCCTTTTGTGCATACGTGTATTGCACCGTCCACCAAACAGTGCTGACTCCATCTACATCTCGCTGTCTGATAATATGGACCAACTTCTATCTCCTCATCACAACTCTCTCTTCCTCATATGTGGTGATTTCAATTGTCACCATGCCAGGTGGCTGGGTGTGGATACTTCTCTCACCAGCCATGGCTCCTCAGCAAAGGACTTCTGCGACGCACTGGGACTGACACAATCTGTCAATTTCCCGATCAGGATCTCAGTCAACGGAGCATCCTCTCTTCTGGACTTGGTTATGACTAACTTCCCTGCAAATGTCTGCTGCTCTTCTTCTGCTCCAATCGGCTCATCTGATGATGTGCTTGTTGAAGTGGACATCTCTCTGACCATTCTCAGAGAGCCTCCTCAGCATCGACGAGTCTGGCATTTCACTCAGGCCAACTGGCACGGTCTTCAAGCAGCCATCAATCATCTGGACTGGTCTCCCATCTCTACCGCCTCTGACATCAACTCATCCTGGGAATTCTTCCAAAGTAAATTGCTCTCTCTCTCTCATGCACAGATTTATCCCATCTCGTCTTCAGTTGTCATACCCTTCCTCCCATCCATGGTACACGGAATCTTGTGGTGAGGCTGTTGCCCAGAAACAACTTGCCTTCGTCTCCTGGAAAGCAAATCCAAATGGAAGGAAATCTCATTTCCTTTCACAAAGCCCGAAACAAGTGTGTGTCCACCCTCAGTAGAGCCAGGAAACAATATCTCACCGTTCTCAAGACCGAACTCTCTTATCTGTCTCCCTCTTCTAAATCCTGGTGGTGTTTGGTCAAATCTGTTTCTGGTGTTTGTTCCCCCTCCATCCTCTCCCTTACCTCAAACGGCTACACAGCTGACTCTGCATGTGAAAAAGCTGAATGCCTCAACTCTGTGTTTGCCTCTAAATCTTGTATCCCAAACCCATCCCTCTCTGTACCCACCGTACCCAGTCATACCCAGCTGCTCTTGGACTCTGTGTCCTTTCCTCCTGACAAGGTGGAAAAGTTTCTGTCAACCTTCGAATCTGATTTTGCAACTGGACCTGACGGCATCAGCCCACGGGTCCTAAAATCCTATTCTTCCGCTCTTTCACTCCCTCTCTCTGTTCTCTTCACCCTCTTTTGCTCAAGGTCATCTGCCATCTGCTTGAAATTCAGCCAACATCACTGCTTTACACAAAAAGGTGCAAAAACAGATCCTAGCAACCACAGACCAATCAGCCTTCTCCCAATTATCAGCAAAGTCATGGAATCCATCATTGCTTCAGATATGAAATCTTTCCTCTTCTCCAATGGCTTGATCTCTGATCATCAATTTGATTTCAGAACAGGTCACTCTACTCTGGACATGCTGCTTCTGCTGTCTCAACAATGGATGGAGGTCCTCAATGCCAAACAGGAAATTAGAGCCGTCTCCCTTGACATATCACGTGCCTTCGATACGGTCTGGCATCCCGCTCTGCTCACCAAACTCTCCTCCTTTGGTATCCATGGAAATCTCCACGCATGGCTGGTGGACTTCCCCTGTAGTCGTAGTCAACGTGTGGCCCTGGATGGGTGTCTCTCATCTCCTCTTCCTGTTCAGGCTGGAGTTTCCCAAGGCAGTGTTCTGGGCCCTGTGCTTTTTCTGGTCTTCATCAATGATCTCTCTGACTCTTGAAAATCCTATTTATCTCTTTGCTGATGACTCTACTCTCTGTCGCTCCATTCCTCATCCCTCAGATCGGCAGTCTGCAGCCTCCTCACTCTCTGCAGACCTGGACAAAATCACAGACGAGTCAAACAAGTGGAACATGTCTTTCAATCCTGACAAATCTCACACTCTTACTATGTCTCTCCGAAAAGATGGACTGGACAACCCTCCCATCTACTTTCTCAACAATCCTCTCCAAGAAGTTCTGTCGCTCAAGCTTTTGGGTCTCACTATCTGCCATGATCTTTCTTGGGAAAACCACATTTCCAAGCTGGCCTCCAAAGCCAGTCGCCGACTGGGCATCCTCTGCCGTGTGAAGTCCTTCCTTGGCACACCTGAGTTCCTCACCACATACAAGGCTTACATCCGCAGCTCAAGGGAATACTGCTCTCCCCTCTGGGCTGGTGCTCCTGCCTCACACCTAGCTTGTCTTCAAGCTGTTGAAACCAAGGCTTTCAGAATCTTTGGAATCTCCCGTGATGGAGCTATCTCCGAGGACCTTTCACTCACTCACCGCAGGCAGGTTGGTGGTCTTTCCGTCTTCTACCGACTCCTCTCTGGCCTTGCTCCCCCAGCTCTCTCTGGGCTCTGTCCCCCAAATATTCCTGCAGGTCGCACAAAATCTGCCTGCAACCCTCTTATGGTTAAACTGCCAAAATCAAAACTCTCTGCTCACCTTCACTCCTTCATTACTCTTTTCTCCCGCCTCTGGAACAAACTCCGTCACTTTTTTCAATCCCACCCCTCCCTCCAGGTCTTTAAAACAGCTGTTCACCACCATCTCTTATCTTCCACCATCCAAAACCTTGATCTTTTCTACCCCCGTTAATTTCACCCCAAATCCACTTTTTTGAAATTCCAACTTCTTTCCTGGAAGTCCTTGAAGTGTCCATATGTTTTATGCATCTCCCACCTCCCACAAAGCCCTCTCCCTCCCCACATTTCTCTCAATGCCCCTGCTCTCAAATGTTGTGTTTGTGTCCTTCCCCATCTCTCCCCATCTAGTCTACCGCTCCTTTTATTTTGTGTTTTATGTGTCGGTTTGACTTTTTGTGTGATTAATGTTAGCTCTTTCACGAGCCTCGATCTTGTATACAAAAAAAACCCAAAAAAAAGTTTTTCAAATTTCTAAAATCCTCAATTTTTATCCAATCTACCTGAAATTTGAATATGATTTTCTTGTCTGCTGACTGAAATCAACCACCAGCTATTTTTGAGGTCAACATTGGCCAAAAGGTCAACACAACCAAAGGTCAACAACAATTTAAAATTTCTAAAAGTCAATTTTCATCCAATTAACTTAAAATTTGAAGACTATTTGCAAATCAGGTCACTGAATTCAACCACTATTTATTTTTGAGGCCAAAAGGATGCTTTACTGAGTGCCATTCTACTTTTTTCTCTTTTGCCAATTGTTGCTCTTTGAGTGATTTTGCATCTGTCTGTTAGTCCCCACAGAATGAGCATGCTTTTCTCTGTAAACGTTGGTCTGATTGCCAAGAAATTTTCACCACAAGAGCGCCTCCTCCTGTATAATTTGTTTATGATAGTTATGACGTCATAGGTCACGTGGTATGGGCGCCATCTTGGAAAAACCGAAAAACTTTGCACCTCTTTATTTCCTAAACTGCTCCATGGGAAAATTTGAAACGTGGCGCATTGTGAAGTACGCCTCATAACGAACAACACACATTCCTGATTATGTCATTGGTGTATTCATTATGACGTCATAATTAGACAAGTAGAAAGCTTTATCCAATCTGTTTGAAATTTATTGTGCATGATCTACACAAACATTGTCTGGGGGAATTAAACTAACCACGTCATTGGTCACGTGGTTCGGCAGCCATATTGGATTGAACATAAATCCATGGCATCAATAAACCACAGAAACTCATCAGCTAATAAACACCACACAAGCCACAAACATGTCCTGGCGAGGGTCTGCATTCTCCGATTGCTCTTTCTTGTTTATTTTTAGGACAGTCAATGAGGGCATCTGCCCGTTGTAATGGGCAGGGACTACGCGGAGGCACATTGGTGATGCAGTTGCATTGCTCTAGGTCTCTATACAATTATTAATGATTTTATTGGTTTATAACCGAGGATTTGATGTAATAACAAAATATCACAATGTGTATGTTTTTGTTATTGGTTGGTGTTCCACGGACGGTAAGCTTCGCTCGGCTTCATCATCACAGAACTAACGTATAAACTTTATATTCTCAAAGTGTGGCACTTGTATTTTTCTGACATCCAGAAATGAAAAATACATTTTCTTCCACTTCAGATAGAAGAGGCTCTCGACTCTCGAAGTGAAAGGCTCTCGGATTTCTTTTGTCCTCAACCCATATATGAGGGGATCCGCAATGGGTGATGCAAACATGCAGATAATGTAGAGGATTAATCTGAATGAAATACTATGATCTCTTAATCTCACCGATATCACAAACGCCATTCTTGAACCCACCTTCACAACAAACACCATGATCTGTGTAAAGCACGTGTGCAGGGCCTTGTTACTGAATGTGCTTGAACTGGATTTTCTACACACGAGGATGATTCTCCAGGAGGTAAAAATGATGGTGGTGGTTGACAAAATGTACACAGAGTATGCAAGAATGAGAACATACATGTTTGCAAACATGTTTTCTCGACAAGAAATTTTAAGTAGGAATCCCAGCAAGCAAAAACCTTCTGAAATGAAAAGTTGGTGTTTGCAAAAGTACAAACGTGATGCAAAAATTCCGTTTAGCATTTTAATTAAAATTGCAATACTGATGGCACCGAAACCTACGAGGCACCACATTCCTTTTCTCTTCGTTGTCCAAACTGCATAGGAAAATGGCGAGAAAATGGCGCAGTATCGGTCCATGTCCATTACCCACTGGATCAGTAGTTGAGATGCAGATAGAACATCAATACAATACATATGAAGGAGACATTCAGTAAAGGACACTCGTCTTTTTCCAGCCAAGAGTCCACGTACAAAGGTGGCCAGGGTCACGAATATCCAGAGTGCATCTGCGATGACACAAAGTGCGATGTAAAACACCATGGGTTTATCAAAACGCCGCACCATGCAGGCTCCGAGCACCCCCAGGTTTAACATCACAGCGAACAGAGCCAGAGGTACCAAGGAGTGGATGATCACCCTCCAGGGTCCCTCATGGGGGAACGAAGAGGCATCCAGGGTGATGAACGTGGGGTACATGTACGGATCGGTCTCATTCACATTATTTTGAAATCCACTTGAAGAATCTCGATCGCTCTCCTCCATAGTTCAATTTATCAACGACGAGTTGAATACCAAGCTGGGGGCAAGTGGGGGGCACAGGTTGTGGAGGAGAGAGTAAGGGAGTGGTCAGAGTGAAAGGGGGAGGGGAAAGACATGTTTTGGGGAGGGGGGAGGGGGTGGTGGTGGCTTTGACAGGCCCCTCCATTTTGCGGGGAGGGGAGGGAGGAAGGGATGGAGGAAAAATGTACCGGTGTGAAGTGTTTTAACCTCAGTGTTACCCAGATAAAAAAAATTGTAATACCCTCTGCCACCAACACCAGATGGCGCTACACGGTAGACATTTACATAGATAATTTACGCCCCTTCCCCGGCCCTCACACCCCTGCCTGAGGCCGCGGCCACATTGCCTATGATACCCCCCACACAAAGTTGTATTTGTACCCCAAGTAAAGCATTTATTGCTGGAGTAGCAGGCGTTGCTCAGGTGAAAAAGAAACATTAACATTAACATATTTGAAATGAGGGCAAATATAATGGAAAAGCAATTGCATCCATATCAGAATCCATCACAAATGTCAAATCATTTTACCTTTTCGTTGAATATATGCTGCTGAATGTGCCATAGATTACGTTTCTGAGTTAAGTTTGATGACGTTCAGGATTCAGGAAGAAGACTTACAGGTACCACCAACTTTGACCGCTTGCAGAATTGTTTGGTTGAATCTGAATTGTTTGATTCATTTGTGTTCAAATGTCTTGTAATTGTTTTGTATTTATTTATGCGTATGTGTACTTGTATATAACTTTCATTAATGAAAAAGGCCTAGGCACTATAGAGTGATATATATTTAATCCCCCAGAAATCGACCTTTTTTTCAAATATATATATATTTAAACAATCATACGCAAACAAGAAATCGACCCCCCCCCCCCCCCCCACACACACACACACATGGCTCTCTTATAGTATAGATGCCTCGATTATTTTGTGGTTGCATTTCCAAATGGGAGCACAGATGTCTCAATTGGTGAAGGAGAGACCTGATATAACAAAGGGGAAACATAACAACGTAACCTGATACAGGATCATTCATGTTAGAATACCGATTGTCCTTCAGTCTAGACTCTGGATTATTTCTGTTTGAGAAATACATCAAGTAAATCTGACATCATTGAAATATCGGGGTATTTCATAACAGATCTTAACTTTTGTTTTTAAATAACTTTGCATGTATATTGCAAAAATGAGAAACTGCACGTGTTTTTCCAGCTTTTTTTTTTTGCAGTGGTTACAGAGAGTACTGGGACGAGGAAAATAAAGAAGGGGAAAGAAATAGGGAGTCAAAAGGAAAATCCTCCCTGCCAGGTTTATCTATGGACCAGTCAGTGTGCGTTTTGGGGAGGGGACGGAGGGGTTCTGCACGTTTGTAGATCTCAAATCATTCGGATAGAAAGTATACGGAGCAATAAAAATATGAAATTCACGTTTCAACAAGCATTCTGAGTATTGCACTGCAATGCATGTCCCCTACCGGCAGTCTGTCGTCCGGAAAACACCGGTAGGGGACTAATAAGCCCACAAGGTCTCTCCGTGGAGCAGCCTGCATGCATTGCACTGTGTGGATTATATAATTACCAACTCATGCTCTGAGGTAACTCGGCTAAAAATTATCCGATTTGCACCAAATAAAGTTTATGAATGGTTGCACAGACCCCTACTTCTCACTAAAAGTAGAAACAGAATATAAATTGGAGCTAAAATAAGCCCGCAAGGTCGCTCCGTGGAGCAGCCTGCACGTATTGCACTGTGTGGATCATATAATTACCAACTCACGGTCTGAGGTAACTCGGCTAAACATTATTCGAATTGCACCAAATAAAGTTTATGAATGGTTGCACAGACCCCTACTTCTCAATAAAAGTGGAAACAGAATGTAAATTGGAGTTAAAACAAGGAATATCAACAGCTTTGTCTTGCCGCACTCCAAATTATAGTCCGGAAAACTGTTGGGGAAATTACCAAAGTTCAAAGTGCCATAACTTTGTCAAAAATGATCGAAACGTCGTGAAGTTCGAACTTGATCTGTAAATTATCATGAGGAAACCATGTACCAAGTTTGAAATCATTAGCATTAAGAGTCTAGAAAAAAAAGTCCAGAAAGTTGTTCTTTGCGTGACGGACTGACAGACGGACAGACTGACAGACTGACAGATGGACAGACGGAGGGACTGCGTGCAAACCTATAGTCCCCTCCGGTGTACACCGGTAGGGGACTAATAAGACTACGAGTATACTGTTCATAACAGTGGTATGCTTCTGAACATTTCATTGGCTGTAGTATTGTTTTGAATACAAATATGGCTGTCATTTTTGCTAACATAATGAAACACCTCTCTTAATCGCTTGCTCTGTTTGCTGAATGGCTGGGCAAGTGGTTTGCAAAATGGTTGATATGGAACAGATGCATTTGAAATCGGTACCAAGCAATAGCAAGTCAATTGTTAATGGAACACGACCCTGGCTGGCCTCGTCCTACTTCCTTCTTTCTCGCTTAATCTTGTCTTGGACAAAAGTTGGACACAATTCCCGAGGATTGATTGATATTCTTCTTCTTCAAGTATTAATCTTGCTGAATTCCTTGCATCTATCTATAATTCCAGTAATCTCTGTGTGAATGTCTGTGTGTGTGTCTGTGTGTGTGTATGCGACCGCTGTTTCTCGACAACTACCGGTCCGATATACTTGAAACTTGCCAGGTATATTGCTGGGGACCCGAGGATGTGCCTTTTCAAGGTTTTAAATTAATCGGAGAAGTAGTTACCGAGCTATGGCGATTTCTTTACCAAACTCCGCAAGCCGTTCGCTTTGGACCAAACCATTGCATGTAAATAGAGGGGGGGGATTGTCACCGTACTCGCAGGCCGTTCTCTTTGGACCAAACCATTCCATGTAAATAGAGGGGGGGGGGGGGGGGATTGTCACCGTACTCGCAAGCCGTTCGCTTTGGACCAAACCATTTCATGTAAATAGAGGGGGGGGATTGTCACCGTACTCGCAAGCCGTCTGCTTTGGCTTTGCGAATGAACCAAACCATTTCATGTAAATAGAGGGGGGGTTTATAATTTTAGATATATATATAGTACGGGCATGCCCTAGTATCACAAATCCTATTAAATTTTAACATTTGTAATTATGCCATTATCTGAGGAATGTGGGATTTTAAATTTTTAAATAATCGACATTCAAATCTTTGCCATTCAAACTTTTGCCCTATTGCAAAGTTCGTCTAAATTTTATTGACATGACGAATAATAAAAAAAAAAATCAGATTCGTGTCGACCGAAGTTATGTCACATCTTAAAACAACCTCTGACTCCCAATGGTATTTGATTCAATGTAATTTGTCATGTGACCGATGTCACACTAAGCTTTCAAAAATTCAACACAACCAACACTCATGTACGTTTTTTTAATTGAACTGATCAAAAGAAACTCTGATTAGTCACAATACAATCCTGAACTCATGTGATGCTTGCTTTATTGATGCCGGAGATCACCATGCTCTACATCCTGTAACTATAATCAGCCGTGATGTTTTCGTTGACCAAAACATTTATAACTATGAGCTAGCTATTCCACCATCTCTTATATCCCGCATGTGCCCATTTTGATTTTCAGCACAAGCATTAGAGCTTGAAATACGTGATAATGGGTCCTAGTTTGACACCTATAAGTTTGACACCAACACCTATAAGACAAATTCTCCATCAACACCTATAAGACAAATTCTCCCCAAAATTATTAATCACCGCTATATTTTATGTTCTGCAAACAATTTGAACCATTTATATTTGAATTAAACAAGTTATGCAATTCTCAGTTTAAAACACATTCCCAATGTAATTGGAAGCGAAATGCATTCTAATAAACTTAAATATTCCATTTGAATCATCCTCATCTGTTTCTTTCCAAAACATTAATGAAGTTTACAAATTCATGGTTTCCACTAGAAACTGGCTACCCTCAATATAAAATTCAACAAAATGTAAATTTACAATGTAGAGAAGGAATCTTTGCCGTTTACAAGGAAATGCTGGAACTCACAGCTTAACATACAATCAAACGACTGCACACACTCTTCGATGTAACGCCCTGTCTGCAAAATACTAGACTAGAGCGAGTCCATGGTGAAATAGAGAATGATGTGCTCCCTCTGAGCTTACAGAGTTTAAACTGTTTTTAGAAAACGTGTCAACGTAAAGAATCTGAGCCTTTATTTTTATACCAGCACGAAATTTCATGCAGTTTTCAATGTTTTTTTGTTACCAATATATAACCCTAACTTCATGTTCTTTAAAAGCATGAACTTCAGTGAAATTGATTATAACTGTGATTATTGATTATAAATATTTATATATTTATAATTGCATTTTTATTATAAATTGATTATAAATTGATCTCAATTATAAATTGATTATTTATTATAATTATAAATTGATTATTAAAATTATTTTTATTTATTATAAATCAATAGATTATAAATTATAGATCTATAATCAATTAATTACATTGATTATAAATCAATTGATTAGATTGATTAATCCTCAATTGATTATAAATTGATTATTGATTATTTTTATACCAGCACGAAATTTCATAGTTTAAATGTTGTTGTTTTTTACCAATATATGACCTTTACTTCATGTTCTTTAAAAGAATGAACTTCAGTGAAATTGATTATAACTGCGTAACGTCTTCGGTTGAACGAGGTACAAGTGAACTGGCTTGAGATTTTAATTTAAATAGCTACGTAATTAAAGCTGATGTGGGAGCAGAGATAGTGCAGAATCTGCACGTTTTTTTTAAACAAAGCACAATATCTTTTCAAATAACTGATTACTGGTAAAATTACAAAATCTTTTTGTTTCCATCATCATCGATGATAAAGAAACTCAGTTTCACATCACGCCGTTTTAACAGCATGTTTTGCACAAAATACCATTTGGAGAATTGTAACAAACATTACAGGTTGTTGAAAAATATTTGTCATCGTAACACTTGTTGGAAATAAAAAATTATGTTTCGTTAATGTGAGTACGTGTGGGTTAATGTCGAGCATGGATTTGTAAGTTTATTTCATGGAATTAGTTTAGATTTGACAATTTGAAGAGGATAATGTCTTTCGGGGGGAAAAGATTATCAATAAACATAAATTTAGTTTAATTGTGTTTAAAACATGTGACATAAAACTACCTGTTAAAGCCACTTACAAGCTAATCAGTAATTTGAAAACAATTGCTTATCGCTCGATCTTTAATGTAAACTCTCATCACAGACAACTCATCAAACAATCTATTGTTGCTTCCATTCTCCGAATCTTGTAACCTCAATACTTTCCAACCCCAAAGCACATTGAGGGTAAAATCAGAAGCCAGTGAAAATGGATCCTTCAGATTCCGCATCTCAATATTTTAAATATATGTTTCTAATTTTCACCCAGTTTGTACTGGAAAATTTCCCGTATTAAAATATTATTGGGACAAAAAACATCAACGCTCTGCAAGACAAAGTAACATTCACAATTCTGATATCCGGCTGATCTCTCTTGTTACAAACTGATCACTTGTCTCACCATCTTTGGTGATGTTTACTACACATTGTCCATTAACCAACAATCTCACATCTCCTTATGCCACGGTTGTTCAAATTTGGGTTCTCTATTTTCCCTTTATACAAGGAATCAAGACGGTATAGCTTGGTGCAACAATATTCCATTAAAATGATGTTGGAAGAATATAAATGGTCTTCCCATTTGAGAGGTTGAATGTGGATATTACGAGTGTAAGACAATAGGAAATATAATACGTATTTACAAATATTAGAGCTGGCAGAAGAATAATTATCCTTTGTTTTTACATGCAAATTAAACGAATCACTTTGTACAATTACTATACTATGGTACAGCAATGTGTGCAATGTAATTTAAATCCAAACACGTTATGGAATTGGGAAGTTCTGAAGAGTAAACATTTAGCAATTCTGACAAAGCAAGAAATATCACAGGAAATTTCGCATTTCAACTCAAACGTGTTTACGCATTACTCGATTCGATATCATTACCCATTACTTTCCTTGTTGTTCAGATTACCATCACAGACTGTTATGAATACCTTGAGTCGAAATCACGACGTGGCTTCAAAGATCCTTTGCTTTCGAATGAAGCTATTTCCTGTCCTTCATCCAATATATACTCACTTGTTGGGAATACAAGGTCACTATGAATGTGTCAATTAATTCCCTTGATTACAAACTCCCAAATTATATGAAATTATGGATATGATGATGATTTTTTTTTGGCAATGCACAATACAAACTGAACTAGAGGGCTGCGATTGGAGATCGCTGATGATTCCCGGTATAGCCAACTCGTAATGTTATCCAATTAGTGGCACTTGAAATTCTGCCACACAATGAAATTTTTTTAACATTGTCCAGGACGTGAAAGAACAAGACTTGGTAGGGCGTATTCCCCCGCCAGGATGAACAGTTTACGTTTTGTATCCCACTGATAGGCCGGATCTGGATCTGCACCTGAACCTGAACCAACATCGAATTGGCTTGTTCTTGTCACCTAACCAACTCATCCATTAAGTTTTGTCCGAATCCGACTGCAACTTTAAGAGATATCCTGCACATAAAAACAGACAAATGTGAAAACATAACCTCCATCCATCGCAGATCCATCGCAAATGGTGGAGGCAACAATGAAAAAGAAGATAAGAGAAGACTTCAGGAATTGTAACACTCGGCAGATAAAGGAAACGATTAGAAAAACGACAGAATCAGAAGAAAACAAACAAAAAAACGATATGATAGCAAACAAAGATTCAGAACACTGTTGGACAAAAATGGACATGAAATTAAAGATCAAGACAAAATACTACAATGAAAAAAAGAATTTTATGAACAGCTTTACCACAGTGACAAAGGTGTTAAAGAGTTGCATCAAACAACAACTGAAGAGACACCAGACATCACAAACTGGGTAATATGAAAAGAGGAAAGGCACCAAGGCCAGATAACATATTGTCCTGTGATTCCCCTCGGTAAAGATCGGAAAATCACAGATAGCAATCGAGCGTTAATGGAGGCGTTCAATTCAATAGCGGATTTTATATATACATGCGGGAGGAAGAAACAAGAATAAGAGGCCGAAGCTTACCTGTCGCGTTTGCCGCCAGGCAGTCTTCGGCAAGTAAACTCAAACCGAGGCGAGATTAAAAATGTACAAAAATGCCGGCTTTATTAAACGGAATGCCGGTAATACAAAATAAAATACGCAATAATAAATAATGTCCTAAATTGGGACGTCCCCACAACAGACTTGAAACACAAAACACAAACAAACTACACTGCCCAAACTAAAAATTTCACCGAGAAACCGAGAGAATTCACCGAGTTTCAGGAAACTACCAAGTGATATTTCTTTGTTTTTATTTTATTAGTTATGTGCACGTACACTTTAAACATGTATATACATGTGGGATGTGGGATATATACATGTGGGGTGTGTGTGTGTGTATATGTGTATGTGTGTGTGTGTGTGTGTGTGTGTGTATATATATATATTGTTGTGGTTTTGAGAATAAAGGATGACCCCCCTCCCCACCCCCCCTCTCATAGGTAGACGCACCACAACATGTAGCCTCGCTGTAGTATAGTTATTTCTTAGTAAATGTAAGGTAGTCTCCTTTCCTGTGTTGGTTTTGCGTTGAGTAGGCCAGTGAGCTTAGGTGTTCTTTTGCGCTGGAATGCCACGTGCTCGGCCTGAACAAGTCTGGCAAGGCCGAAGGGAGGAGCTGCAGGAGGGAGTGGCCGGTAAGCAATGAGCTGACAATCAGAGCTCAAGGGGAGTGGCTAACCACGGCAATGGGAGGCGGAGCATGGAACATTCAGGTAAGGCCGGGGCGGAGCTATAAAACCCTGGTCCGGGCCCCCGCGTCAGTCAGTCGCCCAGCCCATGAGTTCAGTTGAGTGGGAGGATCGTGAGAGTTGAGTCAGAGCCCGCGAGAGCCAGAGAACGAGTGGATTGAACTGTCTTGATATAGCCGCGCGGTACACAAACTTTCCCCGTGCCCTGTGCTCTGCGCTCTGCTACCAGTATAAATCGTGCTTGTGAAGACGACCTGTTCTGGGCCACAGACGCGCGATCTCCTCCTGCCTGCGTTTCCCTGATAGGTGCCGTGACCACCAGAGGGCCACGCCGGGCGAGCTGTCCCGGAGCGACGGACAGCAAGGTGCGTTTGGCACGCGAACTTCCTTCCTTCTTTTTCCACGCATGAGTGAGAGGGCCCTGTGTCTGGGTAAAAATATGTTAACATCGTTTAAGCATCTGCTCTGTGCCCCCTTTCCTTTATCCTGATCACTGTACATTATAATAAATTGTGTTCTTCCTCTTATTTGACCGTTCCCGTCCCTTCCATTAATTGGCCTAGCATATTACGAATAAAACCACTCGAATCGGGTTCCATAAAGGTAACGGCACGAGTCACGTGATACGCACACCGCTCGGGCGTATTCGATTAGCGTGGCTTGTGCGAGGTCTGGTCCCCGTTTTCGTGGCAGCATGGGTCAAAGGGATGTGCGGCGTCGACCCGATACCCTTTTTCACGCTTACTGCGGAAGTGACGATTCGGCCTCGTGGTTTAATCACCCCTTTGTGACGTGGATGGGCTTCAGGAGATCCGCAACAACACACACACATATATATATATATATATATATATATATATATATATATATATATATATATATATATATATATATATATATATATACATACATATATATATATATATATATATATATATATATATATGTGTGTGTGTGTGTGTGTGTGTGTGTATGTATATATATATATATATATATATATATATATATATATATATATATATATATATATATATATATATATATATATAGTTATGGTTTTTAGAACCTTCACTTTGTAAAATAATAATTCTTGTAAATATCCCCCTTTGTAAAGGTTGCACCCTAGTTATGCCATGTACAACACGTGGACACCATCGATTCTTCTTTAGTTATTTCATTCGTGTGCGTTTCAGGTAAGGATCTGTTTCCAATCGTTGAATCTGCATTGTATTAATCAAATAACCTAGCCCCCTGCTCCAATTCCTATTCCTATTCCATTCATATTGCGGCATAAACTGCACTCCACAACATATTGCACTTCTCTGCTAGCTGCAGCGCCCGTCTCAAGACGCCATTACGCACGCGGTCAAGTTGGAGAAGAAGGGAGGAGCGGCCAGGAACCGAGGCGTGGCGCCATCAACGCGTCATGAGGGGAGGTAAGAATTAACCCTCGTGACCAATCCCGGCCGAGGCGTGTTCACCGGTAGGCAGAGCAAAGCAGACGTGGCTTAATACGCGAAGCTTGCAATAAAAGGGCGAGCGCAAAGCCTTTTCACGCAGAGAACAGATGCGGGGGAGATCGGCAGATGCGAGAGAACAGCACAGAGGCGGCAAATACTACTGGCGCTTTGTGGCGAAATTTGCAGAGTTGGCCCGGCCCCTTCACCGGCTTACGGAGAAGGGGACGAGATTTAATTGGACAAGGGAGTGCCAAGAGGCCTTCCTAAAATTGAAGGGGTGTTTGACATCCGCACCCATTCTAGCTTACCTCACTAGTGACGGGACCTTTACCCTGGACACGGATGCAAGCCAGGAAGGATTGGGCGCAGTTTGTCGCAGACGCAGGAGGGCATGGAGAGAGTGATTGCTTATTATAGTCGGGCCTTGAGTAGGCCCGAGCGAAATTATTGCATCACTCGCAAAGAGTTATTGGCTATGCTGGCTGCCATGAACCATTTCCACCCGTACTTGTACGGGCGGAAATTTCTGGTTCGAACTGACCATTCCTCCTTGCAATGGCTCCTTCGGTCAAAGGAACCGGAGGGCCAAATTACAAGGTGGTTGGAAAAGTTGCAGCAGTACGTTTTAATGTGACCCATAGGGCCGGGAAGGCCCATGGGAATGCCGATGCACTCTCTCTGCATCCTTGTCTGGGTGTAAACTGTAAATTTTGTGCGAGACACGAGGAGAGGGAGCAATTGGGCGATTCTGCCCCGATCATCGTCGTCCGTGCAACCCGGGTGAGAGGGCCAATTTTGCCACTAACCGCAGATGAATAATTCGGAACATGGGCATGGAGCACGGCCCAGCGGGAGGACTCCGTCCTGGGACCGATGTACGAATGGGTCAGATTGGGGCAAAGACCTAATGGGGAAGAGGTCACCCCCCTCGGGGCACCAGCAAAGGCATATTGGGCTCAGTGGCAGACCCTGGAATTGAAGGACAACATCTTATATCGCAAGTGGGTGGAGGTTCCCTCTGAGAGAACTTCCTGGCTGGTGATAGTCCCTAAATAAATTGAAGAACACCATATTACAACAGGTGCATGGTACCCGCTCTGGCGGCCATTTGGACAGGACAAAGACAACATCTCGGGTCCACCGGAGGTTATATTCGGTTAATATGGGGCACGATATACAGGACTGGTGTCGGAGATGCGACGCCTGTACTGGTAAAAAGGGACCAGCATGGAGGATGAGGGCCCCCCTTCAATTACACCAGGTGGGGGCCCCCCTTGAGCAGGTGTCTATGGATCTTCTAGGACCGCTACCCCGCACCCACCAAGGTAATAAGTACATCCTCGTAATGGACTATTTCACCAAGTGGCCGGATGCCTATGCCCTCCCCAACAAAGAAGCCGGGGTGGTAGCACAGTCCTTCGTGGAAGGATTTGTATGTCGGCATGGGTTTCCACAGGAGCTGCACACTGATCAGGGCCGAAATTTTGAAAGTCAATTGCTAAAAGATGTGTGCAGACTCCTGTCAATTAGAAAAACCAGAACAACGCCCTTGCGGCCACAATCTGACGGGATGGTGGAACGGTTCAATCAAACATTGATCCAACAACTGGCATTGTTCTCCACCACCCGTCAGGATGACTGGGACGAACATCTCCCGTATTTGTTAATGGCCTACCGAACTAGCCAGCACCGGGCCACCGCATGCAGTCCAGCGTTGCTTATGTAAGGGCGGGAGTTGCGGGCTCCCGCCGACTTGCTATGCGGTCCCATGCCAGACACCACTGATATCCCGCCGAGGGAGGGTTACGCACGTCACCTGGAGGAAGGCATGGAGAGGGTCCATGCCTTCGCCGGCCACCAGCTCCATCTGGCGGGGGCCAAGATGAAGCGCAGGTATGACCACTGGAGCCAGGGGAGTCAGTACTCCCCGGGGATGGATTTGGTTCTTCAATCCCCGGAGGCGGAAGGTTAGGTGTCCGAAACTCACCTCTCCCTGGCAAGGCCCGGGGGTCGTCCTGTCGCAAGTCTGTGACGTGGTTGTTAAGATCAAAATGGGGCCACGAGCCTTCCCTCGGATCGCCCATGCCGACCGGATAAGACCCTACACCAGCGAGCAGGCGCCCTCGTGGATTGCCTCGGCTTTAGATGACGAGGCAGGACCCAGTACCTCTAACGAAGGGGGCTCGTAGTGCCAGAGGACTGGGGGTGATAGGGGGAGATGCTCGATGTAGAGGGATAGTTAATTTACCATCCCTCACATTCTATGAGGGGCAAAGGAGCTATAGGATTTATGGGGTATGGCTGTGAAAACTAGCCTGGGAGGGTTAGGTTATAATGTTCGGGTTTAGAAATGACCATTGACCATAGGTAACTGTAGATTTAAGTCGCGACATCATACCTGTAGTAGGGGATGCAGGTAGATTAGTTTGTATGATAACGATGTGGGATGTGCAATAGTTTAAGGGGCGACTGGGAAGCACGAGTTTCAGAAGGGAGTAGTTAAATCAGATGATGCAGTGTGTGTGAAGGAAGTGTATTGAGCAGAGTATGGTGAAAGGTGTGATTGTGCATTGAGTTGAGTGTATTGTATTGAGTGAATGGTCCTGGAGGGAAGGAGGGTGCAAGTTCCACCAGGTGTGTGTGAGCACCAGGTGAGTGTGCAAGTGCAGGTGAAGCACAGGTGTATGGAGAATGGTTGGATGAAATAGATGGTCTGGAGTGAATGGAGTATGGAATACATGGAGTATGGAATAGATGGAATGGAGTATGGAATGGATGGTGTGGAGTGAGTAGTGTGGAATATGTGGAGTGGAGCGGTTCGTGCGAAAGGAGTGGATAGGGAAGATGGACCCCTTCACGAATACCCGGGGAGGGTAGTTTAAAAGTAGGTAGAGGGAGTAGGTAAATTGTGGTTGGATATTGGCATCTGTGGTGCGGGTAGTTGCATGGAGGTGTTGTGTTGGGTGCATTAGTGGAGTCAATTGGCTGGGCGTGTGGCCTGTTAGTGAGTGTGATTGAATGGGCACTCCGCCACTGTTAGTCTGTCGGCCAGGTGAGACCGCAGGTAGGCTCGGGGAGCCAGTAGTTGTTCAATGGGGCCCGAGGATCCAGAGGACGGACCCGGGTAGCCCAGTGCCAGAGAGGGCACCGAGTGGGGTGAGAGCGCCAGAGGGCCAGAGGGCCTTCCCCAGATAGGTGAGGGTAAGGAGCAGGTAAGCTTGGAGACAACTGCAGTGGCGGAGGTGTGCAGGTGAGCGGACCTGCTGGGAGCGCCACACGACCCAGCCCGGAAATTGTGCGAGGGCACAGGGAGTAGAATCGGGGGAGTGAGACCCCAAATTGGTGAGCACCACAGTTTGGTCAATGGGAGTTCGGTTCTTAGAACCACATAGTGTACGATGGCCAATGGTTTGGCAGGGAAAGACCCCGGGTAGTGAAAAGTGTGTTAAAGTCATTTAGAAGGTAGTTAGGAGAAAGTCTCTTCGCACCATCCGCATCCACTCACCAAGGTGACAGGACTCCACACCACCGTTTTTTGCAAATGTCTGGTATGTAAGACACATCATGACGTGGGGGTGACATTGTGCTGATATTCCATCTCTTCCTCCTTAGGAGGGATTGATGAGAAATTGGGCATGATGGCAAATTTGGTGAGAGGGATTGTTGATGAATTTGGTATTAGGGGAAATATGGGGAAGACAAGACGTAGCGCCGAATTTGTAAAATGGTGTAAATATGGGGTAAGTAAGGGCAAGGGTAGATTAGGTGGCACCTCACCTCTGCATTACCTTGTGGTGATGTGTACCCTTGTGCCCTTGCACCCCGCTAACTCTGCTATGTCTTCCTTCCCCACCTATGGACCGTGCTCTCTGGGCACTGAGGGGAAAGCATGTAGGCGCCGCAGTTGTGTGCCCACGCCTCCGCTGCATGCCTGCCTGGACCTTGACACCACTTATGGACCACACGTTTGTGGCCAAGCCCACTTAAGGACCACACGTTTGTGGCCGAGCACCACATCATGGATCACACGGCTGTGGCATGGCCACTGCTGGGGAATCTTGCTTGCGGACCACGGTAAAGGTGGCACCTATGCCAAGCAGCTGGACCACCCTAGTTGGCCCCTGCTGGCCATAATTAAACAAAACAAGTGGACACTTTTGTGCCCTTTTTGTGTTTTTGTTATCTCTCAAATAGGCAGGAAGTCAAGAAGACACCCAGAACATCGGCCCCAGCAGAACATCGGCTGTGCAGCGAGGACGCCAGTGTGACGTTTTGAACTGTATAACTGTGCACTGGATGGTGCTTTGTGTTTTTTTATTGGGTGCTTTATGGTGGTGCTTTTGGTGCTCTGAGATTGCACTGCAATATCAATTGTGCATCTCGGAGCACCCGTGGGTATGGTGTACCGGTGCAGTGCAGTGCATGACCTCTCCTCTTTCCAAAAACTCTGCTTTGTTTCCCAAAAGAACAGGTCCTGGGTTTAGTTTTGTAAATACCAAATAGTGTGTCTTTGTAAATAATGCTCCCCACCGTCCATGTGTAGTTTTGAGCATTAATTCCGTGATTCGGTTATCCTGTGGGCGTGAATCTGTTAGATAGAATGCAAATCTGTCAGATAGAATCTGTTAGATAGCAGGCGGGACATACTTAATTGTTTTAAAACTGTCGCACTCAGGGTAAGGTTAATAGTAGAGGGTGACTACACCTGAGTGTCACATTAAGTTAAAGTTTTTGTCGGCACGGGATGTGCCTGGAGGAGAGACGGGTGCTGTGTTACGGTTTTTAGAACCTTCACTTTGTAAAATAATAATTCTTGTAAATATCCCCCTTTGTAAAGGTTGCACCCTAGTTAGGCCATGTACAACACGTAGGACACCATAGATTCTTCTTTAGTTATTTCATTAGTATGTGTTTCAGGTAAGGATCTGTTTCAAATCGTTGAATCTGGGTTGTATTAATCAAATAACCTAGCCCCCTTCTCCAATTCCTATTCCATTCATGGCGAGATCTCGCGAGATCTTGGAGACGGCGGCAGGGATTTTCGAAGCTCCACACGGTCTCCACGTTTTTCGAAGTTAAGTCTGTTCACAATTGTATTTTGTCGAAACTGTATTTATCTTTCGGTGTGTGAAGTTATTGTGTGCAACTTTGGTTGTTTCTCGGTGTTTATCTTTCATAAATTGATCGTCTGTTTGCCGTGTCGCGAGCAAGGCCTTTGCCGCGTCGCGAACGATTTGAAATCGAAGTTAAGTGATTGTTCCCATTTGTATTTTCGTTAAAACTGTATTTATTTATGGTGTTGTACGTATATTGTGTCTCGACGAAGATTTTCCGGTGCAAATCTTTCATACCTGTATTGAAAATCGTGTTAATTCGTGTCGTGTCTTGAGGCCTTGTACAGTGTGCACTGTACAACCTTGAGGCTTTGTTTTTCTCAGCGGTCCGTCGTTTGTGATCCAATAACTTTCGTTCTCTGTATTCCCAGTCTTTTCACCCATAGCCTACTTCCTTGTGTAAATCTCAACTCAAAAAAAACAAAAACAAAAAAAAACATTTCCTTCTCTGTTCTCATTTGTTTATTCATTCTTTTCGTTCGTTCGTTCTTCGACCACGTGTTTCTCCCCCATTTCCCCAGATAGTTTTCACTCATTAACCTTCAATGTTTACACTTTCCCCTCAAGTTATGTATTCCGTCATATTTTATAACACCTTTTTCTTCTTCTTCTTTAAAAGGCTGCTTTCGACTTGCTCACCAAATCAATTCATCCCAAAAAAAATATCCATCTCCTATAGTGCCTTTTTTCTACATTCCCTAAACTCTCCTGCACTCCATCCTCCATCCAGCGTCCTTAAACGTATTTTTAACTCGAAGGTCACAAGAAACTCATTTTGCAATAAATGTTCGTTTCCCATAAATCGTACACTTTCAAAAATCCAATCTCACCCCTCCCCTCCAAATCTTCCCCATAACCCCTCCCCTCCAAATCTTCCCCATCACCCCTCCCCTCCAAATCTTCCCCATCACCCATCCCTTTCAAATCTCCCCCCTTGCCCCCTCCCTCCTAAACTACCCCCTCACCCCTCCCCGCCAAGACGCCCCCTCGCCCCTCCCCTCCTAGACTCCTGCCTCACCCCTCCCCTCCAAATCTCCCCCATATCCCATCCCTTTCAAATCCCTCCCCTTGTCCCTTCCCTCCCAAACTCCCCCCTCACCCCTCCCCTTCAAATCTCCCCACCCTCATTGCTTCTCAATTTCCCCCCTCTCACTCCCCCTCCTCAAAGCGTCCTCCCCGCTTCTTCCCCCTTCAAACTCTCACCTCCATCTCCCCCAACCTTCTGCCTCACTCTTCCCCCTCCTCAAATAACACCTCATTGTGGCTCACCCAATCACCATCAAACCTTTTGTCCGCCCCATCCTTCCCTTTCTCCGAGCTATTCTGAAATCTCTGACACACCTTCAACAGCTCTCCCTACCTCTTCCACCTCTTCCACATCTTACCCTACCCCTCCTCCCCCCTGTTCTGTATCTGATGCTCCCCCTTCCTCTTCATTAACGGTATGGACCTCAAACATCCGGGGCCTTCGTTCAAACTTAACTGATCTCTCCATACAGGTTGCTTCTGTCAAACCAGACGTGATCTGCTTAACAGAAACTTTCCTCCTTTATGATGTCTCTGATTCCATAGTATCTCTCCCCCGGTATGATAGACCTGAGCCTCGTCCTGGAGGCGGGGTTGCTATCTTTATCAAAAACTCTCTTCCTCACTCGCCCTGCACTGCACTCTCTCCACCTCACCCCCAGGAATACCTCTGGCTACGGCTTCCCCTTCGCTCCCACCTCTTGTTCATATGTGTGTTGTACCGTCCACCAAACAGTGATGACTCCATCTACATCTCGCTGTCTGATGATATGGACCAACTTCTATCTACTCATCCCAACTCTCTCTTCCTCATATGTGGTGATTTCAACTGTCATCATGCCAGTTGGCTGGGTGTGGGTACCTCTCTCACCAGCCATGGCTCCTCAGCAAAGGACTTCTGCGACTCACTGGGACTGACACAATCTGTCAATTTCCCGACCCGGTTCTCAGTCAACGGAACATCTTCTCTTCTGGACTTAGTTATGACTAACTTCCCTGAAAATGTCTGCTGCTCTTCTTCTGCTCCGATCGGATCATCTGATCATGTCCTTGTTAAAGTGGACATCTCTCTGACCATCCTCAGGGAGCCTGCTCAGCGTCGACGAGTCTGGCATTTCACTCAGGCCAACTGGCACGGTCTTCAAGCAGCCATCAATCATCTGGACTGGTCTCCCATCTCTACCACCTCTGACATCAACTCATCCTGGGAATTCTTCCAAAGTAAATTGCTCTCTCTCATGCACAGATTTATCCCATCTCGTCTTCAGTTGTCATACCCTTCCTCCCGTCCATGGTACACGGAATCTTGTGGTGAGGCTGTTGCCCAGAAACAACTTGCCTTCGTCTCCTGGAAAGCAAATCCAACGGAAGGAAATCTCATTTCCTTTCACAAAGCCCGAAACAAGTGTGTGTCCACCCTCAGGAGAGCCAGGAAACAATATCTCTCCGTTCTCAAGACCGAACTCTCTTATCTGTCTCCCTCTTCCAAATCCTGGTGGCGTCTGGTCAAATCCGTTTCTGGTGTTTGTTCCCCCTCCATCCCCTCCCTTACCTCAAACGGTTACACAGCTGACTCCGCACTTGAAAAAGATGAATGCCTCAACTCTGTGTTTGCCTCTAAATCTTGTGTCCCAAACCCATCCCTCTCTGTACCCACCATACCCAGTCGTACCCTGCTGCTCCTGGACTCCGTGTCCTTTCCTCCTGACAAGGTGGAAAAGTTTCTGTCAACCCTCGACTCTGGTTCTGCAACTGGACCCGACGGCATCAGCCCACGGGTCCTAAAATCCTGCTCTGCTGCTCTATCTCACCCTCTCTCTGTTCTCTTCACCCTCTCTTTTGCTCAAGGTCAACTGCCATCTGCTTGGAAATCAGCCAACATCACCGCTTTGCACAAAAAAGGTGCAAAAACATATCCTAGCAACTACAGACCAATCAGCCTTCTCCCAATTATCAGCAAAGTCATGGAATCCATCATTGCTTCGGATATGAAATCTTTCCTCTTCTCCAATGGCTTGATCTCTGATCATCAATTTGGTTTCAGACCAGGTCACTCTACTCTGGACATGCTGCTTCTGCTGTCTCAACAATGGATGGAGGTCCTCAATGCCAAACAGGAAATTAGAGCTGTCTCCCTCGACATATCACGTGCCTTCGACACGGTCTGGCACCCCGCTCTGCTCACCAAACTCTCCTCCTTTGGTATCCATGGAAATCTCCACGCATGGCTGGTGGACTTCCCCTGTAGTCGTAGTCAACGTGTGGCCCTGGATGGGTTTCTCTCATCTCCTCTTCCTGTTCAGGCTGGAGTTCCCCAAGGCAGTGTTCTGGGCCCCGTGCTTTTTCTGGTCTTCATCAATGATCTCTCTGACTCTCTCGAAAATCCTCTCTATCTCTTTGCTGATGACTCCACTCTCTGCCGCTCCATTCCTCTTCCCTCAGATCGGCAGTCTGCTGCCTCCTCACCCTCTGAAGACCTGGACAAAATCACAGACTGGTCAAACAAGTGGAACATGTCTTTCAATCCTGACAAATCTCACACTCTTACTATGTCTCTCCGAAAAGATCGACTGGACAACCCTCCCATCTACTTTCTCAACAATCCTCTCCAAGAAGTTCTGTCGCTCAAGATTTTGGGTCTCACTATCTGCCATGATCTTTCTTGGGAAAACCACATTTCCAAGCTGGCCTCCAAAGCCAGTCGCCGACTGGGCATCCTCCGTCGTGCGAAGTCCTTCCTCGGCACACCTGAGCTCCTCACCACATACAAGGCTTTCATCCGCAGCTCAATGGAATACTGTTCTCCCCTATGGGCCGGTGCTCCTGCCTCACACCTAGCTCGGCTTCACGCTGTTGAAACCAAAGCTTTCAGAATTATTGAAATCTCCCGCGATGAAGCTATCTCTGAGGGCCTTTCACTCACTCACCGCAGGCAGGTAGGTGGTCTTTCTGTCTTCTACCGACTCCTCTCCGGCCTTGCACCCCCAGCTCTCTCTGTGCTCTGTCCCCCAAATATTCCTACAGGTCGCACAAGATCTGCCAGCAACCCTCTGATGGTTAAACTGCCGAAATCTCGGCTCTCTGCTCACCTTCACTCTTTCATTCCTCTTTTCTCCTGCCTCTGGAACAAACTCCCTCCCTCCCTTCAATCCCACTCCTCCCTCCAGGTCTTTAAAACAGCTGTTCACCACCATCTCTTATCTACCCCCATCCAAAACCTTGATCTTTTCTACCCCCACTAATTCACCCCAGATCCACCTTGTTTGAAATTCCAACTTCTTTCCTGGAAGTCCTGGCAGTGTCCATATGTTTTATACCTCTCCCACCGCCCCCTTCCCACGCCCCCCCCCCCCAAAGCCCTCGCCCTCTCTCAGATCTCTCGATGTCTCCATGTCTCTCGGTCCCTGCTCTCAAATGTTGTGTTTGTGTCCTTCCCCCTCTCTCCCCATCTTGTCTACCGCTCCCTATGTTATATGTTTTATGTGTCGGTTTGTCTTTCTGTGTGATTAATGTTCGCTCTTTCACGAGCCTCGATCTTGTATTAAAAAAATAAATAAATAAATAAATTCATATTGCGGCGTAAACTGCCCTCCACAACATATTGCGCTTCTCTGCTAGCTGCAGCGCCCGTCTCAAGATGCCATTACGCACGCGGTCAAGTTGGAGAAGAAGGGAGGAGCGGCCAGGAACCTAGGCGTGGCGCCATCAACGCGTCACGAGGGGAGGTAACAATTAACCCTCGTGACCAATCCGGGCCGAGGCGAGTTCACCGGTAGGCAGAACAAAGCGGACACGGCTTAATACGCGAAGCTTGTAATAAAAGGGCGAGCGCAAAGCCTTTTCACGCAGAGAGCAGATGCGGAGGAGATCGGCAGATGCGAGAGAACAGCGCAGAGGCGGCGAATACAAGAACATTGTGCGGAAGATCGTTTGGGACGATCGTTTTGGATATGAACTGTCGTGGTTTTGAGAGCGTTCGGCACGCTATACGTACGCGCATTCCAGCTCCTCGCATTTGTAAGGTCCGATCGAGCGCCAACGACGCCAGCTGCCTGCCATTCTTCGCGGCGGACCCGGAGCCTGGAACCATCTACCTGGACCTTCCTCCCCTACCAGCTACCTTTCGTGTGAGTCTGTCTGTTTGTTCTGGGTGTGTTATATAAGAGTGTATAAGGTTGCCCTATGTCCATTTATTTCCTCTTCTTGTATATTCCCTTCTTTCGTTTCCTCTTTTAGATAGTAATAAATCATATTTGTTCTTCCTTCACCCTTCTTATTCTTTGGTTCCTCTCATCCGGTCGCTTTAGTCTTTTCCCCCATTGAATATCGATGGCACGATATAGGAACCGCTCAGAATCGGGTTAGTCTTTGTGCAAACGGCTCGAGCCTCGGATTGCTAAACCGCTCGGCAATCTTCCATCTTGTCCATGGCTCGAGCAGAAGTATCGTCCTGTTTTGCGGCGAGGTTGGCGAAGGTATCTGGGACTCCATTGACCAGTCACCCTGGTCAACCTCAACCCCCGCAAAGGAGCGTGATATCTTCTCGGACTTGGACGGCCAGTGAAATAGACGATGGGATTAAACCCCCCTCAGTAAGGGGAGCGCCGTAATCTGAGATCCGCAACAATATATACAGTCACGTGAAAAATTAAGTACACCCCATGTAAAGTTTTGATTTTTTCAACATATTTCAACATACAGCTATTTGATCTTCATTTTAACAATATTCATAGATAAAGGTGATATAATATAACAAATATCATGAAACATTTATATTTTGTAATCCAATGTATAATTTAAATAAACATAAATGCAAATTTTGCATGTGGAAAAAGTTAGTACACCCTTGGCTCTAATAGGTGGTATTGCCCCCTTTGGCAGAAACACCCTCAAGTAGGCGTTTCTTATAACTGTCTACCAGTCTCTGACATCGACTGGGAGAAATTTTTGCCCACTCCTCCATGCAGAATTCTTTCAGCTGTGCGATGTTTGAGGGGTTTCTTGCATGCACAGCTCGTTTCAAATCCCCCCACAACATCTCGATGGGATTTAGATCCGGGATTTGACTTGGCCATTCCAGAACCCTCCATTTCTTTCTTTTCAGCCATTCCTTGGTGGGTTCACTGGTGTTTAGGGTCATTGTCATGTTGCAAGGTCCACCTTCGGTTGAGCTTCAACTTTCTGACAGATGGCTTCACATTATCCTCAAGCACCCTCTGGTACAATGAAAAATTCATTGTGGATTATATGATGGTGAGCTGCCCAGGCCCTTATGCAGCAAAGCTGCCCCAATCCATAATATTTCCACCACCATGCTTTACAGTTGGTATCAGGTTATTGTGGTCAAATGCTGTCTTTGGTTTTCGCCAAACATGTCTTCTGGTACTGTGGCAAAATAGCTCTACCTTTGACTCATCTGTCCACAGCACATTGTTCCAGAAGTGCTGGTCTTTGCCTAGGTGTTCATTGGCAAACTTTAGTCTTGCCCTGATGTTCTTTCTGGACAGCAAAGGTTTCCTCCTGGCACACCTCCCATGTAGATCAAATTTGTGCAGCCTCTTTCTAATGGTAGACTCGTGCACTTTGACATCAACCAAACTAAGACATCTGCCAAACGAACACATCCTCCAAACAAACACATGTGCCAAAGTAATACATCCGACAAACTAACACATCTGCCAAACAAACACATGCGCCAAACTAAGACATCCGCCAAACTAACACATCCGCCAAACAAACACATGCACCAAACAAAGACATCCGCCAAATTAACACATCCGGCAAACAAACATATGCGCCAAACTAAGACATCCGCTAAACAAACACATCTGCCAAACAAACACATGCGCCAAACGAAGACATCTGCCAAACTAATACATCCGCCAAACAAACACCACCACCAAACTAAGACATTCGCCAAACTAACACATCCGCCAAACAAACACATGCGTCAAACTAAGATATTCCCCAAACAAACACATCCGCCAAACAAACACATGCGTCAAACTAAGACATCCGCCAAAATAACACATCCGCCAAACAAACACATGCGCCAAACCAAGACATCCGCCAAACTAACACATCCGCCAAACAAACATATGCGCCAAACTAAGACATCCACCAAACTAACACATGCGCCAAACTAAGACACCCGCCAAACAAACACATCCGCCAAACAAACACATGCGCCAAACTAACCCATCCGCCAAACTAACCCATCCGCCAAACAAACACTTTCGCCAAACAAACACTTTCGCCAAACAAACACTTTCGCCAAACGAAGACATCCACCAAACTAACACATCCGCCAAACTAACACATGTGCCAAACTAAGACATCCGCCAAACTAACACATCCACCAAACAAACACATGCACCAAACTAAGACATCCGCCAAACTAACACAGCCGCCAAACAAACACATGCGCCAAACTAAGACATCCGCCAAACGAACACATCCGCCAAACAAACACATGTGCCAAACTAAGACATCCGCCAAACTAACACATCCGCCAAACAAACACATGCGCCAAACGAAGACATTGGCCAAAATAACACATCCGCCAAACAAACACATGCACCAAACCAAGACATCCGCCAAACTAACACATCCGCCCAACTAACACATCTGCCCAACAAACATATGCACCAAACTAAGACATCCGCCAAACTAACACATCCGCCAAACAAACACATGCGCCAAACTAAGCCACACGCCAAACAAACACATCCGCCAAACAAACACATGCGCCAAACTAAGCCATCCCCCAAACTAACACATCCGCCAAACAAACACTTTCGCCAAACAAACACTTTCACCAAACTAAGACATCCGCCAAACTGAGACATCCGCCAAACTAACGCATCCACCAAACAAACACTTTCACCAAACGAAGTCATGCGCCAAACTAGCACATCCGCCAAACAAACACATGCACCAAACTAAGACATCCGCCAAAGTAACACATCCACCAAACAAACACATGCTCCAAACTAAGACATCTGCCAAACTAACACATTCGCCAAACTAACACACGCGCCAAACCAAGACATCCGCCAAACTAACACATCTGCCAACCTAACACATGCGCCAAACTAAGACATCCGCCAAACTAACACATCTGCCAAACAAACACATGCGCCAAACTAAGACATCTGCCAAACTAACACATCCGCCAAAGAAACACTTGCACCAAGCTAAAACATCCGCCAAACTAACACATACGCCAAACCAAGACATCCGCCAAACCAAGACATCCGCCAAACCAAGACATCCGCCAAACTAACACATCCGCCAAACTAACACATGCGCCAAACTAAGACATCCGCCAAACTAACACATCCGCCAAACAAACACATGCGCCAAACTAAGACATCCGCCAAACAAACACATGTGCCAAACTAAGACATCCGCCAAACTAACACATCCGCCAAACCAAGTCATCCGCCAAACCAAGACATCCGCCAAACTAACACATCCGCCAAACTAACACATGCGCCAAACGAAGACATCCGCCAAACTAACACATCCGCCAAACAAACACATGCGCCAAACTAAGACATCCGCCAAACTAAAACATCCGCCAAACAAACACATGCGCCAAACTAAGACATCCACCAAACAAACACATCCGCCAAACAAACACATGTGCCAAACTAAGACATCCACCAAACTAACACATCCGCCAAACTAAGACATCCGCCAAACTAACACATCCGCCAAACAAACACATGCGCCAAACTAAGACACCCGCCAAACAAACACATCCGCCAAACAAACACATGTGCCAAACTAAGACATCCGCCAAACTAAAACATCCGCCAAACAAACACATGCGTCAAACTAATACATCCGCCAAAATAACACATCTGCCAAACAAACACATGCGCCAAACCAAGACATCCGCCAAACGAACACATCCGCCAAACAAACATATGCGCCAAACTAAGCCATCCACCAAACTAACACATGCGCCAAACTAAGACACCGGCCAAACAAACACATCCGCCAAACAAACACATGCGCCAAACAAACACATGCGCCAAAGCAACCCATCCGCCAAACTAACCCATCCGCCAAACAAACACTTTCGCCAAACAAACACTTTCGCCAAACAAACACTTTCGCCAAACGAAGACATCCACCAAACTAACACATCCGCCAAACTAACACATGTGCCAAACTAAGACATCCGCCAAACTAACACATCCACCAAACAAACACATGCACCAAACTAAGACATCCGCCAAACTAACACAGCCGCCAAACAAACACATGCGCCAAACTAAGACATCCGCCAAACGAACACATCCGCCAAACAAACACATGTGCCAAACTAAGACATCCGCCAAACTAACACATCCGCCAAACAAACACATGCGCCAAACGAAGACATCGGCCAAAATAACACATCCGCCAAACAAACACATGCGCCAAACCAAGACATCCGCCAAACTAACACATCTGCCCAACTAACACATCCGCCCAACAAACAAATGCGCCAAACTAAGACATCCGCCAAACTAACACATCCGCCAAACAAACACATGCGCCAAACTAAGCCACCCGCCAAACAAACACATCCGCCAAACAAACACATGCGCCAAACTAAGCCATCCGCCAAACTAACACATCCGCCAAACAAACACTTTCGCCAAACAAACACTTTCGCCAAACTAAGACATCCGCCAAACTGAGACATCCGCCAAACTAACGCATCCACCAAACAAACACTTTCACCAAACGAAGTCATGCGCCAAACTAGCACATCCGCCAAACAAACACATGCACCAAACTAAGACATCCGCCAAACTAACACATCCACCAAACAAACACATGCTGCAAACTAAGACATCTGCCAAACTAACACATTCGCCAAACTAACACATGCGCCAAACCAAGACATCCGCCAAACTAACACATCTGCCAACCTAACACATGCGCCAAACTAAGACATCCGCCAAACTAACACATCCACCAAACAAACACATGCTGCAAACTAAGACATCTGCCAAACTAACACATTCGCCAAACTAACACATGCGCCAAACCAAGACATCCGCCAAACTAACACATCTGCCAACCTAACACATGCGCCAAACTAAGACATCCGCCAAACTAACACATCTGCCAAACAAACACATGCGCCAAACTAAGACATCCGCCAAACTAACATGTCCGCCAAAGAAACACTTGCACCAAGCTAAAACATCCGCCAAACTAACACATCCGCCAAACCAAATGTTCGTTTCCCATAAATCGTACACTTTCAAAAATCCAATCTCACCCCTCCCCTCCAAATCTTCCCCATAACCCCTCCCCTCCAAATCTTCCCCATCACCCCTCCCCTCCAAATGTTCCCCATCACCCATCCCTTTCAAATCACCCCTCCCCTCCAAATCTTCCCCATAACCCCTCCCCTCCAAATCTTCCCCATCACCCCTCCCCTCCAAATCTTCCCCATCACCCATCCCTTTCAAATCTCCCCCCTTGCCCCCTCCCTCCTAAACTACCCCCTCACCCCTCCCCGCCAAGACGCCCCCTCGCCCCTCCCCTCCTAGACTCCTGCCTCACCCCTCCCCTCCAAATCTCCCCCATATCCCATCCCTTTCAAATCCCTCCCCTTGTCCCTTCCCTCCCAAACTCCCCCCTCACCCCTCCCCTTCAAATCTCCCCACCCTCATTGCTTCTCAATTTCCCCCCTCTCACTCCCCCTCCTCAAAGCGTCCTCCCCGCTTCTTCCCCCTTCAAACTCTCACCTCCATCTCCCCCAACCTTCTGCCTCGCTCTTCCCCCTCCTCAAATAACACCTCATTGTGGCTCACCCAATCACCATCAAACCTTTTGTCCGCCCCATCCTTCCCTTTCTCCGAGCTATTCTGAAATCTCTGACACACCTTCAACAGCTCTCCCTATCTCTTCCACCTCTTCCACATCTTACCCTACCCCTCCTCCCCCCTGTTCTGTATCTGATGCTCCCCCTTCCTCTTCATTAACGGTATGGACCTCAAACATCCGGGGCCTTCGTTCAAACTTAACTGATCTCTCCATACAGGTTGCTTCTGTCAAACCAGACGTGATCTGCTTAACAGAAACTTTCCTCCTTTATGATGTCTCTGATTCCATAGTATCTCTCCCGGGCTACTCCCTCCTCCGGTATGATAGACCTGAGCCTCGTCCTGGAGGCGGGGTTGCTATCTTTATCAAAAACTCTCTTCCTCACTCGCCCTGCACTGCACTCTCTCCACCTCACCCCCAGGAATACCTCTGGCTACGGCTTCCCCTTCGCTCCCACCTCTTGTTCATATGTGTGTTGTACCGTCCACCAAACAGTGATGACTCCATCTACATCTCGCTGTCTGATGATATGGACCAACTTCTATCTACTCATCCCAACTCTCTCTTCCTCATATGTGGCGATTTCAATTGTCACCATGCCAGTTGGCTGGGTGTGGGTACCTCTCTCACCAGCCATGGCTCTTCAGCAAAGGACTTCTGCGACTCACTGGGACTGACACAATCTGTCAATTTCCCGACCCGGATCTCAGTCAACGGAACATCTTCTCTTCTGGACTTGGTTATGACTAACTTCCCTGAAAATGTCTGCTGCTCTTCTTCTGCTCCGATCGGATCATCTGATCATGTCCTTGTTAAAGTGGACATCTCTCTGACCATCCTCAGGGAGCCTGCTCAGCGTCGACGAGTCTGGCATTTCACTCAGGCCAACTAGCACGGTCTTCAAGCAGCCATCAATCATCTGGACTGGTCTCCCATCTCTACCACCTCTGACATCAACTCATCCTGGGAATTCTTCCAAAGTAAATTGCTCTCTCTCATGCACAGATTTATCCCATCTCGTCTTCAGTTGTCATACCCTTCCTCCCGTCCATGGTACATGGAATCTTGTGGTGAGGCTGTTACCCAGAAACAACTTGCCTTCGTCTCCTGGAAAGCAAATCCAACGGAAGGAAATCTCATTTCCTTTCACAAAGCCCGAAACAAGTGTGTGTCCACCCTCAGGAGAGCCAGGAAACAATATCTCTCCGTTCTCAAGACCGAACTCTCTTATCTGTCTCCCTCTTCCAAATCCTGGTGGCGTCTGGTCAAATCCGTTTCTGGTGTTTGTTCCCCCTCCATCCCCTCCCTTACCTCAAACGGCTACACAGCTGACTCCGCACGTGAAAAAGCTGAATGCCTCAACTCTGTGTTTGCCTCTAAATATTGTGTCCCAAACCCATCCCTCTCTGTACCCACCATACCCAGTCGTACCCTGCTGCTCCTGGACTCCGTGTCCTTTCCTCCTGACAAGGTGGAAAAGTTTCTGTCAACTCTCGACTCTGATTCTGCAACTGGACCCGACGGCATCAGCCCACGGGTCCTAAAATCCTGCTCTGCTGCTCTATCTCACCCTCTCTCTGTTCTCTTCACCCTCTCTTTTGCTCAAGGTCAACTGCCATCTGCTTGGAAATCAGCCAACATCACCGCTTTGCACAAAAAAGGTGCAAAAACAGATCCTAGCAACTACAGACCAATCAGCCTTCTCCCAATTATCAGCAAAGTCATGGAATCCATCATTGCTTCGGATATGAAATCTTTCCTCTTCTCCAATGGCTTGATCTCTGATCATCAATTTGGTTTCAGACCAGGTCACTCTACTCTGGACATGCTGCTTCTGCTGTCTCAACAATGGATGGAGGTCCTCAATGCCAAACAGGAAATTAGAGCTGTCTCCCTCGACATATCACGTGCCTTCGACACGGTCTGGCACCCCGCTCTGCTCACCAAACTCTCCTCCTTTGGTATCCATGGAAATCTCCACGCATGGCTGGCGGACTTCCTCTCTAGTCGTCGTCAACGTGTGGCCCTGAATGGGTTTCTCTCATCTCCTCTTCCTGTTCAGGCTGGAGTTCCCCAAGGCAGTGTTCTGGGCCCCGTGCTTTTTCTGGTCTTCATCAATGATCTCTCTGACTCTCTCGAAAATCCTCTCTATCTCTTTGCTGATGACTCCACTCTCTGCCGCTCCATTCCTCTTCCCTCAGATCGGCAGTCTGCTGCCTCCTCACTCTCTGAAGACCTGGACAAAATCACAGACTGGTCAAACAAGTGGAACATGTCTTTCAATCCTGACAAATCTCACACTCTTACTATGTCTCTCCGAAAAGATCGACTGGACAACCCTCCCATCTACTTTCTCAACAATCCTCTCCAAGAAGTTCTGTCGCTCAAGATTTTGGGTCTCACTATCTGCCATGATCTTTCTTGGGAAAACCACATTTCCAAGCTGGCCTCCAAAGCCAGTCGCCGACTGGGCATCCTCCGTCGTGCGAAGTCCTTCCTCGGCACACCTGAGCTCCTCACCACATACAAGGCTTTCATCCGCAGCTCAATGGAATACTGTTCTCCCCTATGGGCCGGTGCTCCTGCCTCACACCTAGCTCGGCTTCACGCTGTTGAAACCAAAGCTTTCAGAATTATTGGAATCTCCCGCGATGAAGCTATCTCTGAGGGCCTTTCACTCACTCACCGCAGGCAGGTAGGTGGTCTTTCTGTCTTCTACCGACTCCTCTCCGGCCTTGCACCCCCAGCTCTCTCTGTGCTCTGTCCCCCAAATATTCCTACAGGTCGCACAAGATCTGCCAGCAACCCTCTGATGGTTAAACTGCCGAAATCTCGGCTCTCTGCTCACCTTCACTCTTTCATTCCTCTTTTCTCCCGCCTCTGGAACAAACTCCCTCACTCCCTTCAATCCCACTCCTCCCTCCAGGTCTTTAAAACAGCTGTTCACCACCATCTCTTATCTTCCCCCATCCAAAACCTTGATCTTTTCTACCCCCGCTAATTCACCCCAGATCCACCTTGTTTGAAATTCCAACTTCTTTCCTGGAAGTCCTGGCAGTGTCCATATGTTTTATACCTCTCCCACCGCCCCCTTCCCATGCCCCCCCCCCAAAGCCCTCGCCCTCTCTCAGATCTCTCGATGTCTCCATGTCTCTCGGTCCCTGCTCTCAAATGTTGTGTTTGTGTCCTTCCCCTTCTCTCCCCATCTTGTCTACTGCTCCCGATGTTATATGTTTTATGTGTCGGTTTGTCTTTCTGTGTGATTAATGTTCGCTCTTTCACGAGCCTCGATCTTGTATACAAAAAAAAAGAAAAAAAAAAGAAAAAAAAAAGACATCCGCCAAACCAAGACATCCGCCAAACCAAGACATCCGCCAAACTAACACATCCGCCAAACTAACACATGCGCCAAACTAAGACATCCGCCAAACTAACACATCCGCCAAACAAACACATGCGCCAAACTAAGACATCCGCCAAACAAACACATGTGCCAAACTAAGACATCCGCCAAACTAACACATCCGCCAAACCAAGACATCTGCCAAACCAAGACATCCGCCAAACTAACACATCCGCCAAACTAACACATGCGCCAAACGAAGACATCCGCCAAACTAACACATCCGCCAAACAAACACATGCGCCAAACTAAGACATCCGCCAAACTAAAACATCCGCCAAACAAACACATGCGCCAAACTAAGACATCCGCCAAACTAACACATCCGCCAAACAAACACATGCGCCAAACTAAGACATCCGCCAAACTAACACATACGCCAAACAAACACATGCGCCAAACTAAGACACCCGCCAAACAAACACATCCGCCAAACAAACACATGTGCCAAACTAAGACATCCGCCAAACTAAAACATCCGCCAAACAAACACATGCGCCAAACTAAGACATCCGCCAAACTAACACATCCGCCAAACAAACACATACACCAAACTAAGACATCCGCCAAACAAACACATCCACCAAACAAACACATGTGCCAAACTAAGACATCCGCCAAACTAAGACATCCGCCAAACTAAGACATCCGCCAAACTAACACATCCGCCAAACTAAGACACCCGCCAAACAAACACATCCGCCAAACAAACACATGCGCCAAACTAAGCCATCCGCCAAACTAACACATCCGCCAAACAAACACTTTCGCCAAACAAACACTTTCGCCAAACTAAGACATCCGCCAAACTAACACATCCGCCAAACAAACACATGCGCCAAACTAAGACATCCACCAAACTAACACATCCGCCAAACAAACACATGCGCCAAACTAAGACATCTGCCAAACTAACACATCCGCCAAACTAACACGTGCCAAACCAAGACATCCGCCAAACTAACGCATCTGCCAACCTAACACATGCGCCAAACTAAGACATCCACCAAACTAACACATCTGCCAAACAAACACATGCGCCAAACTAAGACATCCGCCAAACTAACACATCTGCCAAACAAACACATGCGCCAAACTAAGACATCTGCCAAACTAACACATCCGCCAAAGAAACACTTGCACCAAGCTAAAACATCCGCCAAACTAACACATACGCCAAACCAAGACATCCGCCAAACAAACACATGCGCCAAACTAAGACATCCGCCAAACTAACACGTCTGCCAAAAAAACACATGTGCCAAACGAAGACATCTGCCAAACTAACACATCCGCCAAACAAACACATGCGCCAAACTAAGCCATCTGCCAAACTAACACATGCACCAAACAAAGACATCCGCCAAACAAACTTGTGCGCCACACAAACACATCCGCCAAACAAACACATCCGCCAAACAAACACATCCGCCAAACAAACACATCCGCCAAACAAACACATGCGCCAAACAAACACATGCGCCAAACTAAGACATCCGCCAAACTAAGACATCCGCCAAACTAACACATCCGCCAAACAAACACATGCGCCAAACTAAGACATCCGACAAACTAACACATCCGACAAACAAACACATGCGCCAAACTAAGACATCCGCCAAACAAACACATCCGCCAAACAAACATGTGCGCCAAACTAACACATCCACCAAACAAACACATCCGCCAAACAAACACATCCGCCAAACTAACACATCCGCCAAACGAACACATCCGCCAAACAAACACATCTGCCAAACAAACACATCCGCCAAACAAACACATCCGCCAAACTAACACATCCGCCAAACAAACACATCCGCCAAACAAACACATGCGCCAAACAAAGACATACGCCAAACAAATACATCCACCAAACAAACACATGCGTGAAACTAAGACATCCGCCAAACTAACACATCCGCCAAACAAACTTGTGCGCCAAACAAACACATCTGCCAAACTAACACATGCACCAAATTGTGTACAGTGCATCACCAAATTGTGTGCAGTGTGTCACCAAATTGTGTACATTACATCACCAAATTGTGTACAGTGCATCACCAAATTGTGTACAGTGCATCAACGAATTGTGTGGAGTGCATCACAAAATTGTGTACAGTGCGTCACCAAATTGTGTGCAGTGCGTCACCAAATTGTGTACACCGCGTCGCCAAATTGTGTACAGTGCATCGCCAGATTGTGTACAGTGCATCACCAAATTGGTACAGTGCGTCACCAAGTGTGCATTGTGTCACCAAATTGTATACAGTGCATCACCGAATGGTGTGCAGTGCATCACCAAATTGTGTACAGTGAATCACCAAATTGTGTACAGTGAATCACCAAATTGTGTACAGTGAATCACCAAATTGTGTACAGTGCATCACCAAATTTTGTGCAGTGCATCACCATATTATGTGCAGTGCATTACCAACTTGTGTGCAGTGTGACCTGCTTGTGTACAGTGCATCACATACATTGTGTAAAGAGCATCGGCAAATTGTGTGCAGTGGATCACCAAATTGTGTACAGTGCATCACAAAATTAAGAACAAACAAAATCATGATTAACATGTTTATTTTGGCAGCGCATGTGATTCCGCACTCATAAATTGTGAGGGAAACGATAAACGCATTTATCTCAGAATCTATATCCTTCATGGATTTTTCTTCATATTTTTTAGGCAGAAGATAAGTGTCCTTCAAATTTGGCACAGTTCATCTTTTCAGGGCATGAAATGTCCTGGACTATAAAGAACTCGCAAAAGTACCCGTTGTGTCATTGACAGCTTTAATCAAAAGACAGAGACATTGGCATTTCTTAATCACTCCTACCACCATGTGTTCACACCAACAACACCTCCGACCATGTGTTCACCGCAACACCTCCTCCGACCATGCGTTCACCCCAACACCTCCTCCGACCATGCGTTCACCCCAACACCCACCCCTCCCCCCACCACCCGTTCACCCCAACAACACCCCAACCCCTCCTCCCACCACACGCTCACCTCAACAACACCGCCCCTTCCCCACCCCCCACACCTACCCGTTCATCCCAACCCCTCCTCCTGTTACGGATTCGTCACTTCCGCCTTTGTTGTCCCATATTGCGATTGCAATTAAACCTGCGTCTCAGGTTTTGGAACCAAGTGTGAACTATTGGTGGCGGGAAAGCAAGCGCATTCATTCCAGGCCGATCCGCCATTATTCCTCAAGGAGGCTGTCCGCCTGGTGCTTTGTCATTGGGATTCCCATATCGACATCGTGTTGATCGCCTTGGTTTCCATATCGGCTTAATCATTGGTGTATGAGGGGGGGGGGGGGCGTGGATTGCCCCCCCCAACCACCCGTTCATCCCAAGCCGTCCTTCCACCACTCAATCATCCCAACAACACCCCTTACCCCCACCATCCGTTCAACCTAACACCTCTTCCTACCACCCCATCACCATAACATCTCCTCCCAAAAGCGCATCACCCCAACACCCCCTCCCACCACCCGATCACCCCAACACCACCTCCCACCACCCGATCACCCCCAACATCCCCTCCCACCACCCGATCACCCCAACACCCCCTCCCACCACCCGATCACCCAAACACCCGATCACCCCAAAACCCCCTCCCACCACCCGATCACCCCAACACCCCAACACCCACTCCTACCACCCGATCACCCCAAAACCCCATCCCACCACCGGATCATCACAACACCCCCTCCCACCACCCGATCACCCCCTCCCACCACCCGATCACCTCCCACCACCCGATCACCCCCTCCCACCACCCGATCACCACAACAATCACTCCCACCACCCAATCACCCCAAAACCCCCTCCCACCACCCGATCACCCCAACACCCCCTCCCACCACCCGATCACCCCAACAATCCCTCCCACCACCCGATCACCCCAAAACCCCCTCCCACCACCCAATCACCCCAACACCCCCTGCTACCACCCGATCACCCCAAAACCCCCTCCCACCACCCGATCATCACAACACCCCCTCCCACCACCCAATCAACCCCTCCCACCACCCGATCACCCCCTCCCACCACCCGATCACCCCCTCCCACCACCCGATCACCCCAAAAAATCCCTCCCACCACCCGATCACCCCAAAACCCCCTCCAACCACCCGATCACCCAAACACCCCCTCCCACCACCCGATCACCACAACACCCCCTCCCACCACCCGATTACCCCAAAACCCGATCACCCCCTCCCACCACCCGATCACCCCCTCCCACCACCCGATCACCCCAAAAAATCCCTCCCACCACCCGATCACCCCAAAACCCCCTCCAACCACCCGATCACCCAAACACCCCCTCCCACCACCCGATCATCACAACACCCCCTCCCACCACCCAATCAACCCCTCCCACCACCCGATCAGCCCCTCCCACCACCCGATCAGCCCCTCCCACCACCCGATCACCCCCTCCCACCACCCGATCACCCCAAAAAAATCCCTCCCACCACCCGATCACCCCAAAAGCCCCTCCAACCATCCGATCACCCAAACACCCCCTCCCACCACCCGATCACCACAACACCCCCTCCCACCACCCGATTACCCCAAAACCCGATCACCCCAAAACCCTCTCCCACCACCCGATCACCCCAACACCCCCTCCCACCACCCGATCACCACAACACCCCCTCCCACCACCCGATCACCCCAACAATCCCTCCCACCACCCGATCACCCCAAAACCCCCTCCCACCACCCGATCACCCAAACACCCCCTCCCACCACCCGATTACCCCAAAACCCCCTCCCACCACCCGATCACCACAACACCCCCTCCTACCACCCGATTACCCCAAAACCCGATCACCCCAAAACCCCCTCCCACCACCCGATCACCACAACACCCCCTCCCACCACCCGATCACCCCAACACCCCCTCCTACCACCCGATCAGAGAGTTTGGAGAGGGGTTGATGCTTTGAGGGGGAACATTTAACAAGCAACATGATTCTGGATCACGCAGCTCGACAATATTAAATTGCAGTGATGATGTAGCGGTTCCCGCTGAATGTACACAATCGCCTTGCACCTGCCAGGACGCGGCCAGGGCATGATCGCCATGCCGGGCTCGTCCGGACGGGCCCAGACGCACCTATCCTGGGCATGCCCGGACTCGCTGTTCCCGGGCACGCCCGAACCTCCCGGGCACGCCCGGTCTCGTCTTTCCCGGGCATGCCCGCTCTCGCCTTTCCAGGGCTCGCCCAGAGCACCCGGGCACGCCCAGCCTTGACTTGCCAGGCCGCCCGGGCATGTCCAGACTCGCCTTTCCAGGGCTCGCCCAGAGCATCCGGGCATACCCGCTCTCGCCTTTCCAGGGCTCGCCCAGAGCGCTCGGGCACGCCCAGCCTCGACTTGCCAGGCCGCGTCCAGGACGCCCGGGCATGTCCAGACTGGCCTTTCCAGGACTCGCCCTTGACACCCGGGCATGCCCGGTCACGGTTTTCCCGGGCAAATGCCCCGGCATAAATGTGTATATATATTGCTGCCCAATAAACGGGCTTGTCAGAATACCTGAGCTGTTTTGTTTCAATGAAGCAACTCGGACGAATTCCGTCTTTGGTCGCGTCAATTCTTTCGACTCGCGTTGGAGCGCAGCTCCTTCACTGGTGACCTACCGACATGGACACGGCAGTGACTCTTAAACTGCCTACCTTCTGGGAGGCTCACGCGGCTGTTTGGTTCGCCCAGGCGGACTCCCAGTTTGCCCTGCGAGGCATCACCGCGGACGACACCCGCTTCCACCACGTCGTGGCAGCGCTCGGTTCCGCCACTGCGGCCCGCGCCCTGAGCCTCCTCGAGCACCCGCCGGCTGCTGACAAGTACGACGCGCTGAAGACGCTCCTCCTCGACGCTTTTGCCCTCTCACCGGCGGCACGCGCACGGCGCCTGCTCGACCTGCCCGAGCTCGGCGACACGCGCCCGTCCGAGCGCATGGACTATATGCTCTCGTTGCTCGGTGAGCACTCTCCGGATTTTCTGTTCCGCAAGCTGTTCCTTCGCCAGCTGCCTCACCCGGTACGCCTCGCCCTGGCTGGCACGTCGATCACCGATCCCCGCGCCCTCGCCAGGGAAGCCGATAAGATCTCCTCGGCGGGACAACACATCGGCGCGGCTACCTGGAGCCTGCCGCCGTCCGAGGCGATGCCCGAGCGCCCTGCGCGGTTGGAGGCCGAAATGCCGGTGCAACTGGCGGCCGCCACGCCACGCCGACCGCTTCCGACACGACGGCCGGGGCCTCCACCTGACCAGGCGTGGTGTTATTACCACACCAGGTTCGGACACAAGGCTCGGACGTGCCGACCCCCATGCACTTTCGGCAAGTCGGGAAACGGCCGGGCCGGCGTTCATTCCCAGCCATGAGCGCCGGCCACTCGGGCAACTTGCTTTTTATTCGGGACAAAGCGTCCGGGCGGCGTTTCCTTTGTGACACCGGCGCCCAACTGAGCGTCATACCCGCCTCCGAGCAGGACAGGCAGGACGCCGTTTGCGGCCCCTCTTTGGTCGCTGCTAATGGCTCGGCCATACGCACTTTCGGCCCGCGCGACGTCACCCTCTGCTTCGGCAGCCAGCGCTTTCAGTGGACCTATGTGACCGCCTGCGTCCCCATGGCTTTGCTGGGCGCCGACTTCCTCTGCGCGCACGGGCTGCTGGTCGATGTCAAATGACGTCGCCTTGTCAACGCCGAGACCTTCAGCTCCCTGGCATGCACGATGAGCAGCTCCGCGCCGACCGAACTGGCGTGCGCCCTCCCGACGGCAAACGAGTTCGCTCGCCTGCTCGCGGAATTCCCGGCCCTCACGCGGCCGACGTTTTCGGCCGTCGCAGTGCGGCATGGGATCGAGCACCACATACCCACTACGGGCCCGCCGGTCTACGCCAGGGCCCGCCGCCTCGACCCGGCCAAGCTCACCGTGGCAAAGGCCGAGTTCGACGCGTTGGAGCACCTCGGCATTATTGGGCGCTCCAATAGCGCGTGGGCCTCACCACTGCACATCGTGCCAAAGCCGGGGGGCGGATGGCGCCCGTGTGGCGACTACCGCCGCCTCAACGACGCTACCACCCCCGACAGGTACCCGATCCCGCACATCCAGGACCTTTCCGCCCGTTTGGCGGGACGGGTCATATTTTCCAAAATTGACCTGATATGGGGATACCACCAGGTACCTGTCCGGGCGGCCGACGTCCCGAAGACGGCCGTCAGCACGCCGTTCGGCCTGTTCGAATTTTTAAGGATGCCGTTTGGCCTCAAGAACGCGGCCCAGGCGTTCCAGCGCTTAATGGACAGCGTGCTGCGCGACCTGCCATTTCTTTTTGTCTATCTGGACGACATCCTCGTCGCCAGCACGTCCCGCGCCGAGCACCTCCTCCACCTCCGAACACTGTTCGGTCGCCTCAGCGAGCACGGCTTAATTGTCAACCCGGCCAAATGCCACTTCGGCACGACGACCGTTGACTTTTTGGGTCACCGCATCACCAAGACTGGGGCCGTGCCGCTGCCGACCAAGGTCGAGGCCATCACCACGTTCCCGCGTCCCCGTTCCATCAAGGCCCTACAAGAGTTCCTCGGCATGGTGAATTTTTATCACCGATTCGTGCCCCGCGCTGCTCAGCTCATGCGGCCCCTTTACGAGGCCCTCCGGGGCAAGCCGGCCAAGCATGACATCGTTTGGTCCGCGGCCATGGACGCGGCCTTCGCGAGCGCAAAACGGGCCCTCGCCGACGCAACGCTGCTGGCTCACCCGGTACTCAACGCGCCCATCGCCCTCACTACGGACGCCTCCAACTACGCGGTGGGCGCCATCCATGAACAATGGGTGGACGGGGTTTGGCAGCCACTCGCTTTTTTCAGCCGGCAACTCCGGCCGAACGAGTTAAAATACAGCACGTTCGACCGCGAGCCGCTCGGTCTATTCCTGGCCGTTCGCCATTTCCGACACCTCCTGGAGGGCCACCCGTTCACGGCTTTCGTCGACCACAAGCCATTGGTCTACGCAATGGCCAAAGTCACGGAGCCGTGGTCGGCCCGCCAGCAGCGCTACCTCTCCGCCGTGTCGGAATTCACCACGGTCATCCGGCACGTCGCCGGCAAAGACAACGCCGTGGCCGACTGTCTTTCTCGGGCCAGCGCGAACGCGGTCCACCTCGGCATGGACTTCGCGCTCATGGCGGCCGACCAGACCACCGACACCTCGGTGCAGGCCCTCCGGGCGGCAGACACGGGCCTCCGCCTGGCCGACATCCCCTTCGCGGGCACCGTCCTGCTCTGCGACGTCTCCCAGGGCCAGTCTCGCCCCATCGTGCCCGTTTCCTGGCAGCGCCGCATCTTCGCCTCCATCCACGGCCTTTCTCACCCGGGCCGGAAAGCTTCTCAGAAGCTGGTGTCGGCGCGTTTCGTCTGGCACGGCGTTCGACGGAACGTCCGCGACTGGGCCAACGCCTGCACGGCCTGCCAGCGGGCCAAGGTCCACCGCCACACCCAGGCCCCGCTAGCCCCTTTCACCGTGCCTGCACGGCGTTTCGACCACGTCCACGTGGACCTGGTGGGTCCCCTGCCCCCATCGCGGGGGTTCACCCACCTGCTCACCATGGTGGACAGGACCTCGTCCGACCACGGCCAACAGTTCACGTCCGAACTTTGGGGCGCGGTCGCCCGCTCGTTGGGGGTCACGCTGCACCGCACCACGGCCTACCACCCCCAAGCCAACGGGTTGGGCGAGCGGTTTCACCGCTCCATGAAGGCCGCACTCATGGCCGGCCTTCAGGACGACGGTTGGACCGACCGGCTGCCGTGGGTCCTTTTGGGCCTCCGCACGGCCCCCAAGGAGGACCTCCGGGCGTCCGCCGCCGAGCTCGTCTACGGCCAGCCGCTCCGCGTCCCGGGCGAGTTCGTGCCCGACGCTACCAGTCCCTGGTCCGCCGCACACCAGCGCTCAGACCTCCAGGAGGCCGCCCGACGATTTGCCCCCGTGCCGCCACGGTGGCCCCCAGTCCTACGTCCCCCCGGCGCTTCGCACAGCGGAGTACGTCTTTGTGCGTCATGACGCGCACCGGGGGCCACTCCGGCCGCCGTACGACGGGCCCTTCCGGGTCCTGCGATGGGGCGACAAGTCCTTCGTCGTCGACGTCGGTGGCCGGTCGGACCGGATCTCTGTGGACCGCCTCAAACCGGCGCACGTGGACGTCGACCGACCACCACGTTTGGCCTTTCCTCCGTGGCGAGGCCGCCCCCCGTCCACAATTCCCCCCGCTCGACCACCCACCACCAGATCGGACCCCCCCCCCCCACGACCCTCCAGGGTTCGCTTCGGCCGGGTCATCCGGACCCCCCTTAAATTGACCCTGCCGGTGCAGGTCGATTCTGGAGGGGCGTGTGTAGCAGTTCCCGCTGAATGTACACAATCACCTTGCACTTGCCAGGACGCGGCCAGGGCGCGATCGCCACGCCGGGCTGGGCCCAGACGCACCTATCCTGGGCATGCCCGGACTCACTGTTCCCGGGCACGCCCGAACCTCCCGGGCACGCCCGGTCTCGTCTTTCCCGGGCATGCCCACTCTCGCCTTTCCAGGGCTTGCCCAGAGCGCCCGGGCACGCCCAGCCTCGACTTGCCAGGCCGTGCGGGCATGCCCGCTCCCGCCTTTCCAGGGCTCGCCCAGAGCGCTTGGGCACGCCCAGCCTCGACTTGCCAGGCCGCGTCCAGGACGCCCGGGCATGTCCAGACTCGCCTTTCCAGGACTCGCCCTTGACACCCGGGGCATGCCCGGTCTCGGTTTTCCCGGGCAAACGCCCCGGCATAAATGTGTATATATATTGCTGCCCGATAAACGGGCTTGTCAGAATACCTGAGCTGTTTTGTTTCAATAAAGCAACTCGGACAAATTCCGTCTTTGGTCGCGTCAATTCTTTCGACTCGCGTTGGAGCGCAGCTCCTTCAATGATACATTTAACTGTTCTTTGTTTGATGTTGTTGAAGATACATAACGATTACATTTTAGACGACGCTGGATTTGCGCGGGATCCTCACCTCCTAATCGATGAATATTCCACTGAATCGCTGTGAATTCTAAACAATCAATCGCTCAGAATATATATATATTTTTTGATTGAATGCATCAAATTGAAACTTCTTCGTAATCCTTTGTGAGAGCCGTATGTATATACGTTTGTTTTGTTGTTGATATGACCAAAAAGTGGAGGGGACAAACTGTGAGATGGGTGTTGTTGGTCTGAATGGATAAACACCGGAAGCCTTTTCACCTGGAGGATTCCGATTAGCTCGCGGTACGGATGAAGACACGGTCCGCCATTTGAGGACCCCTAACACTCTAATTACACGTTCGTCTCCAATGCAACAAGAACAAAATAAACTTTTTTTTAACGAGAAAATTCAACTCTGGGCGAGAAAAAACTCTCCTTCCGAAGAAACCTTGAAACAACACAACAATTCAGCGGGAATATCGACCTGTATCATGCTTTCACCAATCACGTGATACATTTTCCGCGCATGCGCAGTGCACCATGCTGTAGTCCGTGCTTACTCCGACTAAAGAAATCCAGCACGACGTGCACAAGCTGATACCGGTCTCTTATTAAATAATGTCCATCAGCGCAGTTTCGATTCACGAGATACAACTTATTTGGGGAAAGTTAATATTGATTTATACGTAATTACCTCCACACCGAAGGTGGATGGACATTGTGTTTTCACCCGTCTGTCTGTTTGTCTGTCTCTGGTTGTTTGTCACAGGCCGACAGGTCACAATTTTCAACCGATCTTCACAAAACTTCACCAAACGGTAGAGTTGGTCAAAAGCAAGAAGCCTAATGTTTTTGGGGTCAAAAGGTCAACTTAGGCCAAAGGTCACCAACTTTGCTAAATTTCTAAAATCCTCAATTTTCATCCAATTGACTTGAAATTTGAAGAGGACTTGCATATATCTGGTCACTGAATTCAACCACCAAGTATTGTTGAGTTCAACATCGGCCAAAAGGTCAACATAGGCAAAATTTCTAAAATCCTCAATTTTCATCCAATTGACTTGAAATTTGAAGAGGACTTGCATATCTGGCCACTGAATTCAACCACCAAGTATTTTTGAAGTCAACATAGGCCAAAATGTCCACATAGGCCAAATTTTGAAAATTCTCAATTTTCATCTGATTGACTTGAAATTTGAAGAGGACTTGCATATCTGGTCACTGAATTCAACCACCAAGTATTTTTGAGGTCAACATAGGCCAAATTTCTAAAATCCTCAATTTTCATCCAATTAACTTGAAATTTGAAGAGGACTTGCATATCTGGTCACTGAATTCAACCACCAAGTATTTTTGAGTTCAACATCGGCCAAAAGGTCAACATAGGCCAAATTTCTAAAATCCTCAATTTTCATCCAATTGACTTGAAATTTGAAGAGGACTTGCATATCTGGCCACTGAATTCAACCACCAAGTATTCTTGAGGTCAACATAGGCCAAATTTTGAAAATCCTCAATTTTCCTCCGATTGACTTGAAATTTGAAGAGGACTTGCATATCTGGTCACTGAATTCAACCACCAAGTATTTTTGAGGTCAACATCGGCCAAAAGGTCAACATAGGCCAAATTTCGAAAATCCTCAATTTTCATCCAATTAACTTAAAATTTGAAGAGGACTTGCATATCTGGTCACTCAATTCAACCACCAAGTATTTTTGAGTTCAACATAGGCCAAAAGGTCAACATAGGCCAAATTTCTAAAATCCTTAATTTTCATCCAATTGACTTGAAATTTGAAGAGGACTTGCATATCTGGCCACTGAATTCAACCACCAAGTATTTTTGAGGTCAACATAGGTCAAAAGGTCAACATAGGCCAAGTTTCAAAAATCCTCAATTTTCATCCGATTGACTTGAAAATTGAACAGCATTTGCACATCGAGTCACTAAATAGGGAAACTAACTATTTTTGAGGTCAAAATGTCAAAGCTCAACTCAAGGTCAACCTTCCAAAATAATCAATTTCCATCTGAAAATCGTCACTTTTATTCCTATTGACCCGAGCTTTGATCAAGATTGTCAATTTTGAACTTGATTAAATGGACAATTTGCTGTATCAATGGAATTTTTTTTCTTGGGGGGGGGGAGGAGGGCGGATTTTGCAAGTACGTATCGTGCTCCGCATGACGTCTTCTTGTTTGGGGGTTGGGGTGTTGTTGGGGTGAACGCGTGATGGGAGGTGGGGTTGGGGTGAACGGGTTTGTTGGAGGGGGTGTTGGGGTCCTAACTTTTTGAGATATCGTGCTATGTATTGGTTTTAGTCCTATCTCTCAATGATGAGGAATCACTTAGGAATTAAAACCCATCTGTTGGCATCCATGGGGAAGGGAGGAAATGCCCCGCAGAGGACGATAAGAAAAGCGGCGCCATTCATATGACGTCGCTGGTTCCCAGGGTCACCGAATTGGTTCACTAATCAAAAGGTAGGAGTCGATTGTTTTGGTTAAATCAAAAGGCAAAAGGTCAAGGTTGCATAAAATCGTCAATTTTCGTCCAATTGACCTGAAATTTTAGGAATTTGCATGTTGGGTCACAGAATTGGTTCACCAATGAAAGGATAGAAGCTGATTATTTTTTTGATCGAAAGGTCAAGGCTGCATAAAATCATCAATTTTCATTGATGTTTCTTGCTTTTGATTTTTCATTTCATTGATTGTCCCTGTTCTATCCATTTCAAACAAGGAAGCACGTGCCATTTTAACCTCTTTGGAATGACTTGAACCGGTCCAAACGAGATGGGTGATTTTTAGGGGACACCATCTCCTTACTGGATAGACACCATCTCATCCCTAGGGGAGCTCATCCCCCCTTCGACAGGTGTTGTTTTTGGTCCTGGCAGGTTGTCACTGTCACCCTCCCGACCAGAAAAGCCAGTGAGGTGTGTAAATGACAACATCGTATAATTATATTTACCGTTCGTGGTTGTTAAATGTAGCCTCATTATATGATATATTATAATTTTCGTTGCACTGCAACTGGTAATGTTAAATTTAATCAACTGATATATTGATTGATTTCTGACGCATTTCCGGTCACACAGAGTACGGCGTTCTTGGCGAGGACCGCATCGCAACTTTGTGTACATACGTAAGCAGGAAATAGTGCTGTATATTACCCCTGATTTGTATTAATATACTTCAGGTTGAACACTTTGTTGCCACCATATGTGTTTGTCAAACCCAGAGTTATGCATTGGAATACTTTGTAATGTACGTGTGTCTGATTATTTAGAGTTTAGACCATGTTCGAATGAAGTCCGAATGCCTTTTATTCATTCGCCACACATCTTTGAACAGAGAACGACCTACAATCCAAGCACAGCAACTGGTCTTTCGAGCGCAGCATAAAGAGGCAACAAGGTATTCTTTCATTATAATTCAGTGCATAAACATGTCGGGCATCCATGGACAAAGCATAATGTGGTTTCAAGGTTTTTATGTCAAGCTTTAGTATTATTTAATTTCGGTTCTCTCCTCAGCCCTCATGTTTCTAGGCCCAAGCCGTGTGCTTTTGAGTTCATGTATCATGCTGTTTGTCTCTGTCAATTGGAAAGTTGAACTATTGAGGTATATATCAGATAATGCGACATTGTTCTAACTATTTGTATTTTGTTTGCACCGAAATAGTTTCTACGGTGTCAATAGGAGTTCAAAACTTCCTTACGGTGTGCAAGCGCTGAATTGTGAGAAGAATAAAGTTCAACACACCCGTATTGAGATCTTTGCTCATGATAATGCTGAGGAAGGTACAAAGTGTGTTAGTTTAGTCACCGACAACCAGACCATGCGGCAGGTAGCACTTTGTTACATGTTACCAGTGGCAGTCCCAAAAGAGGTTGGGAATATTGCAGTTTGTGTTTCCACAAAGGTTGAGAAAGTTGACAAGGAAAATGAGAAAATCAGGATGGAAGCACAACAGACAATGAAGATATTCTCACGGTCTCAGGGTTTGACGTTCACCATGGGCAGAGCTCTTGGTTTCGCCTCGACCTTCAACACCTGTCGGCCGAAGATTACTGCCGGGTCGCCAATACAATGGCGGAACCGAAGCCGCTTGACTGAGAAATACCAGCCTAGACAATGAATTATGAATTGACTTGACTTGGACAATGAATCCCACTCCTCCCTCCGGGTCTTTAAAAACAGCTGTTCACCACCATCTCTTATCTTCCCCTATCTAAAACCTTGATCTTTTCTATTCCCATTAATACACCCTAAATCTACCTTTTTCAAATTCAGGTTTTCTTTCCTGAAACTCGAGTCGTGTCCATTTGTGTTATGCTGTTTCCCTCCTTGCACCCCCCCCCCCCTCCCCCATCTCTCTTCCTTCCACAGATCTACCAATGTCCCTGTTCTCTACTCTTGGTATGCTTCCCTCTCTCTCCCCTTATTGTCTCCCGCTCCCTTTATTATACGTTTTATGTGTTTTCTGTTTGTGTCTTTGTTTTATTTGTTGCTCTTACACGAGCCTCGACTTTGTATACGAAAAAGTACTACAATTACAGGATACTAGACAAACAGGATACTAGATAAATTACAGGATACATAATTATGAAATTCATAATTACATAATTAGAGGATATATAATTGATTACACGATACTAGATAAAGTAGAACTGCCACTTTATAACTTCTGGCAGTGATGACCGGTTTCCTCCACCTTCCCGCTTTCATTGGACACACTTTGATGCAACCCCACTTTGATACAACCCAGCTTTCATCAGACAACATTTGATACAACCCTGCTTTGATACAACCCCGCTTTGATGCAACCCCGCTTTCATTGGACAACATTTGAGACAACCCTGCTTTGATTCAACCTTGCATTCATACAACCCCACTTACATGGCTGGAGAAGATAAATGTAGTTTCTTCTTCTTCACACAATAACAACTTCTACCTTCCCAACTGTACAACCAATTGTGTTGAAATTTTAAATACTTGTTCCACTTGATGCCATCCATATTCTTTTAAAGTTTCACATTCATCAATCAAGCGGTTCAAGAGAAATGTTTTTTAGTATTTCCCTTAAATTATTTAAGTTTGCCAAACCGAGAAACAAATCATGTTGAAATTTTAAAGACTTGTTCCACTTGACTTCTTCTACATTCCTTTAAAGTTTCACGTTGATCAATGCAACAGTTCAATAGATACAAGGTTTTTAAGATTCCTCTTTCATTATTTATCGCTGCAAAGCATGTGACCCCTATCGCAAATTCCAAAAGGTCATTCCAAAACGCTCACACAACAGCACTCACACAACATATGTGTCAGGTTTCCACTCAATAAGATTTTAAAAAATGAGGGAGGTCGGTTTTAAAGGTTTATGCTTCAAAAAATTAAATCTCCCAAACCATGTGACCTACGACGTCATCAACCCAGAACCTTTTGTTCATCATGGGTATGCGGTCATGCATGCAAAGTTTGGGCTCGTTCTGTTCAGCCGTTTCGGAGAAGAGTTTTTGGTGGTTTTTATGGCTTTTCCCTTAAAACAATATGGCGGCCGAATCACATGACCTATGACGTCATTATAATTTTTTTCTGCATAAATTTTTACCGAGATGATGCTCAAAAATTTCATCTTGATCGTATTGAGTTTTTTAATTGTCGAATTATGATGTCATAATGGAGGCATCAATGACATCATTCATTTTTGTTTTTCTGCATGGAGACTTCTTTTCAATCAGACATGTGTCAATCTTTTCGGCACAGCGCTTTTGGAGATATAGAGGTGCAAAGTTTTTAGGTTTTTCCAAGATGGCGCCCACACCATGTGACATATTACGTCATAATTAGCAGTAATTTTTTTTACATGTTTCGCCAATTGGTGAAAAATTCGTGTTAATTGGACTAACGGTTGCAGAGAACATTTATTTTTAAAGTTTTCGGACATGAAAAACAGAGGCGGGAGATGAAGAATAAACTATAGCAAAAACAATGTTTCCTCTTCATTGTATGTTATTGTATGTTGAGGAAACCTAATTACGGGATGGTTACTGAATAGATAATTGTTACTGGATGGATACTGGATTCAGAATTAGAGCAAGATGCCAATCTATAGGTAGGCACACTCGCTTCGAAACTGTCTACTCTGGGTTGAAACACCGACCCAGTTGTAAGAAAAGTGTAAAAAACAAAACGGAATCCAGGGTGGGCTGTAAACTGTAATCCTGGGCTTTCACAGACAGGATGACTCATGAATGTGTGTGCCTTCCTTCGGATGGATGTTAAATTGGATATCCTGTCTGCAGGCATCAGTTGGTAGACTTTAAATGATCTCACGGTGTCCTTTGCGAAGAGTGGGTTAGCTATCTCCGACACCATGATCAAATTCCTAATCCACTGCCCGAACGACTGCGGGGAAGGACAGGTCACTTTTGGTTTCAGCCCAGGTCACTCCACATTGGGTTTGCTGCGTCTATTCACATAACAATGGATGGATGCCCTGAATGCAGACATGAGATCAGGGCCGTCTTTCTGAACATATCTCGTGCTTTTGATACAGTCTGGCATCCTGCCTCACTCTCCAAACTCTGTACCTTTGGCATCCAAGGCCAACTCCACATATGGCTTACTGACTTCCTGTACTCTCCTATTTGTGACACTAAACGGAATCCCTTCATCTCCTCTCACTGTTAAGGTTTGAGTTCTGCAATGCAGTCTTCTCGGTCCAGTCCTATTTCTGATCTTCATCTCTCTGACTCACTGGAAAATCCTCTTCATCTATTTGATGACGATTCCACCCTCTGCTGTAACATCCCCATCCTTCAGACAGGAAGGCTGCATCCACCTCCCTCTCTTCAACCTTGAAATAAATCACAAGGTGGTCAAACAATTAGAATATGTCTTTCAATGCTGACAAATCTCACACTTTCGCCATCTCTCGCCATCACAAGGACCGTTTGGCAAGGACCCTTCTTTCTACTTTCTCAACAATCCGCTTGAGGAGGTTCAGTCATTCAAACTCCTGGATCTCACTATCAGCCATGACCTTTCTTATGCAAACAACATTTCAAACTTATCCTCCAAAGCCGTCGACTGGGCATCCTTGGTTATACAAAGTCCTTCCTCATTCATCTTCAATCCTGCAAAGACGAACTTTCAAAACAGGCACCTTTATGATTAAAGGGCCATGGATTTTTGTTCCAAGTAAATTGATTACTTACTTTCCAACCAAGTAAACCTTTCCAACGGTACCATATATATTACTCCTTAACCACAGCAACGACTACATTAAACTCGAGGTCCTGGTTCTTTGTGTGACAGATGGACACCTCTCGTTATAATAACTGATGGATTAAGAAAGTAAATCAACCACCAAGTTTCCTTCAACATGGACATCAAAAAATCTCATAACGACATTGACAAGACAACAAGATTCTGCTCCTCATAATCAAATAATTCAAACATTATTCTGCTCATCATTAACACAATTAGTAATGCATGATGAGTTATTTTAAAAATAAATACCACACACGGTAAATTTCCAGTGCAATGTTAATTAGTAAAGTCTTTCTCATCTTATTTACAAGAAGTGCCACCACTTGGCTGTTTCCTATCAAGGGAATTTATCTTGAATATTCTTAACTATCTTCATGTTCCCAACACTTGAGTATATAAAGCGCAACAACGAGGATTGTAGTGATGCGGACGTGAGATGAAGACATTGGTGTCGCTTCAGTCAGGACATCAACCAAACCAAGGTAAAGGGATGAGTTAATAAATCATAACAGGTGTATAACTACTGATGTACCATTTGAGGAGCAGTTAAATAAAGGTGACAAAATTTATGGAGAGAACAATTTCACGTTCAAAGTTGAAGTTGTTTTTTTTATCACGAAAGTTAAATTTTTGTACTTTTTGTCTAAACTGATAAAAATAAAATCGACATAAATTATTAAACCACCGAAGCACTTGAGGGTTATGCAGCTGCTTGAGTGAGGGGCATGCTGGGTAGTTTGCCATTGTCTTCCCAGCACAAGCTCGGGCAGGAATTTGGAATTTGTGCATGTTGCTGGCGATAGCTTGTCTACTCTTCACAAAGGACACCGTGGGTTCTTTAACTTCCATCAACTACCATCGGCAACAAGGTTGCCGTTTTAAAGTCCATCCGAGTGACAACAAGCACAATGACGACTCATCTCTGCTGTGAAACACCGGGATGACAGTTTATAGCTGAGTCGGGATTCGAACCAGGGGCGGGCTGACGGTATTCTTGGCCCGGGGGCAAAAGGGGTTTTCGGGCCCCTCGATACTAGGTTTAGCCGACACTTAGTGCGATATTCAAATTTCTTCAAACAAATATTTTTGAACAGGTCGTATAATCATTACCAGGTTGTATTAGATGATACAAGACTAAATACTCCATGTACCATGATGAATACTAACTGTACAGAAGTGCATGATATTGTATAAACATACCGATCATGCGTTGATGCACGAAAAATCATCCCTCATGTTACAAATGTTCAGATGAACAAAACAGTCATTGTGTGGACAGAAAAATTCACATTGTTTTAATTTTTTATTGTTTTAATTCACAATAAATATTATTTAAATTTCAGTTCTTCACACATGTACTTTGATCATCTAATGTTCATTTAAATTTGTTCTTCAAACATGTACTTTGATCACCTAATGTTCATTTTAATTTGTTCTTCAAACAAGTACTTTGATCACCTGATGTTCATTTTAATTTGTTCTTCAAACAAGTACTTTGATCATCTAATGTTCATTTAAATTTCAGTTCTTCAAACAAGTACTTTGATCACCTAATGTTCATTTTAATTTGTTCTTCAAACATGTACTTTGATCACCTAATGTTCATTTTAATTTGTTCTTCAAACAAGTACTTTGATCACCTAATGTTCATTTTAATTTGTTCTTCAAACATGTACTTTGATCACCTAATGTTCATTTTAATTTGTTCTTCAAACAAGTACTTTGATCATCTAATGTTCATTTTAATTTGTTCTTCAAACAAGTACTTTGATCACCTAATGTTCATTTTAATTTGTTCTTCAAACAAGTACTTTGATCATCTAATGTTCATTTTAATTTGTTCTTCAAACAAGTACTTTGATCACCTAATGTTCATTTTAATTTGTTCTTCAAACAAGTACTTTGATCATCTAATGTTCATTTTAATTTGTTCTTCAAACAAGTACTTTGATCACCTAATGTTCATTTTAATTTGTTCTTCAAACATGTACTTTGATCACCTAATGTTCATTTTAATTTGTTCTTCAAACAAGTACTTTGATCATCTAATGTTCATTTTAATTTGTTCTTCAAACAAGTACTTTGATCACCTAATGTTCATTTTAATTTGTTCTTCAAACATGTACTTTGATCACCTAATGTTCATTTTAATTTGTTCTTCAAACAAGTACTTTGATCATCTAATGTTCATTTTAATTTGTTCTTCAAACAAGTACTTTGATCACCTAATGTTCATTTTAATTTGTTCTTCAAACATGTACTTTGATCATCTAATGTTCATTTTAATTTGTTCTTCAAACATGTACTTTGATCACCTAATGTTCATTTTAATTTGTTCTTCAAACAAGTACTTTGATCATCTAATGTTCATTTTAATTTGTTCTTCAAACATGTACTTTGATCATCTAATGTTCATTTTAATTTGTTCTTCAAACAAGTACTTTGATCAGCTAATGTTCATTTTAATTTGTTCTTCAAACAAGTACTTTGATCACCTAATGTTCATTTTAATTTGTTCTTCAAACAAGTACTTTGATCACCTAATGTTCATTTTAATTTGTTCTTCAAACATGTACTTTGATCATCTAATGTTCATTTTAATTTGTTCTTCAAACATGTACTTTGATCACCTAATGTTCATTTTAATTTGTTCTTCAAACATGTACTTTGATCACCTAATGTTCATTTTAATTTGTTCTTCAAACAAGTGCTTTGATCATCTAATGTTCATTTTAATTTGTTCTTCAAACATGTACTTTGATCATCTAATGTTCATTTTAATTTGTTCTTCAAACAAGTACTTTGATCACCTAATGTTCATTTTAATTTGTTCTTCAAACATGTACTTTGATCATCTAATGTTCATTTTAATTTGTTCTTCAAACATGTACTTTGATCATCTAATGTTCATTTTAATTTGTTCTTCAAACAAGTACTTTGATCACCTAATGTTCATTTTAATTTGTTCTTCAAACATGTACTTTGATCATCTAATGTTCATTTTAATTTGTTCTTCAAACAAGTACTTTGATCACCTAATGTTCATTTTAATTTGTTCTTCAAACAAGTACTTTGATCACCTAATGTTCATTTTAATTTGTTCCTCAAACATGTACTTTGATCATCTAATGTTCATTTTAATTTGTTCTTCAAACAAGTACTTTGATCACCTAATGTTCATTTTAATTTGTTCTTCAAACAAGTACTTTGATCATCTAATGTTCATTTTAATTTGTTCTTCAAACAAGGACTTTGATCACCTAATGTTCATTTTAATTTGTTCTTCAAACAAGTACTTTGATGATCAATCAGATCAGAATCACCCAAGCATCAAAACAGGTAGCCTCAGGAGAGCTAATGATCTGAGTTCAGATGTTGCCTTGGCAACGCTGTTTACAATGATTTCTTCATCACATTTCAGCTTCTGTTAAACCTCCTTTTCAACATCTTTGAGCATCAATGATTCCAAGTTTTATTGTGTTCATGAGGATCTGAGCGTTGACTTCATAAATTTTCTCAGCAAAGATTTTCTGACCCAGAACCAATTAAAATAACACTTTTCAACACAACTAAGATATTTTCATACATAAATATGCAGAATAGTAACGAGACCGTGAATTAAAAACAAATGCTCGAATTTACGACCCAGAAACTGGTTTATCTGATGTTGCTGAGTGCAGTACACGTATTAGAGTCCCAAGGGTCATGGAATGTTCCAGCCAAACTGCCTGAAACGTTATTTTATTAAATGCACAAACGGACAAAATTATTATTTCTCCGTTTCATTCACCTGAAAATTTCAGTGAGAAAAAAAATTAAATATATGTGTGAATATGGTTAATAACGTTTTTGGACAAAGAGGAAACGGCTTTTTTTGAAATGCGCATTTATGGTCAATCTGTAAAGTTTCAAACTGCAGGTTTAACAACTGTAGATGTTGTTTGTTTGAAGCAGGTAAAATGTTTCGAAGTAACAAATGACTTTGCGGGAATCGGTATCAATCAAAATCGACTTTCAACTCCATCAATGAATATAATGTATGATGTTTAAATATTCACTCCAAAATCACCTTATTCTCGTCTTTCTGAAAACATAAACCTTGTTTTTTTTGGTTTTTTATCACGTTTTTTATCACGTGCCCCTAAAGGATTAATTAAGGATGGTAAAAAATACTCGGTGTATTTGTATAAATATTCACTCCAAAATCACCTTCTTCTCCTTTCTGAAAACATAAACCTTGTTTTTTATTTTTATTTTATCACGTTTTTTATCACGTGCCCCTTCATGTGCATGACCCTCCGTCGGTGCTTGAATGGCCGATTTCCATCCTGCCAGCCCTCAAATCCATGATTGGGAATGACACAATATTGCAATGAATCTGATTATATACATGATTCATCATCATCATCATCATCATCATCATCATCATCATCATCATCATCATCATCATGTGCCTTCTTCGATCAGAAAGATGCCTCTTGTGATACTGCAACAATCCCTTTTCTCAGCCATTATCTTGATAAATGAATATGTGGTCCATTTATTTTATACAACAAAATTTACACAGCAATATAAAAATAAATCACATTTACAATATGATGTTTCTGTTCAGTCATCGATATCGTGCTGAAAGAGGCAGACACTCAAACGAGAAACATTGATCCGTCTCGGGTTTGAAACAAACAGACTTTCTTATTAGTTATATTTCTAAGTTCTTTTCCATTTAAATTAAGAGATATTTTGTGTCGAGGAGTCGGACAGCGTCGTGCAGCCAACTTCTCCCTCGACACAGTCTCGCCTAGATTCAATTATGGGCCCAACGATGAGCTGCTCGATTGGAACTTCTCAGGCAATGTTGCATCACAAAGTGAGCTGTCCCTCGAATGAACGTGAGGCCGGATGTCCCATATACTGGCATTAGTTGGTGGATGTTAAACACACCAGGGTAACTTTTACAAAGAGTGCGAGAGTTGTCGCCAGCACCATGTCCATGTTCCAAATTCCTGCCTCAAAGTCGTCAATGAAAATGAGACCTGGACAGGTGGTTCTTCAAATAATTATACCAATCTACTTTTTGTTGCCAAACCTACAATAACTAGAGGTTACAGGGAACCTGAACTCAACTGGTCTCTATCAATATGGTTAGAATATGCATAATAGAACCACAAACTATATAGTTTATATTTGCTAAAGAGGGACAGTAACGTTGAAGGTATCTCATGTTTAAACAGGAAACTAGAAAAAACTGAGTTTTAAGTGAGGCATGAAAAGAAAAACTACAATTACTTTTCTAAGATTTCAGTCCAAACTGATGTTTATGGGTCAAGTCATGTCATAGGTCATGACAAGGTCATTTTTCGGACATCGTTAAAACCCGTAATATATGTGTTGAGGTTTGTTCCAAACTGTCTACACACAAAGTTTCAGCCTTCCAGCTACATTAGGAAGTACCAGATTGACAAAAATTGATTTTTCAATATGGCCGCCCTGCAGCACCCATTTTTTGGCGTGCAACGCCCAAATGCAATCCCAAACTAGTTTATGTCTTAAAGATGCTGCATGACAAGTTTCATCAAATTCTATCAATATTTGTGACTTTTAGAGTGTAGACGTTGAATTGTTTACAGACAACAGACAGATAGACAGACAGACAAACAGACAGACGACGGACACTGGGTATCGACAAAAACTAAGCTGGACATAATCCAGTTGAGTTAATAAAGGATTAATTAAGGACGGTAAAAAATACTCGGTGTATTTGTATAAATATTTACTGTCAATAAGCTGTTTTTTCTGCGTTTAAAAGCGAAGTGTGAAAACAACAGAAACATTGAAATGAAACATTATTGATTCGTGTGTTTATAATTAAACTCCCTTGTAATGAAACATGTTTTGAGGAACTTTCAGGATAATTTAATGTGTTTCACACGAAACTTGTCCACGCTTTGAGACACGACTCACTCTGTCTTTCTGTCTGTCTTTGATCGAGGAACTACTTCATTTTAATTGAATTGTATATTTTGAACACGAGAACACGAATCATCGGAACAGGAAACAGAACCGGAATCTGTAGTTTAGCAGTACCTTGACTCTCAATTTGCTTCAGTCTCTGCCTGTAGAGTCTGTGCCTGTGCCTTGACACTCAATTTGCTTCAGTCTCTGCCTGTGGAGTCTCTGCCTGTGGAGTCTCTGCCTGTACCTTGACTCTCAATTTGCTTGTCTCTGCCTGTAGAGTCTCTGCCTGGACCTTGACTCTCAATTTGCTTGTCTCTGCCTGTAGAGTCTCTGCCTGGACCTTGACTCTCAATTTGCTTGTCTCTGCCTGGACCTTGACTCTCAATTTGCCTCAGTCTCTGCCTGTACATTGACTCTCAATCAGGAAACTTGCTGTTTTTAGGGACATCATGAAGGATAAAAACAACAACCACCAATACCTAATCTAACATGTTAAATAAGGTGGTGTAAAAGAGGCTTCATCAACAGCGGTAAACTTCTCATTCAATGTTCTGTTTTTTCTACAGACTTTAAAACCTTTATTTTATTTCAATTGAATCATATATTTGAACATTGTGAAACACAAATCGCCTTTATTGGCACTTCTAAAAACCTTCATCTTAACTGTACTTTGGTAAAACTGTACACCGTCTCGACCAATCAAATTTGCCACTTGCTGTTGTCCAAAACTGTTTAAAAAAAGAAAGAAAACTGTTTCCAAAAGAATCCTTTGTCCAAGTTCAAATAAAGTCCCATGTCCTTTTTCCTCAGAGTGCATATGGGAAGGTGTTTACGAACTTTCTCATGTTATTATTTTTTACATTAGTCAGATGATCATAGAGGAGCTTGGACAAGACATTAGTAGAGATCAATTTCAATGGCCAGGACATTATTCAACGATTATAGAAAACAAACTAATGCGACCAGAATATTCCACAGATTATTAAAAATGTAGATAAAAACAAATCGATATTAAAACAAGAAACACAAAACACCCAGTAAATCTAAGGTCGGGAATAAGAGTCATCAAGGCCAAAATACAAATTCCTGCCCTGATTCATCTCAGGGAGAGCAACAGCAAACCACCCAGCATAACCTGTACCCAGGACCTGCTTTGGCCCCGCTCCATCAATAATCCAGAACAAAATTTTATTGATCAGAAGAAGGATATAAAGTTCATAGTTTGTTGAATTTTGTGCTGCGTAGTGATTTCATTAACCCATCTAATGTGCCACATGTCCACCTCATTATCTGAATAGGAAAATAGTGCAATGTGAAAAGTTGAAAGCTGGTGTGGAAGAATTGGAGATGTGGCAATTTCGATTGGTTGAAGAATAACAAACGAGTTTATTGAAATTATTTTCTGTGAAAACGTCTTTGAATACAATTCCAAATTAACATTCTCATAAAAGAAGAATTCAATGGTTGCCTTGACATTTCTTGCTGTTTATTGAAAACTTTTGACCACAGAAATGTTAAATTCAATCATTAATGGTCTTGCATAAAGTTGCATGTATTTGTCTTTGTAGATTCAATAACAGGGATCAAAATCCACATCCACCAAAATAAAGTACCATGGAGAAGAAATATCAAAATACTTCAAGTGAATTTCACAAAAATGTGAATGAGACTGATCCGTACATGCACCCCATGTTCATCACCCTGGACGCCTCTTCGTTCCCCCATGAGGGACCCTGGAGGGTGATCATCTACTCCTTGGGACCTCTGGCTCTGTTCGCTGTGATGTTAAACCTGGGGGTGCTCGGGGCCTGCATGGTGCGGCGTTTTGATAAACCCATGGTGTTTTACATCGCACTTTGTGTCATCGCAGATGCACTTTGGGCTTTTTTATCCATTGCTATATTTGTACGTGGTCTCTTGAGTGTGAAAAGAGTGGTATACTTTACTGAATGTGTCATTCATGTGTATTTCATTGAATGTGTTTCTCTTTCTCAATTATTAATCCAGTGGTTGATGGACATCGACCGATACTGGGCCGTTCTTCGACCGTATTCATATGCAGTGTGGACAGCCAAGAGGAATGGAATGTGGTTCCTGTCTTTGTGTGTCATTGGTACAGCAATTACAACTACTATTTCTTATCCAATTTTTGCCTCACATTTGTATTTTTGCAAACAGGAACTAAATATCACGGAAGCATTTTGCATGATGGGGTTTATATTCAATCTATCCTGTGCAGGCAAAATGTACGCAAACATGTATGTTCTTACCATCACATACTCTGTGTACATTTTGTCAACAACCACCATCATTTTTACCTCCTGGAGAATCATCCTCGTGTGTACAAAGTCCAGTTCAAGTGCATTCAGTAACAAGGCCCTGCACACGTGCTGCACACAGATCATGGTGTTTGTTATTAAGGTGGGTTCAAGAATGGCGTTTGTGATATCGGTTAGATTAGGAGATCATAGTATTTCATTCAGGTTAGTCCTCTACATAATCTGTATGTTTACATCACCCATTGCTGATCCCCTCATATATGGGTTGAGGACAAAAGAAATCCGAGAGCCCTTAATTCGCCTCCATAAAAGATGGAATAAAAATTATGTATAACTTCTTGAAGCAAGACAAATGCAAGTGAAGTTAATCAATAACTATAATATAACTTTACCAAGCGAGTTTATCCTTCTGCGAATCCTCATCGTTACCACCAACAATGACAAGTGTTCCAAAAAAAAAAATTGATTATTTTTTACAGTACATTGTATCCAATTTCTTCCAATTGCAATAACTTGTCGAAACAATGTTTTTCCATCCATTTTCAGAGATTTATTGCAATAAAATTTTGGGGATAATTTTGAAGAAAACTATTGGAACAAAAAAAACCAAAAAAAAAACCTGCACTGTTGACTGTTGTTTTATAGTTATTTAAATTATTGTTTTATTTACTTGAACGACAGTTCCAAACATTCAACTCCTGGAAATGTGTTCATTGCCTTGCTTTGTTGTAAAAAGAAACAAAATTCTCTTTCACCAATAAACACTACTTCTTCCATTTTTTTCACCCTTTGTGACGATAGTTCAGATTTTTCAATCAAGTTATTGCAAGGAAACAGGTTGTGCTTTCAGCTTCAAAATTAAATCCAACTCATGGCAATCTCCAGTCTATCAGTAAGTCTTGCAAAAACTGAGTTGCAATGCGCTCTTAGTCGAAACAAATACTGAGCAAAAACTCACCCTCTGCACATCATTTCTCAGTCTCCATCCTTCAGCAGCAGGTGGCAGCTTAGGTCAGGCTTTCGTGTGTTTGCTCCACTTTTTGTCCCTTTACTCAAGGATGTATCCAAAACGGAAATAGCTCGGGAAAATGTTATTGACTCCACTATGTTTATGTGCCAAAAGCTGGCATCCCTGACCATCTCCACGAGTATCTCCACCCAGTCACCTTTAGAGAGTGCAATGTTTCCCATATGAACACTTCCCATGTAAAAATAAAAAAAAATAAAAAATTATCCAACTGGAGTTGATGGCATTTGTAGTTAACATCCTCAATATTTGCTCAAACAGAACTAGCTTTATCTGTTGCTCTTAATAAACTGGCTGCTATATCTGAATTAGACTGACAGAATAGCCTTGAGGTAGTTGTTATGCACATTCACCCCTGTGCTTGATGCATTTAGAAAGGGCCTCCTCCTGTATTGCTCAGCATTTTAAAAGGATAGGAAACAGACAAACGCCTGGGAGAGACACCGTGCTCGTGAGAGAGACGAATTTCTCGGTTTGAGGTTGGTAAGGAAGTAAGTGCCACAGGAAGGATTTAGAAGTCACTCAATAAATTGTCAGAATTTTGGAAAAGTGAGAAGTAAAGAACATCTGGAATCTTTGAAAAGTGGTAGTAATGGCCCAAGTAAATGACCCATAAGCATTTTGAATGTTGTCAAACAGCCAATTGGAAGTGGCATAGGGCCTAGAAGCATCGATTGGTACCTAGCCAGAGTAGCGGAGGCAAAGGGAAAAACGAAAAGTGTCTTGGCTAAAACATCTCAGAACCCGACAGAAAATGTCACCTCACCACCAACAGCAATATTAATTTATCTATTCCAATGATAAAGAAGGCAAAACTATACCTGATGCTGTGCTTGATCTGCAAACGAGGTGTGAGGCAGTTGGTTGAATATGAATCATGTAACAACGGTCATGTCTGCAACAACAAAGAATGAGTGAGGGGGTACAACGTATTCGAGAATGACAATAATTCCAGTGGCTTACACTGGCTTTACAAGGTGTGTGATCTTACTTCTGTGTAGGCAGAGGCATAGTCAGGGTTTGTGGCACCAGGGGCCTAGGGTCAATACTGGCGCACCACAGGCACTGGCATAGTCAGGAATTTATATTGGGGGGCTGTACAAAAAGGTGCCCTCAGCTTCCCCCAGCAGCCTCAGAAGCAGAGATAAGCTCCCCTACTCTTTCCAAAGGGCATGGTGGGATCTTTAATGTCCACCAGCGAATGCTGGCAGACAGTACACCCAGTTCAACATCCATCCGAGAAACAGCACACACTGATGATTCACCCAGATTGTGAAACAACGGGATGACAGTTTGGATGTATCTGGGTTTTGATTCGAACCCAGGCGAGACAGTTGAGAGATTAGTGTGCGTATCTCTCACCATGTTTACCCTTCTGTGCAGAACTCTCCAGTGCCAACGCCTTCTTCGCTTTTTCCCTCACCTGCCTCTCCTCACTGTATGTCATACATCATGGCACATCTTGTATGGGCTGGGTCCGGCTTAAGGAAATAAATTTTAAGAAAGAAATTTTAAGAAGCTTAAGGTCGTGAAAGAGAAAGAAATTTAGGGGACAGGTGACTTACTAGCAATATAAATAATCAAATTTCAAATTTAGTACGAAATTGCCCATCAGAGAATTTGAATTAAAAAACAAAAAAAGTTAAAGTCGTAAAACAATGAATATTCAGTATATTTAACTCAACACAAGTTTTCGCATCATTTAACATTTGGATTTACTTGGTTACCATGGCAATGGGGTGCCATGCTTCAAAACTGCCATTTTCACACCATTTTCAGCAAAAAGTTCAATTATTTTCCCCTCGGACACTGAAGGTGTCCCTACCTGTAATTGGAGCAGTCCAACACCGACCTTTGGGCTATGTATAGCAGATGTACAGATCACAACATTGCATAATGCATACAGTACATGTGTTATGGGTATGGGGAAACTGTGTACAGTGCATCCCCAAATTGTGCATAGTGCATCACCAATTTGTGCATAGTCCATCACCAATTTGTGCATAGTGCATCAACAATTTGTGTACAGTGCATCACCAAATTCTGTACAGTGCATCCCCGGATTGTGTACGGTGCATCACCGAATTGTGTACGGTGCATCACCGAATTGTGTACGGTGCATCACCGAATTGTGTAAGGCGCATCACCAAATTGTGTAAGGCGCATCACCAAATTGTGTAAGGCGCATCACCAAATTGTGTAAGGCGCATCACCAAATTGTGTAAGGCGCATCACCAAATTGTGTAAGGCGCATCACCAAATTGTACACAGTGCATGATCAGATTGTGTACAGTGCATCAACAAATTGTGTACAGTGCACCATCGGATTGTGTGCAGTGCATCACCAAATGGCATACAGTGGATCACCAAATTGTTTACAGTGGATCAACAAATTGTGTGCAGTGCATCAGCAAATTGTGTACAGTGCATCACCAAATTGTGTAAAGTGAATCACCAAATTGTGCATAGTGCATCACCAAATTGTGCATAGTGCATCACCAAATTGTGCATAGTGCATCACCGACCAAATTGTGTACAGTGCATCAGCAAATTGTGTACAGTGCATCAGCAAACTGTGTACAGTGCATCCTCAAATTGTGTACAGTGCATCCCCAGATTGTGTACAGTGCATCGCCTAATTGTGTACAGTGCATCACCGGATTGTGTACAGTGCATCACCGGATTGTGTACAGTGCGTCCCGGAATTGTGTGCAGTGCGTCCCAGAATTGTGTGCGGTGCCTCACCAAATTGTGTGCAGTGTATCATCAAATTGTGTACTGTGCATCACCAGATCGTGTGCAGTGCATCACCGAATTATGTACAGTGTAGCACCGAAATGTGTACAGTGCATCACCAAATTGTGTACAATCCGTCACCAAATTGTGTTCATTGCGTCACCAAACTGTGTGCAGTGCGTCACAAATTGTGTACAGTGTAGCACCAAATGGTGTACAGTGCATCGCCGAATTGTGTACAATCCGTCACCAAATTGTGTTCATTGCGTCACCAAACTGTGTGCAGTGCATAACCAAATGGTGTACAGTGCATCACCAAATTGTGCATAGTGTATCACCAAATTGTGCATAGTGCATCACCAAATTGTGTAGTGTATCGGCAGATTGTGTACAGTGCATCGCCAGATTGTGTACAGTGCATCGCCAGATTGTGTACAGTGCATCACCGGATTGTGTACGGTGCATCGCCAGATTGTGTACAGTGCGTAACAAACATTGTGTGATGTGCGTCACCAAATTGTGAACAGTGCATCACCAAATTGTATACAGTGCATCACCAGATTCTTTGCAGTGCATCACCAGATTCTTTGCAGTGCATCACCAAATTGTGTACAGTGCATCACCGGATTGTGTACAGTGCATCACCGAATTGTGTGCAGTGCATCAACGGATTGTGTACAGTGCATCACCGGATTGTGTGCAGTTCATCATCGAATTGTGTGCAGTGCATCACCAAATTGTGTGCAGTGCATCACCAAATTGTGTGCAGTGCATCACCAAATTGTGTGCACTGCATCACCAAATTGTGTGCACTGCATCACCAAATTGTGTGCATTTCATCACCAAATTGTGTGCATTTCATCACCAAATTGTGTACAGTGCATCACCAAATTGTGTACAGTGCATCACCGGATTGTGTACAGTGCGTCACCTGATTGTGTACAGTGCATCGCTAAATTGTGTACAGTGCACCACCGATTTTGTACCGTGCTTCGTCAGCTTGTGTACATTGCATCACCAGATTGTGTAAAGTGCATCACCAGATTGTGTAAAGTGCATCACCAGATTGTGTAAAGTGCATCACCAAATTGTGCATAGTGCACCACCAACGTGTGTACAGTGCATCACCAAATTGTGTACAGTGCATCACCAAATTGTGTGCAGTGCATCGCCTAATTATATACAGTGCATCCCAGAATTGTGTACAGTGCATCCTGGAATTGTGTGTGGTGCCTCACCAAATTATGTACAGTGCATCACCAAATTGTGTGCAGTGCATCACCAAATTGTGTACTGTGCATCACCAGATCGTGTGCAGTGCATCAACGAATTATGTACAGTGTAGCACCGAATTGTGTACAGTGCATCACCAAATTGTGTACAATCCGTCACCAAATTGTGTTCATTGCGTCACCAAACTGTGTGCAGTGCATAACCAAATGGTGCACATTGCGTCACAAATTGTGTACAGTGTAGCACCAAATGGTGTACAGTGCATCGCCAAATTGTGTACAGTGAATCACCAAATTGTGTTCAGCGAATTACCAAATTGTGTGCAGTGCATCACCAAATGGTGTACAGTGCATCACCCGATTGTGTGCCGTGCATCAACCGATTGTGTGCAGTGCATCACCAAATTGTGTACAGTGCATCACCGAATTGTGTGAAGTGCATCAACAAATTGTGTACAGTGCATCAACAAATTGTGTACAGTGCATCAACAAATTGTGTACAGTGCATCAACAAATTGTGTGCAGTGCATCACCGAATGATGTACAATGCGTCACCAAATTGTGTGCAGTGCATCACCAGATTGTGTATGTGCATCACCAAATTGTGCATCGTGCATCAACAAATTATGTACAGTGCATCACCAGATCGTGTACAGTGCATCACCAGATCGTGTACAGTGCATCACCAGATTGTGTACCGTGCATCACCAGATTGTGTACAGTGCAGCACCGGATTGCATACAGTGCATCACAAAAGATGTGTGCTGTGCATCACCAAATTGTGCACAGTGCATCACCAAATTGTATACAGTGCATTACCAGATTCTTTACAGTGCATCACCAAATTGTGTACAGTGCACCACTCGATTGTGTACAGTGCATCACCAAATTGTGTACAGTGCATCCCCAAATTGTGTAAAGTGCATCACCAAATGGTGTACAGTGCATCACCAAATGGTGTACAGTGCATCACCAAATTGTGTACAGCACATCGCCAAATTGTGCACAGTGCATCACCGAATTGTGTGAAGTGCATCACCAAATGGTGTACAGTGATGGGGTGGGTGATGAAGTGGGCCTTCACTTGCCCAGTGAAGGGGCAAGGGGGGAGATTTTGAAAGGGATGGGTGATGGGGAAGATTTGGAGGGGAGGGGCAAGGGGGAATATTTGAAAGAGATGGGTGATGGGGAAGATTTGGAGGGGAGGGGCAAGGGGGTAGATTTGGAGGGGAGGGGTGATGGGGAAGTTTTGGCGGGAAGGGGTGATGGGGAAGATTTGGAGGGGAGGGGTGAGATTGGATTTTAGAAAGTGTACGATTAATGGGAAACGAACATTTATTGCAAAATGAGTTTCTTGTGACCTTCGAGTCAAAAATACGTTTGAGGACGCTGAAGGAGGGGTGGAGTGCAGGAGAGTTTCGGGAATGTAGAAAAGAGGAACTGTAAGAGATGGAATTTTTTTTTGGAATGAATAGATTTGGTGAGCAAGTCGAAAGCATCCTTTCATAGAAGAAGAAGAAAAAGGTGTTATAATATACGACAGAATACAGTTCTTCAGGGGAAAGTTTAAACATTTTTAAATTGAATGAATGAATGAATGCATGATCGTTTTTAAGGCCATTTTCCCCGCTAGAGCGGGGGTTAGCCTTGCAGGCCCCATGACAATCATGGTTCCCTGTTTGAGGCAATGTTTTTATGGCCGGATGCCCTTCCTGACGCCAACCCTTGGTCACGCTCTTACGAGGCGCAGGGATACGGTGTACCTATTCTAAATCGGGGTACATTGATCGGGGTACACTTATAAATTGAGCAATGAAAACTATCTGGGGAAATGGAAAATGGAAATGGGGGTGAAACACGTGATCGAAGAACGAACGAACAAATACGCACAACGAATAAATGAATAAGAACAGTGAAGGAAATTTTTTTTTGGGTTTTTTTTTTATGAGTTGAGATTTTAAACAAGGAAGTATGGGGTGAAAGACTGGGACAAAACAGAGAACGAAAGTAATTGCAGCGCAATCGACGGACCGCTGAGAGAAAAACAAAGCCTCAAGGTCCGACACGGTAGCCTACAAGGCCTCAAAATACGCGACACGAATTAACCGACGATTTTGTATACATGTATGAAAAATGAACACCGAGAATCTTACTAAAGACACACTATAGGTACACACACCGAAAGATAGATACAGTTTCGACAAAAACACAATTGTGAAAAATTACTTAACTTCGAAAGCGTGAGCGCATGGACAGCTTCGAAAAGACGTGACCTCCCGATAATAAAAGATTCCCTCTACAGGAAGAGTGGCTTGTAAACCTATGCTGACCGGTCCTGACACCAAATCAGACTTCAAATGGATGACATGAAGAGGAGCTTTAACATAGCCACCAACCCCCTGTAAAAGACCACTAACACCAGTTGCCGCCTTCTCTGACAATGGCAAAGTGCCTTCAGGCATCAAAGATTGATGTGCTCCTGTGTCCCTCAATACCCTAACAGGTCTCTGGTTCGTTAAGTCTCCATAAAGTGACACAAACCCCTCTGAAATAAAAGGTTTGTAACCCTCTTGAACAAGGTCTTTCTGTGATGCCGTAACTTTGGCATGGGAACCTTCACAAGGCACTGTCCTCCAAGGACGATTTCTCGCATTGGCCAATGCATTCGGAGTTGCACTAGTTTGACTCCGCTCCTGATTTTTCCTTTTCAGGGCGTAACATTGGGACATCAAATGCCCAGGTTTCTTGCAAAAAGCGCAAGTAGGCCCGGAGGAAAAACTCGTGGTCTGCCTCGGGCCCAAAGGAAGATAGGTATGTCTTGGAACTGCAGTCTTCTGATCCCTAAAAGTCACGGTATCAGATTTGTCCTCATAGTCCTCTCTAGGCCGTCTCCATTAATATTTGTTCTCTGATCCTGATTTACCATAACTCCCCATGCTAACTCTAGGCAGGAAGTTAGGTTTGTGGAACCCCATCCTGTATGTCAAGGCAAAGTCATCTGCCACGGTTGCTGCCTCATACAACTCTGGTACTTTCTTCTCATCCAGATGTACTTTCATGTCCACGTGGACACACTGTTTGAATTCCTCCACAAAGATCAATTGTCGTAACAGGTTGAAGTCTTTCCCAATCTCCATCGAGTCACACCACCAATCAAACATGGCTTCCTTCATTCTGGTAAACTCCACATGGGTCTCACACTCTCCCTCTTCCTGGCACTCCTGAATTTTTGCCGGTAAGCTTCAGGGACCAATTCATAGTCTTTGAGAATGGCTTTCTTCACTATCTCATAATCTGCACATTGGTCAATCGGTAAAGCCGAATAGATATCTTGAGCTTTACCCACCAGAACACTTTGCACTAACATAGTTCAGGACACCACAGGCCATTTTAGCATTTGAGCCACCTTCTCAAAATGTAAAAAAAACTTGGCTACCTCCTTTTCATTGAAGGGTGGAACCAGCCTCACATGCCTACCAACATCCCAAGAGTTCTCACTAGTTGTCGAACTAGCCGGCATGGATACTACTTCTCTCCATTCTCCCAGTAATTCCAGCTCCTTGAGTTTAAGTTCCTTCTGATACTCCATGTGCCATTCCTTTAACTCCCTTTCGGCTCTGCTTTCCTCGGCTCTTCTCTCCTCGAGTTCCTTTTCAGCTCTCCTTTCCTCTGCTCTTCTTTCCTCGAGTTCTCGTTCCTGTTCTGCTCTTTCCTTTGCTCTTCTTTCCTCGACTTCCTTTTCAGCTCTCCTTTCCTCTGCTCTTTCCTCTGCTCTTCTTTCCTCGACTTTCCATCCCAACTCTTTTAACCTTTCCTGGCTCTGCAGTTGCATCTCCATTTTCCGGAGCTCCACATTTCCTTTTTCCTCGGGTAACCAATCCAAGGCTACCCCTTCCCATGTCCTTCTCCCACTAGAGACTCCACCACCAATGTCTGAATCTCTACTTTCTTCATACTAACTCGGACCTCCAAGTTAAAATATTTGGCCAATATCATGAGTTCCGATCTTTTTAACGCCTGGAACTGTGCCTCATTAGGTGACGCCGCAAACTTTTCTGCGTCAAACACCATGGTGATTATCAGTTAGCACCTGTTAACCATCACACAAAAAAAATTCCAATTTTTTGAAAAATTTGGGAATGTTAGAAAATTCAAAATTTGGGAATTTTGGGAATCTTAGGGAATTCAATCCCGGACGAGCCCCCAATTTCTGTTACGTGCTCCGCCCCAAACCCCGGTCACGGTGTACCTCTGAGCCCTGAGAGTAGTCACGGCAGAAAGATGTGTTATTCTGTGTGCAAAGATCAATGGTGAAACCACACCAATTGTTACCAACAAACAAGTATTGTATAAGGTCACATAAGAATAACAGTACAATAACAATATTAATCAATTGTACAACCAATATATCATTCCTATTATGGTACCATCAGTTTCGTACAATATAACTCGCTGTGCTCCAAGTGAGCGAAAATAACATTCCCAATGTCTCTTTCCCGGCTTCAAGCCAAAGTCGATCCACGCTCCAGTGATCGTCAGAACGATGTTGTATCGAGACCAGAATCCCACTCGGTTGACAGTCACACTGCCAAAGATGGGCAAAGGTGTCATCAAGAGGCGACTGGGAAATCACACCTTCGGGTATGGATGTTCAATGGCTCCCCACACGGCGAACCACAAATTCCCACTCGAAATCCACGTTACACATGCAAACCAAGCTAACGGCTGGATGCGTTGAAATGGTTGGAGTGAGGTGAAAAACCTGGAGCGATGCAAAATCAGGCTCGAGGCAAAATGGCCAACGGTCCATTCTCGAGACGTAACGGCACTCCAATGATTCTCTTCGGAATCAACCGCAAAACCTGTCACGCAGGTTTATCTGTCACAGCAATAACAACTCTGTCGCAGGAATCTCTTTCCCAGGAAACCCAAAGCTCACTCGTGACCCCCGTTCGCCAGCGTTTGCTCAAAACCTCAACGAAGCTCGGCTCCTTCTCTGACCTCACTTGCTCCGCCTCGTCTTCCTCTTCTTCTCCCTCCTCTTTGTCCGGTTCCCGATCTGGTTTCTGGTTTCTTTTTAAAACATTCATTTTTTTTTACCTTTTGAAAACAGTTATCTCTATTTCACCGAAATGATAACAATAATAGTACATGCAACCAAAAATGTTTACAGTGGATGAGAACCACAACAACGGAAGTGACGAATCCGTAACACTATCCAAGATGGCTGCCAAACCACGTGACCTATGACATCATCATTTTCAAAGTATATACAACAGTGCTGTTAGTTGATATTTGTAAAATTTCGAATCGATAGGGTGAGTGGTTTCAGAGATATAATTATTTAACATTTTCCTTCTTTTAAATATGGCTGCCAAACAATGTGACCGATGATGCCATAAATTTAATATTTCAATGCAAATGTGTCATAGATCATGTGCATGCAATTTCAGATTTTTTGGAAAAGGAATTCGATTTGAACATTTTTGGCTGGTCAACCACTTCACCTCTGATGTCATTATCCTGCTTTTGTTCCCCATTGGGAGTACTTAACAAAGTGACAAGTTTCAAATTTTTCCATTCAGCAGTTTCCAAGAAATATATATTTTTATTTGCTTTGAATCCAAGATGGCTGCCATACCACATGAAATATGACGTCACAATTATCATAAAAACATTCTGCATGGGGTGTCACTCCGACCCTGAAAGTTTCGTCAAAATCGGACATATGGTTTCTGAGAAAAACGAGTTCCAGCCCGTACGGACGGACGGACAACCGGAAAACATAATGCCTCCGGCGACTTTGTCGGCGGAGGCATAAATATAGGAGGAAGCAGACTATCTTCGCGCTTATGGAGCCCACTTACACATTCTTACCTATCTAGCGCCAGTAAATGGTAAACGCCTCTCCTTCCTTCAGAGCGAATGCCCAACCAAAACACGTTCAGGCTTTGTTATAACATCAGCATTTAATCGCCACACTTTGTCGGGTGACGAAGCATGAGGCAACAGTACACAAGGTTAAAAAAGACATCGGAGCCGACGGGATGTGCATGCGCAAAAAGCGATGATGCATTTGTCTATGTCACCAACAGTAATCACATTAACATATTGTTGCAGATTCGGGTGTCGGCACTCCCCTTATCAAGGGGGCGGGGGGGGGGGGGGGTTAATCCCCTTGCCTTTTAAGCTGGCCGTCGCCCAATCCTGGAAATTATGACGCTCCTCCCGGTCGGAATCAGCTTGGGTGATTGGTCAATGAAGTCCCAAATACCTACTTACTAACCCCGACCGCGAGCAGGGAAATAACTCCCGCTGGAACCACGGATAAGATGGAATATTGCCGAGCGGTTAGCAATCCGCGTTCCGAGCCATTAACAATAAAACTAAACCCGATCCTGAGCGGTTTCCCAATCGTGCCACAGGTACTCAATTGAAAGAAAGGACGCGAACGATCGAATAAGAGGAAACCAGAGTAAGGGAAGAACAAAGAATGGGTTTATTAATTATGTACAAAAACCCAAAGAGGAAACGAAAGCATGTACAAGAAGAAACAAAAGGACACAGGGCAAGCTTATCTATACAGTCTTAATTTATCACGACCGCAGGACAAACAGACAGGCTCACACGGAATTGTAGTGGTAGGGGAGGAAGGTCCAGGCAGATGGTTCCAGGCTCCTTGTCCGGTCCCGACCCGTGCCGGTGATGGAAACAGGCCGGCAGCGCGTCGTTGGCGTTGACCGCGAGCGGACCTTACTTATGCGAGGGGCTGGAATGCTGCGTATGTATAGCGTGCCAAACGCTCTCTCTCTCCCGATCAAACAAGGTCCGCATCAAACAGGAAGTTCGTAACAACGAGCTCTCTCGGCGCAGTTCTTCAATAAACCGTTCGTGCAACGCAAACCCCGGTGCAGTTCGTTACCATCGATTGTTCCCTGCGCAGTCCGTGGCGCAGTCCGTTTCATCCCCGAGTCGACTCTCAGTTCACTCTCGTAAAATGGCTCGCGCTGGCGCTTATATTACGCGCTCACAGATCAATCCGTGCTCTTTGAAACCACGCCCGGTAGCGAGCTCACCTCAGCCCTGGTTGGTTGGCGAGGGCCGAGGGCTCACCGGCTTCGCCCTTTACGGCGAGTTGACAGGGCCACGCCTCGTTCCCGTGTCCCGCCCCCTTTTTCCTTGGCCTTAGACCGCGTGTTCAATGGCGTTGCCTGAGCGAACGCTGAGGCGGCTGCGGCTGGCATAGGCGCGTAACAGAATTGGGAGGGACAAGCCCCGACTGTATGGGCGCATACTGGCGTAGCTTGGAGAGAGCGGCTGGCCAAGAAGCGAATGGGGCCTATCTTATTTAATTAATGCAACACAGATTCAACTATTGGGAACACAGCCTATCTGAAACACATACTAATGAAATAACTGAAAGTCCTATGGTGTCCTACGTGTTGCTGTGGACTAACTATGGGTGCGACCTTTGACCTTTTAAATGATGGAATATTATTTACAAGTATTTACAAAGTGAGGGGTTCTAAAAACCGCAACAATATAATGGCGTGACTACTTTTTTTCTCTTGCTGATCACCATAATACATTCAACCGGATCGACAATGTTATACCAGATTGGAACCAAGGAAATGTATAACACTTAACGAGAGCCAATACGTGCGGTTATAGAGTTAAGTTTGTCAACTCGGTCCAGAACACAGAAGCAGGGACACATGAAGGCCAACAGCAACACCTAGCTGCAGTCAACCCAACCACCATATATATATATATATATATATATATATATATATATATATATACAAACAATGGCGAGATCATATTTCCCTTTCATTTCTGTTTCAACTCCGACGCACAACAACCAGATGAGGACGTATTAGTCAGGAGAGTTCAATAGTAGATAACCATATTATACAGAGCAGTTGAGATGTTATTCATCATCTTTTATATTACACTACACCTTGCCCAGAAGTACCCAGACTGAAGAAATCACAGATGGATGTCATGGGCATATGCATCAACATACCTGTGGATTTAAATCAAACGACAATGGCACCCAGACTCTGAATAAATCACTGGTAGATGTCATGTGTTCGTATAGCATGTAAGCGTCAACATATATGTGGATTTAAATCAAACGACAATAGCACCCAGACTCTGAATAAATCACTGGTAAATGTCATGGGTTAGTTTTGCATGGAAGCATCAACATATATGTGGATTTAAATCAAACGACAATAGCACCCAGACTCTGAATAAATCACTGGTAGATGTCATGAGTTTGTATAGCATGTAAGCATCAACACATATGTGGATTTAAATCAAATGACAATAGCACCCAGACTCTGAATAAATCACTGGTAGATGTCATGGGTTAGTTTTGCATGGAAGCATCAACATATATGTGGATTTAAATCAAACAACAATGGCACCCAGACTCTGAATAAATCACTGGTAGATGTCATGGGTTAGTATAGCATGTAAGCGTCAACATGAATGTGGATTTAAATCAAATGACAATAGCACCCAGACTCTGAATAAATCACTGGTAGATGTCATGGGTTAGTGCAGCATGTAAGCGTCAACATATATGTGAAATTAAATCAAACGACAACAGCACCCAGACTCTGAATAAATCACCGGTGGATGTCATGGGTTAGTATATCATGTCATATATGAAGATGGAATTGAAAAAAACCCACCAATAGGCGCCCGCGGAAATACGTAATTGAGCGTTTGTGCACCCTTCGCGACAATTCACGTGATTGGATACGTTGAAACAAAACACAAAAGGGCACGTGTTTCAGCCGGAAATTCTGGAAACGGTGTAGGTTATTTGATTAACAACTCGCTTAATTCCTGTCTGATCTTTAAAATTTTAACTTTCCGATAAGCTAGAAGTAATTCTCTTTCTAATAATATAAAGTTTCATGAAAAATAATACGAAATGTTTGTATAGCCGCCCGTGGAACTATGTAACTTCCGGTTAGTGCACCCTTCACGACAACAGTCACGTGATTGGATACGTTGAAAACAAACCACAAAAGGGCACGTGTTACAGCTTACTTCCGGTAGTCTCGCCCTCATCTATGGGCGATCACATGCAAAGACGTTATCACATGCAAAGACGTCAATAAACAATTAGCACCAACTGAAAACATTACTGTGGATATGAGTCTTTACAATATCAACACATCAGGATAAGTCAGCAATCATGCAGACAACCAAGAGGTCACCAAACATGACTGGAGTGACGCAGGTCAGGTGCAGGTGATAGCTGAGGGCTGGCCACCTGTAGCCCTGAAGCACGGATGACTGGCTGACCACAGCGTAGAAGGTAGCGATCCATATAAGTCTGTATGGCTGTGGCAACCTCCAAAGGGACTACCGGGACACAGAGCGGCACAAGCGGTATATGTGGTGACATAGTGGGTGGTGGTGTCCAACAATCCCCGGGATACTCCAGGTCGCAATCAGAATCACAATGATAGCCCAGTAGGCACACAGACATTGGAACCACGTTGAATGAACGTCAAGATTCGACGTGGACCCGAGGTTGAAAACGAGTTGGATTTGCAAATTGGATCAACGTCATTTTTCCAACGTCGAAACAACGTCGAATAAACGTTGATACAATGTCACACTTTCAACGTTGATGTAGGGTCGAACAACCAACATTAAAACAATGTCATTTATTCGATGCCAACGGTGAAACAACGTTGAATGACTGTCGGGTTTTGATGTAGGTATTAATGTTGAGTCTCAGGTTGGGTTTTGGTTGTCCGATGTCGCGACCTCATTCCAACCGTTATTCGACGTTGAAACAACGTCGTGTGCCGGCTGGGAGGGTTCCAAGATCGTGCCGGCGGAGGAAGGATGGACGTGAGCCGGAACCCTCCAACATCCGTCCTGGTGAAACCCATAGGCGGATGAATGCAGCTGTCCGCCCAGGATTCCGTGGACGGAACACCACGGGAGGTCCAGTGATGCCACAATATGTCGGTGTCATGCCGAGGACACGCCACGATCCACAGCGAGGCAAACGAGGCCACCACGAGGCCACCAACGGAGGGCAAATCCACACACAAATGAGTCAGAGCATTCAGCAGTGTCACCCGATGCACGTCGTTGACAATACAGGTGGTAGTGAAGGAAGTGACAGTCCCCCGAAGAACAAGGACCAACCGGCGGTAGTATTTGAGGATATCGGCAGCAAAGGGAACTGCTACCGTGTCCGGGGAGCTCACAGTTGTCTGCTCAATAGGCAGGCAAGAAAAGTATGCACCGAGCTTTATGGAGAGGTCCGTGGTGCGAGAACTTCCGCCCTGATCAGCCACAGAGTGAACAAAGCAAGGCTCAGGCCAAAATAGTGAAGGTTGCTCTCCACAGTAAATCTGTGCAATGTCAGAGGTTGTCATGAGTTGCGAAGCTTGATGCAGGCTGATGTCATTTGCAATCACCCATAAGGTTCCCGTGAGCACATTCCCATTCACACATCTGAGCCAGCTTGGGGCTGGGAGGCTCAGGTGTCACAAAGTTGTCTTCTTCAGAAGTGGTTAAACCACGCGTGCCAAGCACTAACCTCATAGGCATGAGGGACAACATCAAGGTTGGCTTTCTTCTTCTTCTTCTTCTACATTGCAATCGCTAATGGTTAATGGGTAGTCGTTACTCCCTCTGCCACAATCACTGACCTGGTAGGCAGGAGGCTCAGGTTCAATGTCAAAGTTGTGTTCTTCTTCTTCTTCACTGTCATAACTCCACAAAGGCTTCACATCAAGGTACTCATAAGCATGAGGGTCACTCTCCACCAAGGTTGTCTTCCTCCTCTTCTTCTGCATAACAGTCATTGAGCGTCAATGCGTAGTTGTTAATCCCCATGTCACAAGCACTCACCTCCGGCACAATGCTCAGGTTTCACATCAAAGTTGATTTCTTCTTCTTCCCCGTCGGAACAGTCGGTAACCCATAGTTTGTTGTATTCTTTTTCTTCCTCACTATTGTCGTTGTTAATCCCCACGTGACGAGTACCAGCCATACAGCGATGGTCAGGCTCAGGAAGAAACTCACATTTACTTAATAAATGTTGTGGGGGCGGAGCAGTTGCCGGACACGGTGGACACAATTTGCCCGGCACACGAGAACGATCTTTCAGGTGGTCATCAGGTGAACAGTTGATTAAATTCAAGTCTATGAAATGGGCCCCAGATGGGTGAAATCCGTAATGGAGCCGAATGGTTTGCCAAATGGAGGCCAAAGATGTGGAGGCCTTCACAATAGAGCAGTGTTTCCAAACCTTTTTTCTGTCGTTTCCCCCTTCAACCAGTTCAACCGTCCGGATTTCCCCCCACCCCTCCCCCCATATATATATATACTGTATATATATATATATATATATATACTGTATATATATATATATATATATATATATGTATATATATATATATATATATATATATATATATATATATATATATATATATATATATATATATATATATATATATATATATATATACAGTGGTACCTCGGCTTACGAGTGCCCCAACGTACGAGTTTTTCGGGATACGAGCCGTCGCTCGGGCGGTTTGTTGCTTTGGGATACGAGCCGAGATCCGATGTACGAGCTCAAAAAATTTATTTTTTTGAATTTTCCGGTTGTGGCTTCCGGTTCCGGTCACGTGGTTATCTTGCCGTGAAAGCATCTCTGCTTGGATATAAAACACGCAATCGTCTAAATACATGAGCGAGGAATCTCCTTGCTCCAGCCGGTGACGTCATCGGCGGGGATCCCCGCCTCCAGAGTGGCTGGTCACGTGACCGCCAAAGCGTGTCGCGCGTGCGGGTATAATGAGCTACACCTGTGGATCACGTGACCACGGAAGCACGCCTCGCTTGAGAGGCATGGCTTTCGGTTTGCGTTTTGCTTTATAAGGCGCGATAAATGGGCTTTTGAGTGTTAGCGGTTCATGGCGTTGACGGTTCATGACGGTTCATGACGGTTCATGACGGTTCATGGCGTTGACGGTCAAAAACCCATTACATCAATTTTACCAGGCACTGTACAGTAAGTACAGTGGACACCAAATGCACGGTGGAAGGCTAGAAGTAGAAGATCGTCCAAGACAAGTGAGAATAAGCCATACTTTGGAGATGACGTCATTCGCTGGTCCGATAACCAAAGATGTGGTATAAAAAACCAGGTGAGCTAACAATGCAGCAATGAAGGAATTCGGCCAAGGCACCGGCACACAACGACCTACCTACATCGAAAGACTCAATGCCAATGGTGACAGAAGCCAAGACGGCCGGCTTAAACACCGCCGAAAGACCACGGTGTACCAACTTACGATGCAGAACATCTTGCACTTAATATGATGACAACAGGTGCCATCCTCTGACGTACCATTACAGGTACAGGTACAGTACACGTGAGCACAGAGCAAAAGTTCACTGAAACCGAGATTAAGAAAAAAGAAAAAACACCTCGTGGTCCGTGCTCGATATCCGAGTTTCAATCTTTTCAAACACATGATGCTCTCGGTCACGGTATCTCCTGCGAGCTGCTTCTCCTTCAACCACACAAACAACAACTTCTCCATATCTTCATGGATAGAGGTCCGGAGCTTTGAAATAATCGTAACGCCCTTGGCTGGCGTTATAGCCTTTATGGACTCCTTCTGCTTCAAAATCGTACATATCGTAGAAGGAGTACGATCGTACTGCCTCGCCAAGTCGACAACACGCACACCTCACCTGGCATGCTCTTCTCCTCTGCTTAATAAAACCAGTTTATTTCTTTACATTCTCTTGTATTATGTACAGTATATACGAGGTCGTGCTTGTTTATACATTATTTGTTATTTATAAAGTACATTTTTGTTATTTAAAAGCACGTAACAAAAAAAATTGGTGTTTTTTTTTTGAGGCTGGAACGGATTAATAGCATTTCAATGCATTTGAATGGGAAAATTTGCTTTGACTTACGAGCGATTTGGCTTACGAGCTCCGTCACGGAACGGATTAAACTCGTAAGCCGAGGTACCACTGTATATATATATATATATATATACACAAAGAATTAAGTTAAGCACCCCTACACAAAGAATTAAGTTAAGCACCCCCTAATATATATTCTTTGTGTACGTTTGGGACATGTTGGGACGACAAATTGCGAAGATGGTCCCTCCAATAGCCAATCTGGATGAATTGGAACGTGCATTACATCGGGAATGGAACAGCCTGCCACAGCAACGCATACGACAGCTTACAGGGTCTATGAGACGTAGGGTTGAGTCAGTGATCCGATCACGTGGGTCCTACACACGTTATTGACGCAAAGATCGCTAGAGGTCTTCTCAGAACAATGACTGTACGTTAGAAAACATAAACGTCATCCACACTGTCCGTGATGGACCTATAGCTCCATACTTAAATTGAGGTGAAAATATGCCTAAAATTCCCAAAAAATTTCACCTTAAATTATTCAGAATAAAATATTGAAAACGGCATGATTGTTATGTTTTTATGTGACCATAATATCACTTCTCCAGAAAATATAGCAATATCATGGGTATATTACACTGTTTTGACGACAACAAACTTGTAATGTGCGTGGTTGTAAAAAAACGGGGGGGGGGGGGGGGGGTGCTTAACTTAATTCTTTGTGTGTATGTGTGTGTATATATATATATATATATATATATATATATATATATATATATATATATATATATATATATATATATATATATATATACACACACACACAAGGAAAAAGAAAGCAGCCAAAACACAAAATTTATTCACTTAACATAAATAACATAAAAATACAGCAACACATACACTCCCACACATACATACAAACCTACAAACACACAGAGACACACACACTCTGTAGTGAAATTATACCAAGGTGAACCCAGGGATGCTCGCCACGAAAAAGGGGGGCCGTCTATAAGACCCGGGACACTCGGGGCGTGCGGACACTCCGGCGGGACTCACTGTGACATTATCCAGTAGTTGAATGGTATGTACGCCCCAAAGGCTGCGCTGCGCGAACCATTGTTATATCGAAGCTACCTTTGCTGTGCTTGAAATGCTCTGATTTAATGCCTATTGTTGCATGTATTGTTACAGGAGATATTATCGATCTAAATGATATTAAAGCCTACACTGAGGAAAGTCGTGTCTGCGCTTGATTTTCACGACATTTAATATCATTTATTTCGCCATGGCTGACCACAAGATGATCGTGGTTCCGATTCTCGGTGCCGACCCTCTGGCTGAAGGATCTGCATCGGAGTTTGCTCACTGGCTCAACACGCTGCAGAACTACTTCGCTGCTCACGAGACGGAGCCAACCGCTGAGATACGGCTGTCCGTCTTACAGTCCAAGGTCCATCACACTGTGTACAAGACCATTTCTCGATTTGTGACGTATGATACGGCCCTGGCCGAGCTGAAGCGCCTTTACATAAAGAAACGGAGCGCTGTGCACGGCCGGCATCAACTCTCTCAGCGACGGCAGCAACCGTCTGAATCGATCGATCGCTATGCGCAGGAGTTGCGCTATTTATTGGCAGATTGTGTGCAGGACGTCCGGACTCATGAGCAAGTTCAAGACGATTTGCTCCGAGATGCATTCATATCCGGAATTAGTTCTGGAGTCTTGCGGCTGCGTCTCTTGGAGGTCGCGGAGCTGACATTTACAGAGGCACTACGGCTGGCGCGCGTTTATGCAGATGCTCGACAACAATTGACCGCCTATGATAACCCACGAGTCGTGGCGGGGACCTCGCAACTCGCGCGACCCGAGAGGGCCATCGCCGAGGATACGGAGGAGGACCCAACCACCACGACGGCCGAGTCCCTGGGTGCTCCGGAAGCGGACTCCGCATCCGGCCTCACTGCAGCTGCCGCTGCCCGGCCACGGCTTGCCCGGTATGCAAAATGTTATTTTTGTGGCAATCGGCAGCATCCCCGGACTGAATGCCCGGCCCGAGAGGCGACCTGTCACCTCTGCTCCACTAAAGGCCATTTTGCAAAAGTCTGCAGAAAGGCCGCCCGGGGCACGCATTCCCGAGCGACCTTGAATGTGCTCATCGCTGAACCAATGGATCGAGCACCGGACGGGGCGCCTTGCACAGCTTTGATGAGCCGCTCTCCTCCTCGCGGGCCTCTGGCTTCTCGCCCGACCTTGGTGAGATACGTCGGGCCGCCGAAACAAATGGCGCAAACGCGACCGGTCACAAAGCATCTAACCTTGACTGGCTTGCAAACGCCTCCTTCAAACAAGCGACATGCGCCCACTTTGGAATTGCCTCTCGAGGTGCGGCAAACGCAGCACGTGACTCGAGCGCCATCTGATGACAGCTTTTGCGAATTACATGCTTCCCTTCTGGCATGTCCAGCTGCTGATGGCAGAATTCTTTCTCACGTGGCTCGAGCGCCATCTGGCGGTAGCTCTTGCGAGTTACATGCACCCGCTTTGGCATATGACTCTGCAGATGGCAGAATTCTTTCTCACGTGGCTCGAGCGCCATCTGGCGGTAGCTCTTGCGAATTACATGCACCCGCTTTGGCATATGACTCTGCAGATGGCAGTGAACTTTCTCCCGTGGCTCGAGCGCCGTCTGGAGGCTTCTCTCACGACTACTCCACACCCACTCTGGCAAATGAAACTACCGAAGAGCCAACTGACTTCAATGCTCCTGCTGAGGCCCGAAGGATTGCAGCCGGCGTGGGATCCACCCGCGAGGCGCGATCTTCTCGCCCGGCCGGAACTATACCTGCCGGGTCTGCCGGCCTAGCGCAGGCCTTCATTCCGCTCACGGTCGCGGGCGTTGTTGCGCAAGCTTTAATTGATACGGGATCCACGGATAGTTTTATTGATCAGCGTCTCGTGCGACAACATGGGTGGCCGGTTCTCGGGACAACCCGCCGGATCTTCATGGCATCTCAGGGACTTCGGTTGAGCACAAAAGGGGCGTGTCGATTGAAACTTGTGATAAATGGACGCACGTTCCCGGACGTGTATCTCATGGTATTACCGGCCTTATGCGCTGACGTTCTGTTAGGACTTGATTTCCTTAAGCGGCATGGTCGTTTAGAGATGGACTTCGGTGGGCCGGACACGCTCGCTGTGTGTGCCCTCGCTCAAATGGACATGGAGCCACTCTCACTGTTCCCCAACCTGACCACTGATTGTACCCCTGTGGCCATCAAATCGCGGCGCTACTCTCGCGCGGACGCGCAATTCATTGCGGAAGAAACGGCCCTGCTCTTGAAGGACGGTATCATAGAACACAGTAGGTCTCCGTGGAGGGCCCAAGTCTTAGTGGTGCGGAGTGAGGCTCACCGCAGGCGAATGGTAATCGACTATTCGCAAACGATTAATCGCTTTACACAGCTGGATGCCTACCCATTACCGGGGATGGACGCCCTGGTACGCCAGGTGGCCCTGTATTCCGTTTATAGCACTCTCGATCTACGTAGTGCGTATCATCAAGTCCCCATCTCTAGGGCTGATCGCGTCTTTACGGCCTTTGAATCGGGTCAGCGGTTGTACCAGTTCACGAGACTTCCTTTTGGGGTAACGAACGGTGTCGCTTGTTTTCAGAGAGCTATGGATGACCTCGTTGCGAAGGAGCATTTGACGGATGTCTTTGTCTATCTGGACAATCTTACGGTTTGTGGGTACGACCAGGCGCATCACGACGCTAATCTAAAACGCTTCCTCGAGGTTGCGCGGAAATATCGCTTAACCATGAATGAGGCGAAGTGTCAATACTCTCTACGCACGGTAGACCTTCTGGGGTACACCGTGACCCATGGCTCCGTCTCTCCAGATAAGGAGCGTCTGCGCCCTTTGCTCGATATGGCTCCGCCTAGCGATCGGGCTTCGCTGAAACGCGCTCTAGGGCTGTTCGCCCACTACTCGAAGTGGGTGCAAAATTTCTCTGCTAAGCTCCGCCCCCTCGTGGCCTGCGACACTTTCCCCATGGGCCCGGCCGCCCTGGCGGCCTTCGAGGGCCTTAAAGTCGACATTGCTGGCGCCGCTGTCGCAACGATTGACGAGAGTGCCTCTTTCGTTTTGGAGAGTGATGCCTCGGACCATGCGATAGCGGCGACCCTCTCCCAAGGAGGCCGCCCTGTGGCTTTCTTCTCGCGGACTCTCACCTCCGCCGAGCGGAGGCATTCGTCCGTCGAAAAGGAAGCGTACGCGATCGTCGAATCTATTCGGCGATGGCGGCCGTATCTGCTTGGGCGGAGTTTCCAAATTATCACGGACCAACAGAGTGTTGCGTTTATGTACGACACCTTACATGCTCAGCGCATTAAGAATGAGAAAATCACCCGCTGGCGTATCGAACTCGCCGACTTCTGCTACACCATCAAATACCGCCCGGGGAAGGATAACCTGGTCGCTGACGCCTTATCGAGGCCGGCCACTTGCGCGGGGGTCGTAACTTTGGAGGGGCTGCGCACTTTGCACAGCACTATGTGTCATCCCGGGGTGACGCGCTTCGCGCATTTTGTGCGCGCGGGCAATCTGCCGTACTCGATGGAGGACATCCGCCGCATCTGCCGTGATTGCGCGGTCTGTGCGGAACTCAAACCGCGTTTTTATAGCCCTCCCCTGGGGACACTCGTTAGGGCTACTAGACCGTGGGAGCGCTTGGCGATGGACTTCAAAGGGCCGCTGCCAATGTCGAGCAACTCTCGCTATCTGCTCACTATCGTCGATGAGTATTCCCGATTCCCCTTTGCTTACACGTGCGGGGATATGTCGGCTGCCACGGTTATTCGGTGCCTTCAGAATTTGTTTTCTATGTTCGGATATCCGGCCTACGTGCATACCGATCGGGGTGCGGTGTTCCTGTCCCAGGAAGTGAGGGGCTACTTGCTCCAAAATAATGTCGCTTCGAGCTACACCACCCCGTACCGGCCCCAAGCTAACGGACAGATCGAACGCTTTAATGGGATTATATGGCGGGCCGTCATGCTAAGCCTTCGGACCCTCGGCCGAGGCCTCGATAAATGGGCGTGGTCGCTGCCTGCCGCTCTAAACTCGATCCGGGCTCTCCTATGTACTGCCACCAACCAGACTCCTCACGAACGACTGTTCCACCACCCTAGAAGCTCCGGCAGTATCCAGTCTTTACCCAGCTGGCTCGCTGAACCGGGGCCCGCCTATCTCAAACGAGCGGTTCGCACTAGCAAGTACGACCCCCTTGTTGACAAGGTGCAGGTCCTCCAGGCTAATCCCGAGCATGCCCGCGTGTTAACGGCGGATGGCCGCGAGTCTACTGTCTCCGTTCGCCATCTCGCCCCATGTGGGGACGACGACAGGGATATCGACGAACCCGTCTACGAGTCTATGGACTCTATCGAAGCTTCCCCTATGGAACTACCACTGTTACTCCCGTCGTCCCCCGCTCCCGTGCCCGAAGGCGCAGGGGCGCCCCCTCCGACTCCGACCTCCGGCGGCTATTCCGACGCGGGGGACTCTGGGCTTGGGGACGCCGTGCCCGGTAGATTCCGAACACGAACTGGCAGGGAGGTTCGCCAGCCCGACCGCTACGGGTGGACTGACTGACGTGGATTGACGTGACCCTTTCATTTATTGCTGATGCTTGCCTGCGAACTGCCGAGCGGTAGTCTTGTTTTAACGACGGGGAGAATGTAGTGAAATTATACCAAGGTGAACCCAGGGATGCTCGCCACGAAAAAGGGGGGCCGTCTATAAGACCCGGGACACTCGGGGCGTGCGGACACTCCGGCGGGACTCACTGTGACATTATCCAGTAGTTGAATGGTATGTACGCCCCAAAGGCTGCGCTGCGCGAACCATTGTTATATCGAAGCTACCTTTGCTGTGCTTGAAATGCTCTGATTTAATGCCTATTGTTGCATGTATTGTTACAGGAGATATTATCGATCTAAATGATATTAAAGCCTACACTGAGGAAAGTCGTGTCTGCGCTTGATTTTCACGACACACTCACCCATAAATATTATTTAAAAAAATTATTGTATATAAATTTTTATTTTCCGACGATGTTCTCAATCTTTATGTTAAGTAAAAAGTCGAAGAACAAAAGAATTAAAGACGAGATTTATTCACGAAAGCACAATATTACACGAATGCTAATATTGTATTTCCCTTGGAATAAGTTTCCCCCCTGGAATCCTAAAATTTCCCCACAGGGGGAAATTTCCCCCAGGTTAGGAAATGCTGCAATAGAGCCTCTGGAGATGATGGGACAATAATGAGCGATTTGAGTCAGCATAAAGTGCAGGTGCATCACCTTCTGTTGTGCATTGCGTCGCACGGCAGCAGGGACGTCCTCTCCGGCATCTGCAAGACCTCGAAGGGGCAAACGGCTGGTTTGCTTTCCCCATGTGACGCCGTCGCTAAGAAAATATGAAAAGTTTGGATCGATTGAAAGGTTATAATGGACATTTTGTCGCCAGTTCTCGGAAGACGTAAATGTTTCCTGCTTCGTCAGACTCCATTGTTTGGGAGCCCAATGTGCCGCCGCCATTTTGTGAGTGCGGAGTTCTTCGGCTGTTTCGGGGAGCCGGTCGGGCATACACATACGACCTCTTCAGTCAGGAAATTGTCTTGGTGTCCGATGTATGTTTGCCGTGTCTTACACTGTGTGCTGACGAAATGACAAAACCCGTGCTATCCAGATTAGTATTGCTCTGCCTGGTTGGTCACGTGTGTGTGAAAACGCTCGTGTGGAATGAGGCGGGAATTTACCGTTCGTTCGTCGTCGGTTGGGTTCAAAGACGCTGCCACCACGCCAGTAAATGGTAAACGCCTTTCCTTCCTTCAGAGCGAATGCCCAACCAAAGCACGTTCAGGCGTTGTTTTAACATCAGCATTTAATCACCACACTTTGTCGGGTGACGAGGCAACAGGACACCAGGATCAGGATGAACAGGACACCGGAACCGCCGGGCCGCGCATGCGCAAATAGCGATGATGCATGTGCCTACGTCACCAACAGTAATCACATTATCATATAATGGCGGAGGGAAGAACACCATTTCACAGACATCATTCATCATCCGGGAGAGTAGGTTTAGAAAGAGGAGTCGATTAGAGGCAGAGCGGGGTGTAAGTGCGACTCCTGGGTGACCTCACAAAGACCGGAATGGCCTTGAAAACGTGAATCTCCAGTGAAGGCCAGGAATAGCTGCGATGATCGCTCTCATGGTCCAGATAAACAGTGCAGAGGTTCGGGCAGACCCTCATAGCTTCTCAACAAACAGGCACAGGCTTCGTGCAAACCGGTGCAGCATGCGAGCTCCTCCTTGGTGGCTCCTGCGGTCCGAACAGGCGGACGGGAGCGCAGGCTCAGCCAAAGGACGTGCAGCAATGACAGCCGGAGGGACGAGAGCGAGATGAATAAAATGTCCCAGCACAGGAGTCAAATCAAGATCAGAGTCGTAACGAGTAGAAAGGTCCGAGTGCACACGGTGTTCCAAAAAGAGCTGGACAACTTTGGTTGTCAATATATTTAGCCCCACAAATGATACAACACCACCCTTTTATATGACACAGAATTTCAAAGTTTTCAAAGTTTTATTTGCATGAAATAAATGTATGTGTGCATGATCTACTCGCCGAGAGGATTTCACCAAGGAAGCGGAAACGTTCAGGGATTCAAGAGGACACCATGCAGTTGTGCATGTGCAAGTGTTTGATTACATAAAGTTTTGGAAAAAAAAATTCGCACATCTTGGCATTTCTATCTTTGGGGAAAAAAGGAGGGGTGCAATTAGTATTAACTATAATTATCCCAGCGATATAACCCCAATGTATTATATATGCACAATAAGCAGTCGCATGTTTTCGCTTCATTTAACATGTTTTCGCTTCATATATGTAACCCGGGTTAATTTTATTTTGGGAGCGATCGAGACAGCGATCTGTTGCTTATACACCGCCCAGATAAAGGGATGTGTCAGCAGAAAGTGTTGCACACTTGGACCAAGATCATAAGGTATATACTCCGCTATGGTATTGATAATCAGAAAGATAACAAGTGAATCCACTTGGATTCCGCCCAGGTTGGCACATGGAAATTATGATGTAGCATAATTATCATCTCGGGTCAAGATTTGAAATTATGCCATGGTTTTTGTAAAATTGCTACTAGTATTCACATTATGTACTTTCACCAAAACATACATCATCATAGAAACATACATAGAATTTGGGTCCTCTGGGTCATTTGGGTCCTCTGGGTCATTTGGGTCATCTGGGTCATTTGGGTCCTCTGGGTCATTTGGGTCATTTGGGTCCTCTGGGTCATTTGGGTCCTCTGGGTCATTTGGGTCATTTGGGTCCTCTGGGTCATTTGGGTCCTCTGGGTCATTTGGGTCCTCTGGGTCCTCTGGGTCATTTGGGTCCTCTGGGTCATTTGGGTCCTCTGGGTCATTTGGGTCCTCTGGGTCATTTGGGTCCTCTGGGTCATTTGGGTCATCTGGGTCATTTGGGTCATTTGGGTCCTCTGGGTCATTTGGGTCCTCTGGGTCATTTGGGTCCTCTGGGTCATTTGGGTCCTCTGGGTCATTTGGGTCCTCTGGGTCCTCTGGGTCATTTGGGTCCTCTGGGTCATTTGGGTCCTCTGGGTCATTTGGGTCCTCTGGGTCATTTGGGTCCTCTGGGTCATTTGGGTCCTCTGGGTCATTTGGGTCCTCTGGGTCATTTGGGTCCTCTGGGTCATTTGGGTCCTCTGGGTCCTCTGGGTCCTCTGGGTCATTTGGGTCCTCTGGGTCCTCTGGGTCATTTGGGTCCTCTGGGTCATTTGGGTCCTCTGGGTCATTTGGGTCCTCTGGGTCATTTGGGTCCTCTGGGTCATTTGGGTCCTCTGGGTCATTTGGGTCCTCTGGGTCATTTGGGTCCTCTGGGTCATTTGGGTCATTTGGGTCCTCTGGGTCCTCTGGGTCATTTGGGTCATTTGGGTCCTCTGGGTCATTTGGGTCCTCTGGGTCATTTGGGTCCTCTGGGTCATTTGGGTCCTCTGGGTCATTTGGGTCCTCTGGGTCATTTGGGTCCTCTGGGTCATTTGGGTCCTCTGGGTCATTTGGGTCCTCTGGGTCATTTGGGTCCTCTGGGTCATTTGGGTCTTCTGGGTCATTTGGGTCCTCTGGGTCATTTGGGTCCTCTGGGTCATTTGGGTCCTCTGGGTCATTTGGGTCCTCTGGGTCATTTGGGTCCTCTGGGTCATTTGGGTCCTCTGGGTCATTTGGGTCCTCTGGGTCCTCTGGGTCATTTGGGTCCTCTGGGTCCTCTGGGTCATTTGGGTCATTTGGGTCCTCTGGGTCATTTGGGTCCTCTGGGTCATTTGGGTCCTCTGGGTCATTTGGGTCCTCTGGGTCATTTGGGTCCTCTGGGTCATTTGGGTCCTCTGGGTCATTTGGGTCCTCTGGGTCATTTGGGTCCTCTGGGTCATTTGGGTCCTCTGGGTCATTTGGGTCCTCTGGGTCATTTGGGTCATTTGGGTCCTCTGGGTCATTTGGGTCCTCTGGGTCATTTGGGTCCTCTGGGTCATTTGGGTCCTCTGGGTCATTTGGGTCCTCTGGGTCCTCTGGGTCATTTGGGGTCCTCTGGGTCATTTGGGTCCTCTGGGTCATTTGGGTCCTCTGGGTCATTTGGGTCATTTGGGTCCTCTGGGTCATTTGGGTCCTCGGGTCATTTGGGTCCTCTGGGTCATTTGGGTCCTCTGGGTCATTTGGGTCCTCTGGGTCATTTGGGTCCTCTGGGTCATTTGGGTCATTTGGGTCCTCTGGGTCATTTGGGTCCTCTGGGTCATTTGGGTCCTCTGGGTCATTTGGGTCCTCTGGGTCATTTGGGTCATTTGGGTCCTCTGGGTCATTTGGGTCCTCTGGGTCATTTGGGTCCTCTGGGTCATTTGGGTCCTCTGGGTCATTTGGGTCCTATATTCCTATCCTATAACATATATATCTCCTATAACCTATCCTATAAATATAGATTTGATGACGTCATGTTTACACATCTGAGCGACAGAAATGAGCGACAGAAATGAGCGACAGAAATGGGTGACAGAAACTAGCTTCACTTTTGAGCGCCCGAAATTCCCAGGCAAACGCTATAACGCACCAGGTTTACAACCTGTGCGTTAATAATATGACACACCTGGCGACTCATGTGGGGAGTGGGTGCTTCTCGTGATTGTAATACACATCCAAACATCAGCCTTTTCAATCAACAACTTTCTCTGAACAGACATCCAACATTGCTAGGCATCTCATTGGATACCCAGATGACTGCCACAACACACAATCCAACTCACTGCCAAGACGACCTGCAAAATCAACACATGAAAAGCACTCATTAATACAACCTTTGGACAACACAAATAATCACTTATAACAACCCACAAACAGTTCATCCAAACTAGCATCAATTTTCCGAGCCCTAATTGGGCTGCCACTCCTTCAGATATACAAAAACTTCAAAAAATACAAAGCAAAGCTTTCAGGCTCCTCAACAGGTTGCACAAGATCTACAAACATCGTTCACTTACAAGCCGAAACAAAAGTAGTCCCAACTGCAAACCATGTAAATATGAAAGGCACTCATTTCATCGCCTGTGCAGCTCAACATTTCTCTCACCGATGTCACTCTATGACCATGAATCTTCTCTGCCGCAACGGACATGTGAAACGTACAACTGCTCATCATAACTGGCATTTCCTCAATATTAGACCTTCTCCCACACAAAACACCAACGTGAACCATCACATTCACAACTACGTAACATCTCAATCCATAAAATATCACCACTCAAACAATATCCTCAACCACCCTCCCTATGAAATTCACTCGTCCAAAGCAACACTTATCGGTACCACCCCTCCATTATGCTGCAATTTAAACAAAGGATCCAATCCACATGAAACCCAACATGTCTCCTCTGTCGATGTGTCCCACAAGCCACCACACATATTATGACAAGCCGCCGTTCCCTCCTCTCCCAACCCCCCCCCCCCCCCCCCACCAAGCTTCATCCAACAATTATTTAAAAAATAAAAAATGTCCGTTAACGGCTGCAGTCATGGACCCGTGTTCATTATCTGTGTGCCAAGTTTGAACACGATCGGTAAATGCATGTCTGACAAATGGTTGAGGACGTGATCAACATCGGGTGTTTACAACTAAAATGGACGCCAATCAGCCATCTTTGATAGCATTGTGAAACAAAATGATGTGCACATGTACACCATCATTTATTTTCTTTGTGCCAAGTATGAACAAAATTGGTGGATACATGTACGAGATATGGCTGTGGACGGACACACGGAGGCACGGACAGACAAGAACAAATCCATCAGCCCCTATTTCGGACGAAGTCCTACGGGAGCTAACAAATCCAAATAATGTGGTGGTGGATATAAACTTTATTACAATGGACAGGAAGAGAGAATAAATGGTGTTGGCGTAGTACGATATGAAGAAATGAAGGAAAAGTTGCTGACAGCTGATAGAATTGGCAACAGAATCATGACATTACATTGTCGCGATCCCGTCTGGGGAATGTATCCCAGCACGGAATACGGACGTAAATGTCCGGGCTTCAAGTAATCCACGGAGTGGACAAAAGAGACGTAATCAACACAATTGTGTTTTAATCGGCCTTCTAGGGGTAAGGCACGATGCTTTATTGGCTCGATCACAAAAACCATGAAAGGTAACAAATGGAATAGGCTGCACAAGCCTGCAGGAACGGTCGGCCACCGACGCTCCCACGAGACGCAGGTAAGATCCTCGCGGCTCCAATCGACGGGCTCCGGGACTCCAAGGATACCAGGATGGAATACCACACAAGGCCGCCAGGAACGGTCGGCCAGGAGCTCCAACACGAAGCAGGCAATATAGGACTCACAGTTCCAATCTACGATCTCCGGGAATCACTCGTTCTCTTCCGGAATCACTCACTCGTACAATCCATAACTATAAACGATCAGCACAACTCGCTGTCGTGAGGCGTAACGAAAGTCCCCTCGCCTCGAGGCCTCGAACCTCCGAGCTGCGTCCGTCTCATCAGATCGCGGCCGCGCTCTCTGACCCTCCACCAATCACGTCCCGACTCGCCTCCCAATCGCGTGAGGCTCCAAGGAGGTTACGTCAGTGGTGGGCGGGGCACTCATTTGGGTGAGAACAAAGGTGGTTTCACCGGGGGGTTTCTCACAACATGTATACCACACACAGGCATGTCCGCATGTAGGACATCACACACAGGGGAGAGCATCAGACACAGGGGAGAGCATCACACACAGGGGAGAACATCACACACAGGGGAGAGCATCACACACAGGGGAGAGCATCACACACAGGGGAGAGCATCACACACAGGGGAGAGCATCACAGACAGGGGAGAGCATCACAGACAGGGGAGAGCATCACACACAGGGGAGAGCATCACAGACAGGGGAGAGCATCACACACAGGGGAGAGCATCACACACAGGGGAGAGCATCACACACAGGGGAGATCATCACACACAGGGGAGAGCATCACACACAGGGGAGAGCATCACACACAGGGGAGTGGAGGGAAGGTAGGGTGACAGTGGAGAGTGGAGAGCACACAGGGGAGAGCATCACACACAGGGGAGTGGAGGGAAGGTAGGGTGACCTTTACTTGACTTGATTTGAGAGAGAGAGGAGACAGGGTGGTGAAATCACCTTGACCGACTTTTGTTCATTTTTAATCCTGAAAGCATCGAATGCACTTCGCTTTCCAAATTAAAATTGCTTCAAATCAAACGTTATTATTGAATAAATATTGTATCCCATCGTTAATCTCCATTATTACATCGAACTTTTTTTGAAGTACCGCTACTGTATTGTTTAGTCGGTGGAAAAGAGTAAACTCGCCTTAAACAAACTATGTATATACATCCCGGAAATATGAAAAAGTATAATTACATTACTGTTCAATCCCTAACTTCAGTATTCAGTGGCTGTACTTATACGAAGTAATAATATAAATAACTAATTCCTAGAAGGGAACCCAAACCCAACCCTAAACCCCTCGCGACTCCCCTCACCACATCCATCACCGTCCACATCACGTCCGACCAGACACATTAAAAATGGCCATTTTTATTGGAACGATCGTGACTCGGTGCACTCCACACGATTGCAGTTAAACGTGCGTCTCAGGTTTTGGCACAAAGCGTGAACTATTGTTGGCAGGAAAGCAAGCGCCTTCATTACACACCGATCCACCATTATTCCTCGAGGAGTCCGTCCGCCTGTTGCATCATGTTTGTCATTGGGATTCCCATATCTACATCATTGTGTGTATGGCTGTTGGTTCCTATGTTGGCTTAATTCCCATATCGACCTCTCACCTCGTAACTCCTCGTCCACAGCCGCGCAGATAATTGCCTATTGTTCTTGCCGTTCTGCATGACTTCGATCTTCACCCAGCGTGGGGATTTGTGCACGGGCTTTGGGATTGTTACATTCCACTCACGTTTAGGGTACCATGAGTTGTTTGCTTTGAGAGCACTGGGGAATGATGGTACCATCATATTGTTGCGGTTTTGAGAACCCACACTTGTAAATATAACATCATTAAAGGTTAAAGGTTGCACCCCATAGATAGGCCACAAGCAACACGTAGGTCACCACAGGACGTCAGTTATTTCATAGTATGTGTTTAGATAAGGCCATTCCCAGTAGTTGCATCTGCGTTGCGTAAAACAAATAAGAGTAGGCCCCTTTCGTTCATTTTGGCAGCCTCCCTCCAAGCGACGCCCTTAAGCGCTCTCCAGTCTATACCCCATCGGCCCTCCCAGTTTGTTACGCTCCTTGGCCAGCAGCCTTCGCTGCCCTTGGGCTCGCTCAACCCAGCCCAAAAGCCATGAGGTAAAGCCCGAAAAGGGGGGCGGAACGCAAGGATGGAGGTGCGGCCACGTCAAGCGGCCATCAAGGCGGAGCCGGGTAAGCCATCACCAGCCAACCAGGGCTAAGGTGAGATCGCCTGACCGGGCATGGTTGGGGCTTCCAGAGCGTTCACTGGCTTGGCTTATAAAAGCGCGGACGCAAAGCCCTTGTAAGGACTGACGGGGCGAGTTCGCATGAAAAGGACTCGAGAGAACTTATCGTGGTTGAGAGGACTTGAGGGGGCGAGCACGTTGTTGAGAGGACTCCGGCCAAGAGAGAGTGGAGAGGAGATGGTAAAAGGACTCGTTGGAGAGCGCGCTAAAGAACGGCGTTACGACTTATTGCAAGAACTCGCGTTATGAGCCTTTATTGAGGCAGCTGCTTTGGAAGGACGTGTGTGAAAAGCGCTTCGTATAACCGCCAGTTTACCGACATTCCCCTGTATAATTGTCCACTCGCGCCTACGCTACGCGGAGAGCTGTCTGCCGTCCACCATCATCGCCTGGTACGGGTCGAGGACCGGAGCCGGACCGGAGCCTGAACGCCATCGCCGGACCTTCCACCCTACCTTCGTCATCCCCGTGTCAGTGAATCTGAGAGTGATCGGGCCCGTGTCCAGGGAATAGAATAAGACTGCTATTAAGGCTGCCCTGTGTACTTTTTCTTCCTCTTTCTTGTACATTCCTTTCTTTTCCTATTCAAAGTGTACAAATTGTTAATAAATTACTTGTTCTTTCTGGTTTCCTCTTAATACGATCGTCCTAGTCTTTTCTCAATTGGGTACCCATGGCACGATTCGGAACCGCTTAGAATCGAGTTCAGTACCTGTTAATGGCCCGAATCACGGCTCGCTTCGCTCGGCGTGTCCAATAACGCCGTGGTTCGGGCGGGAGTTATTTCCTTGCTTCACGGTCGGGGTTAGTACTTAGGTAATAGGACTAATTCGACCAACAACCCTATTTAACACCGACCGTAAGGAACGTGATAGCTTCGGGATCACGTCGGCCAGATAAAGGACAAGGGGATTAATCCCCCCTTGATAAGGGGAGGGCCGACGTCGGAGATCCGCAACAATATGTATTGTTCATGAGATGCAAGTGATATTTTTTTATGGTACTTTCGTTCAGTGTTATTATTGTGTATGTGAGAGTTAATAAAACAATTACTTATTTTGTTCGACACAATTGCATTGGTGTAGTTTTACCATTGTTTATTCGAACACTCAAAATAACAAATCTTTCTGCCGAGTTCCCTCTCGAGACTCTGAGGGGCACCGTAACCGAGTTTGGATTGTAACAGTGTTGGGGTTTACAGTGGGGAGGTAACAATTCGTAACAGTGGGGAGGTAATATGTAACAGTATGTATGTTGAGGGATTATTAACAGTTAATAATCTAAATGAAGGTACGTCGAACACATACTCCAAGCTTTCCGTAATCGCCGGTTAAGGGAGAGGAAATCAAGCTTTTCCGAATGAAGGACAAACTGTATTTGCTTTCAGCAGGGCAAAGGGTCCTGGATCCATAAGCTAATACATATATCTTCCCATAATCCCATTACTGATAGAGGAAGGTCTCTAACCCTTCTTGCAAAACATCAACCTGCAGCACGAAGACTTTCACAAAGTTGGGAGATGCCATGATATCAGATCCAACAAGTGTGTCAATGAGGTCTCGAAGCACACTGTATTGGAATTTTTTTCCAATTCACAACTTAGTGGGAAGGTAATTGTCCCTCCATCCCACCTCTGTTGTGCCATGATGTAGTTTTGTCCAATTCACAGCTTTCTAGGAAGGTAATTGTCCCTCCATCCCACCTCTGTTGTGCCATGATGTAGTTTTGTCCAACTCACAGCTTTGTGGGAAGTTACTTGTCCATTCATCCTACTTCCATTTGTCATGATGGAGTTTTGTCCAATTCACAGCTTTGTGGGATGTTAATTGTCCATTCATCCTACTTCCATTTGTCATGATGGAGTTTTGTCCAATTCACAGCTTTGTGGGAAGGTAATTGTCCATTCATCCTACCTCTGTTGTGTCATGATGGAGTTTTGTCCAATTCACAGGTTTGTGGGAAGGTAATTGTCCATTCATCCTACTTCCATTTGTCATGATGGAGTTTTGTCCAATTCACACCTTGTTTCAGAAGGTAATTGCACCTTCATATTACCTCTGTTGTGTAATGATGGAGTTTCGTCCAACTCACATCTTGTTTAGGAAGGTAATTGCACCTTCATATTACCTCTGTTGTGTAATGATGGAGTTTTGTCCAATTCACAGTGTTACGGATTCGTCCCTTCCGCTGTGGTGGTTTTCATCCACTTGAAACCTTTCTGGTTCTCTGTAGTATTATTATTTTTGGGGTTTAAAGGAAACGGCGATTATGGTTATTGTTGTTTAAAGGAAATGGTTATTGTGGTTAAAAGGTTAAAAGTGCTCATGGAAAACGAGACAGGAAACAAGACCGAGCACCGCAAGACGACGATAGAGAAGAGGAAGAAGAAGAGGAGAAGAGGGAGAAGTGGAAATACGCGTTTGAAGAAGCTCCGTACCGAGCGTGGTCGAGCGTACATCACGAGTGAACTTTGAGTCCTTGAAAGGAATCTCGTGCGATTGGTGTTGTCGCTGGAGTAGTGAAAAAGCCTGTGAAGTCAGGTACAGGCGTGAGGTTCTGGAGAATCCTTGCCTCGAGGCTTTGGCTCGAGTCAGAGCCGTCCTCCATTTTGGGAACCTCGCGCGTCGTTCGCGGAACAAGGTTTTGCCGCGTCAGCTGGTCTCCCCCTCCGGTGGGCTGCCGGGGATGGGTGTGCACCAAAGCGGCGTCTGAAGATTGCCCTGCGGTTCATTGACTGAACGGTGAATGTGCACGTCTGGATCGCGTATTTGGGATTCCCTTTCCACTGCCAGTTTGGTGTTGGATTCGACCACATGATGGTCCATGCCTTGCCTACACCGCCTTGCTTGCCTCATCGCGTCTTCGCTTCATCGCCTCTTCGCCAGGATCCCCTCTGTGTTATAGACATTGAGGAGTGCTCTGTTCCATTCCCTGGGAGTGCCATGAGTTTGAGTTAGGTTACTAGAGAAGATGGTACCATCTTAAGATATTGATTGTATGGTTGATTGCTAACCTTGTTGTATCGTGATTCCTGTGTACTCTTTAATATATTCTTTGGTTGTGGATAACTCTTGGTGTGGTTTCCATGTTGATTTGGACACGGAATAACATATATTTTTCTGCCGTGGCTCCTCCCGGGGTTCGGAGGTATACCGAGACCAGGAGGTCGGGGAGGAACATGTAACAACAGCTTGTTTGGGAAGGTAATTGTCCCTTCATGTTACCTCTGTTGTGTCATGATGGAGTTTTGTCCAACTCACACCTTGTTTAGGAAGGTAATTGCCCCTTCATATTACCTCTGTTGTGTCATGATGGAGTTTTGTCCAAGTCACAGCTTGTTTGGGAAGGTAATTGTCCCTTCATGTTACCTCTGTTGTGTCATGATGTAGTTTTGTCCAACTCACACCTTGTTTAGGAAGGTAATTGCCCCTTCATGTTACCGCTGTTGTGTCATGATGGAGTTTTGTCCAATTCACACCTTGTATAAGGTAATTGTATAAGGAATGTATAAGGTATAAGTAAGGTATAAGGTAAGGAAGGAAGGAAGGAAGGTAAGGTAATAAGGTAAGGTTACCTTGTATAAGGTAAGGAAGGTAATTGCCCCTTCATGTTACCTCTGTTGTGTCATGATGGAGTTTTGTCCAATTCACACCTTGTTTAGGAAGGTAATTGCACCTTCATATTACCTCTGTTGTGTTATGATGGAGTTTTGTCCAATTCACACCTTGTTTAAGAAGGTAATTGCACCTTCATATTACCTCTGTTGTGTCATGATGGAGTTTTGTCCAATTCACACCTTGTTTCGGAAGGTAATTGTCCCTTCATATTACCTCTGTTGTGTTATGATGGAGTTTTGTCCAATTCACACCTTGTTTAGGAAGGTAATTGCACCTTCATATTACCTCTGTTGTGTTTCTTTCTAATCCTGTCCCTCAGGTGATTTATGAAAACTCCTTCACGATCTTTAAACGAGGGAAATACCCTTTTTCAGTTCTTATTGAGCATTGCTAAGAAAAATGGTAGTTATCATCAGGTGACTAATTTTATCTAATTTGCAATCAAGGGGATTCATTGATATATTCATATTGACATTTGTTTTCCCAAAACACAAGTACATATATGTATATTGTTACAGACGCGGTGGTGGATGTTAGTTTACCGAGCGGTTTTGGTATGACCACGTCTGCACAAGTTACCCGATTATACCCGAACGTTGACTAATCGCGCTACGCTAGATCAATGAAGGAAAAGACACACGGCTGGGATTAAAATGACGCGACACCAGGGATACGGTTCTCAAGACCTCCGGAGGAGATTATATTCGTTCGGAAGGTCAGATTACAGGGACGAGAGGTACAGCATAGAAAGACAAGCACTTAGACACAATCTTATATTAACCCCAACAGACGACAGATAAACGGGACAAAAGGCTGACTCACACGGGGATTGATGGCTAGGAAAGGCAGGATCGATGGCTCCAGGTGCACCTGGGCGCAGGGACAGGGTACTGTACGGTCCAGTAGATGCAGGAGGTTTCACAGCGCTCGAGGTGGCGTCTTGTCGTCTCAAGCTGGGGGCGCATCTGACGTCACATCCGGTGAGTCGCTTCGTATATCCGGCGGGGAGTGACACGCCCTCGGCTCGTTAGCTCCGCCTCGTGGAATCGGCACGTTGCTTCTCATTGGGTGCGTGCGGGGGGTTTACCAGGCTCCGCCCTTGACGAGGAGCTGACAGCCAGCCCCTTCGTGGTAACCCCGTGGAGCGCATGGTCATGGCGGCTAACCGAGCTGGTGGGAGGACGCACACTCCCCCCGCGCAGCGTCGTTGTTGTTGTAATTGTTGTTGTAGTTGTAGTTGTAGTTGTAGTTGTTGTTGTTGTTTGGGGAAGAAGATGGAAGGAGGTATGGGAAAGGTCCTAAACTCACTACTGGTGCCATATAATCACATTCTGGTGCAACGAAGAGTCATAATTAATGGAAACGAGTCCTTAACTGACATAGACTAAGAATAACTAGCAAGATGTCCGAAAGTTGTCTACGTGTGATGCGGTGGACCTGGGCACGACATTTAATGGGGGAAAAAGGGGAAGGTCGGCTCTACTGATTGTTGTTTACAGACAATGGGACTAGGGAATGGGGGATTGGGGATAGTTGGGGAGTATTGGGGAAATAGGGGAATATTTACAAGCGGATATGGAGGCCAAATTCCATATTCGCAACATTGCACCCTTCTCTACCCTCGGGGCGTCCCGACCCGATAAATTTTTACCTACTTTAGTGTGGCACGCAATGTAGTTCCCTCTACTATTAACTCTACCCTGAGTGCGACAGTTTTACAGATATTCACAAATGAGTAAATATGTCCCCCTGCGACGTTGCACCCTTCTCCTCACAGAAACACACCCACAGGATAATCGAATCCGGAAAGAATCCTCAAACTAAACATACAGCCGGTAGGGAGCATTATTTACAAGACTACGCTGCTATTTACACTACGATCCAGGACCTGTTTTTGGAGGAACACATGCAGATGTTATGCATAGAGAGAGAGCACGCATGCTAGCATCGATACACCAACCCACGAGTGCTCTGTGGCCTACGGCCTTTAATAATGTGCAGAGCACCCCTTCCAAGCATCAAGCACCACCCCATCACACAGTGAGCACCATCCGGTGCACCAATAAAGTGTCTATAAATCATTGTGTGGTGTCGCAGCCGGCCGATGTTCTGCCGCTGGTCTTGCCTTCGTGTGGTGCACTTGGCCTTCTTACTTCCTTCAAAAAAATAAAGAAAGGCGCCAACCGCGTCCATTTCCTTATTGCGGCCGTCAGGGGGCCAACTATTAGTGGTTCACCTGTTTGGCATAGGTGCCACGTTGACCCATAGGTCCTTCCACGGGTGGTGCTTGGCCGCAAAAGAGCTGCGGTCCATTGTGGGTGGCCACAAACATTGCGGTCCATATGGTGTATCGATCCAAGCAGCAAGCAGCGAAAGTGCAGGCCCACAACTGCGTAGCCAGCACCGCTCTCTCCTCTCTCTCTACCCCAAAGCCAGATCCTCGGAGGTGGGAGACAAAAGAAGCAGACAAGTGAGTAAGGTGGTAAGGGCGCAAAAGTGCACGCAATGCAAGGTAATGCACACTGGGGGCACATGGGAACCAGGTGAGACAGGTACGTTCCTACCGTACGCTCCCCCCCCCCCACCAGGTAACCTACATGGCCCCTCCCTTACCCCTTACTGTATCCACAAAACACAACACTACCCATAAACATCTACTTTACAAATCAACAAACGTCCCTACTGTCTTCCCCGTTCCTCCCATATACCAAATTCGTCTTCTCTCCCTCCTAACCAATCAAATTTGCCATTTTCAACTCAACATCATAATTTGCCATCTCCAACTCAACATCATAATTTGCCATCACCAATTCATCATCAGTCCCTCCTAAGGAGGGAGAGATGGAATCACCCCAATGTCTCATCCACGTCGTGATGCGTCTCACAAATCCACACAGCAATTCTCATTTCTGCAACACAAACAAAGAAAACACAGGTGTGGAGTCATCATCATCACCACAGGCAAGTGGCTGCGTATGGTGCGACAGGTTCATCAATCCTAACTATTTCCTAAATGACTTTAACAACTTTACACTACCCGGGGTCTTTCTCCGGCCAAACCATTGGCCCTCTTACACTATGGGTTCTAAAAACCAATTCCCATTGGCCAAACTGTGGTGCTTTTCAATTTGGGGTCTCACTCCCCCGATTCATCTCCCGGTGCCCTCGCACAATTTCTGGGCTGTGGCGTGTACCTCTCCCAGTGGGTCTACCCACCTGCACACCTCCACCACTGCAGTTGCCTCCGAGCTTACCTGCTCCTTACCCTAACCTAACTACCTGGGGAAGGCCCTCTGGCACTCTCCCCACTCGGTGCCCTCTCTGGCACGGGGCTGCCCGATCCACACCCGGGATCTTCAGGCACCCACTCACAACTACCGGCTCCCAGAGCCCACCTGCGGCCTCACCTGGCCGACATCCTCACAGTGGTGGAGTGCCCAACCAACTACACACACTAACAGGCTACACGCCCAGCCATTTCCACAACACTAATGCACCCATCCACAACACCATTCTGCAACCGCACCACAGATGCCAATATCCAACCACAATTTACCTGTACCCTCTACCTAACACTTACACTACCCGCCCCGGGTACTCGTGAAAAGGGTCCACTCTTCCCCCATCCACACCTTCGCACCATGCACACCACTCCGTACCACTTACTCCAACTCTCTTCACACACCTGTACTTGCACACCTGTGCTCTCACACCTGGTGCCACCTGCACCCTTCTCTCCCCAAGCGCATTCGCGCTGATCTACAACACTCACTACTCACACACTGCTCCACACACCTGTCCAGTTGCACACCTGTGCAATCACACCTGTTCAATTCTCACACACACGGCATCATCTCAGCTAACTACTCCCTTCTGAAACTTGCGCTTCCCAGTCGTCCCTTTAAACTATTGCGCTCCCACGTCATTATCATCCACACTAAACTACCTGCGTCCCCACTACAGGTATCAGTCACGAACTAAACTTAACGTCACCTAATGTCATCTTCTCTAGATCCCTATCAATATAACCTAACCCACCCGGGCTAGTTTTCACTGCCATACACCCCATAATCTAGTGCTCCTTTGCCCCCACCATGGGAAGGATGGGGGATTTGCCATCCCACCACATCGGGGGTCTCTCACTACCAATTTTGCACATCCAATTTCAACAAATCAAAAATTTGCCAATCACTACCCATCATCTGCCAAACACTACTGCCAATCCCTTGCCAATCATCAAATTTTGTTTTTCTAATTTCGGGGCCAAAACACTAACCTCATCACCCAGTCTACTCACTACTGCCTCTCGGTGCGCCAATTCACTTCTAAAGCTCGGTTTTGTAAAGCCAAGCCATGAATGCGGGTTGTTCTGTGCCAGCGGCTGGATGCGTCCGGCACTCGGTGCAGAGACGGGGGCTTACCCGGGCCGAGATCCCACGCACCCCCTCGGCGCTGAGCCATCCAATGTCCCGATCTCGACCTGCCGGAATGCCTCACTAAAAAAGTGGTCGCCATGACGACCCTTTCTATCGGGCTGCCCGCTCCGCCTAGTGGAGCACGGACGCGGCCGTTCAAAGCGAGGCCCAGCACGCACCGAGGGCCCGATTCGGCTATAAGTCGTTCTAAACTCTACCCCGTCTAACGTCGATGCTTCACCTGGACGCTTACACCCCGCAGCCCGTTCCTTGCTCACACATCCAGCCGTGCCCATGCTCCTCGTACCTTTCCTTACACACCCAGGTACCCTCATTCCACTCACAGCCTTGGTCACACACCTGACCACCGAACACTTTGGCACACATTCGTCGCTCGCACACCTCACCAATACACCGCTTCGCACCCCCTCCTCGGTCACCTCCTCTGTGACAATCACAGGTGTGCCCTCATTCGCACACTCAACCACGTGCCTCACCACCAACTCCAGCGTGCATTCCCACTCACGCTCTACCATTCCAGGTGTGCATCCTTCCATCCCAGGTGTACATCCTCGCTCACCTGTCACAACTAACTCACGCTCCATGTCACTCTCACTACTTTCACCTCCATTCCTGACAGCGCACTCACCCTTACTCTTGACAGCGCACTCTTTCCTCATGCACCTGTCCGTCACACACCTTTCTCGCGCACACTCTCCCGTTACACCCTCTGTAACACTCACCACAGGTGGACACTCTTCCTTACTTCTGACAGCGCACTCTTTCCTCATGCACCTGTCCGTCACACACCTTTCTCGCGCACACTCTTGCGTTACACCCTCTGTAACACTCCCCACAGGTGTGCATTCTTCCTTGCCTTTGACAGCGCACTCTTTCCTCAGGCACCTGTCCGTTACACACCTTTCTCGCGCACACTCTCCCGTCACACCCTCTGTAACACTCACCACACCGCGCTTCCATGTGCTCCCTCGCACACGCGCTACGACTGACTCACTCTCGCCAGCACCCTCACTCCTTGGCACGCACTTTTTCCTCACACACCCCAGAGTCGGACTTCCTCGCACACCTCCTTTTTCGCACACCAGACCTGTCGCACACTTCACCAGTGGCCTCTCACGAACACCCGGGTCCATCTCGACCCCCAAGCTCATTAAATCACCTGGCGCATCATACGCACGACCATATTGGTCACCACTTACACCGGGTCCTCTTCCTCTTCGCTTCTCCTCCATCACCTGCGAATCCCTCATCCGGTTAATGAGCACATCATCACGATCCAAACACAGACTTTGGACCAATTCTTTTATCTCCTCTTTTATCTCTTTCTTATCCCCTCTCCGTCGCTTCTTAATTTCGCTCATCCCTTCTTCCACTTCTTCTAATTTGTGCTTCACCTCTTTTATTCCCCGGTACGTCTCCTCAAGCTCATCCTCTAAGGCTACCTTGACCGTTTCCAGGTGCGTCCTCACCTGCCGGTCCTTCGTCTCCTTCGTCCTTCGTTTCCAGTCCTCTTTGTCGCTATCAAGTCGTTTTTTATTTCGTTTTGTGTCGCTTTTAAACCTCCTAATACCGCAGTGTTCCTTTGAACCTGCTCCACTAACTCCGTCTGTCCCACCGTCAGCTGCTCCACCTCCTGCGTCAGGTCCTCTATGCCCCCTTGCAATTTTACAGTCCCCTTTCTCACCTCTTTCTCCATGCGCTCCTTACAGTGCCTCACCTCCTCGCGCACTCCTCCGACCTCCTCACTCACACCTCTTCTGATCTCCTCTCCCATCACTTGCATCTCCTGCCCAGATGCCACCCTCATCTGCTCCATTTCCTCCCTGTGAGCATCCAGTTTGACTTCTACCCCCATTCTGACCCCCTCTATCTGCTGCCCCATTTGGTTAACTTCCCTTTCCGCTTGGTCCCTCGTGTCCCTCAATTTGCCTTCCATGGTGTTTTCTAACCCCTCTAACCCTTTTTACATCCCTTCCATTTGATTCTCTTGAGCGGCCATTCTGTTTTCTACCCCCGTTAACCCCTCCTGTATTTCCCCTAATCTATTGTCTAATTTCCCAAATTTCTCGTCTAGTCCCTTAAAATTATTGTCTAATCCCTTAAAATTATTGTCTAATCCCTCACTGGTACCCCTCGCTTCGTCCCTCATTACCCCCATTTCGTTTCCCATTACCCCCATTTCGTTTCCCATTACCCCCATTTGGTTTCCCATTACCCCCAATTGGCCCTCCAATCGCTCACTCTGAGCCCTCATTTGCTCACTCTGAGCCCTCATTTCCTCCCTATTCTGGGCCATAAGGGCCTTCATTTGTATGAAAAACAAGTTCAAATCCACCGGTGGCGCCACTACGGTCGCGGGCGTGGATGCCGTGGCCACCTCGTGCATGACAACGCTATTTTGCGACCCTGCCGCCCTCACTGCTTCGCTCTCCTCCCGTCCCTCAATTTGGTCCTGGACCGACCCTGCCTCACTCTCCCCTACCGGACCCCAGCTGTCTTGATCCGCCATAGCGCGACTTTCAAAATTCGGGTTTTTATTTTCGTATAACAAAATCAAATTTCGCCGTTATAATTTCGCGCGGGAAACGCGCTCCGAATCGATTCTAATTGTTACAAATTTGGGCCTAATAAATTTAGTCCCGGGTTCGAATTCCACTCCTCGACACCAATTGTTACAGACGCGGTGGTGGATGTTAGTTTACCGAGCGGTTTTGGTATGACCACGTCTGCACAAGTTACCCGATTATACCCGAACGTTGACTAATCGCGCTACGCTAGATCAATGAAGGAAAAGACACACGGCTGGGATTAAAATGACGCGACACCAGGGATACGGTTCTCAAGACCTCCGGAGGAGATTATATTCGTTCGGAAGGTCAGATTACAGGGACGAGAGGTACAGCATAGAAAGACAAGCACTTAGACACAATCTTATATTAACCCCAACAGACGACAGATAAACGGGACAAAAGGCTGACTCACACGGGGATTGATGGCTAGGAAAGGCAGGATCGATGGCTCCAGGTGCACCTGGGCGCAGGGACAGGGTACTGTACGGTCCAGTAGATGCAGGAGGTTTCACAGCGCTCGAGGTGGCGTCTTGTCGTCTCAAGCTGGGGGCGCATCTGACGTCACATCCGGTGAGTCGCTTCGTATATCCGGCGGGGAGTGACACGCCCTCGGCTCGTTAGCTCCGCCTCGTGGAATCGGCACGTTGCTTCTCATTGGGTGCGTGCGGGGGGTTTACCAGGCTCCGCCCTTGACGAGGAGCTGACAGCCAGCCCCTTCGTGGTAACCCCGTGGAGCGCATGGTCATGGCGGCTAACCGAGCTGGTGGGAGGACGCACACTCCCCCCGCGCAGCGTCGTTGTTGTTGTAATTGTTGTTGTAGTTGTAGTTGTAGTTGTAGTTGTTGTTGTTGTTTGGGGAAGAAGATGGAAGGAGGTATGGGAAAGGTCCTAAACTCACTACTGGTGCCATATAATCACATTCTGGTGCAACGAAGAGTCATAATTAATGGAAACGAGTCCTTAACTGACATAGACTAAGAATAACTAGCAAGATGTCCGAAAGTTGTCTACGTGTGATGCGGTGGACCTGGGCACGACATTTAATGGGGGAAAAAGGGGAAGGTCGGCTCTACTGATTGTTGTTTACAGACAATGGGACTAGGGAATGGGGGATTGGGGATAGTTGGGGAGTATTGGGGAAATAGGGGAATATTTACAAGCGGATATGGAGGCCAAATTCCATATTCGCTACAATATATACATGAATGAAACAGTAAATTGTTTTGTTTTGAAAGCAGAGGGTCTTTGAAGCCACGACATGATTTTGACTCCAGGTACTCCAGGTAAGAACAGTCCGTGATGGTAATCTCGATAAGTAAACTAATGGGAACAATAATGAGTGAGGGAAGTAATTTTGTAATAAAATATATTTTGTAATAAAATTTGTAAAAAAAAAAGTGTTATTGTTGGTTATATAGTTGGTCACGTTATAGTTGGTGACGTGTGTTATTCTGTCTGGTTGTCTGTATGTCAATCGCCTGCAGATCATGTCAATTTTGTCAATTTAAATTTTGGCTGCAGGTGATGTCAAATATTTTGTATTTTTTATACGAGCCTCGACAAGTTATCCCAAACTAAACTAAATGTGTAAATTTTCTGCCTTGTAAGAATTGTTAAACGTTTGCTCGTCGGAATTTCAAAATTTCATCTTGTTTTGGATCGAAACATAAATTACATTGTGCACGTTGATGCAACATCCCGTTAATGCACAACGTGACGAGTTTAATTGGCGTATAAAACACGATGGATCATTTTCGTCCAACTCTAATTTGTGTAAATCCAGTATTACATTGTACATCGTCTTGTACCTGAATACCCTTGAAATAGGTGTGTTCAACCTTTCAGAGAGAAAGACGATTGATGTTGCTCCTCCATCTTTTTGACATAACACGAGGATTTTAAACATAAACAAACCTCAGTTATCTTTCCACGGAACTGCACCATCCTCGTATAAAAACAAGCAACAAAATGTGAATATGAACAACTATAACATAATAAGTGAGATTGTTGGTTAATTAATTAACATCATATGATGTAACTCGACTTTGTGGTGAAAAGATGGTGAATCAAGGGATTAATTTGGAGCCACAGAAACATCAACCTGATATTAACATTGTGAGTAAATCCTTGTCATGCCGAGCACCCATTTCGTTGTCCCACATTTTTAGAAAGGAATATATATATATATATATATATATCGGATGCAGAGCATGAAGGTTACCTCGTATGCGGCCCTCAAGGTGCTCTTGGGTGTGTAACATATCGTGGATACAGGATTCGGACCCTGGAGGCAACAAGAGAGTTTGTGAACAGTTGTTTGTTATCAGAGTTTACATTAAAGATCGAGCGAGAAGGGTTTGTTACAAATTTCCTCATTTACTTGAAAGTGGCTTTAACATTTAGTTTGATGTTACAACTTGTAGACATTTAAAATCGATATTTAATGTTTATATGTTTTCTCTGAAAGAAAAGTGATTCTATTTAAATTGTCAAATCTTCGCCAATAACATGAAATCAATTTACAATTCCATGTTCAGTAACAAGGTCCTGCACACCTGCTGCACTCAGATAACCCAAACTCACATTAACAACATTTGTTTTTCTTTCAAATAGTTTTAACAATCACAAGAACTTTACAACAACATGTTCGTTAACATCTTCAAAATAATCTTTGAGTAAAACAAATACTTTCTGTAGTTTCTGGAGCATCAAGCACAATGAACACAAAAATGTTTTGTGATTTCACCAGGAAGCAGTTATTACCTCCACCAGCGAAGGTTTTGTTTTTACTACCTGTCGGTCTATCTTTCCTGTCGGTCTATCTTTTACTACCTGTCGGTCTATCAAGTGTCTGTCTGTCTGTATTTCTGTTTGTCAGTCTATCTGTTTGTCGGTCTGTTTGTCTGTAAACAGGTATCTCAAAATGGTATGGACGGAATCAGACGAATCTTGGTGGAGAGGTTGTGTGTGACAAGGAAGAATTGATTCGATTTTGCTGAAGATCCGGATCCGGCTGCTCGAATTTTTAAAAGTGATTCTTCACCATTGAGAGAAATAATCCAAAACTATATCCAGCGTTATATTTCAAAAAGTTGTTTATGAGATATGAGAAAACTAGGTGGATGAGTTGGGTAAGTGACAAGATACAAGCCGATTAGATTTTGGTTCAGGTCCGAATCCAGATCCTGCCTATCATTAGATACAAAATGTAAACTGTTCAATCTCGGGTAGGTGTACTCTCTACCGAGTGCTGTTCTCGTTTTAAAAGCTATCGTGCTTTGCTAGAGAAACGTACAGACTCTCTCACCATCACTGCTCCCATATCAGCTTTAAATATGCTCCGAATTAAATTAAAATCTCGAACAGTTCACTTGGACCAGATTCAACCAAACACTTCGCACCAGTTATTAATTTCACCCAAGTTTATGCTTTTAAACATTGTGGGGTTTAACCCCTTTATTAATACTAGGGCATGCCCGTACTATATATATATCTAAAATTATATCCCCCCCCTCTATTTACATGAAATGGTTTGGTCCAAAGCGAACGGCTTGCAAGTACGGTGACAATCCCCCCCCTCTATTTACATGAAATGGTTTGGTCCAAAGCGAACGGCTTGCGAGTACGGTGACAATCCCCCCCCCCCCTCTATTTACATGAAATGGTTTGGTCCAAAGCGAACGGCTTGCGGAGTTTGGTAAAGAAATCGCCATAACGTGCACAAACGCGCAGGAAAGCGAAAGAATCGCAAATTAGTTTTAATTAGTTTTAAAACATAGTTTAACGCCAACATAGCGGCAACATAGTTTGCCAACGTGAAATAAATGAATACGCTCTCAAATGTGCCGTCCGAGGCAGAGTCTGTTCGGCACGTTCGGCACACGTGATAACTCGCTGCTCTCTGATTGGTTGAATCGTTTTTTGGACATAGCTCGGTAACTACTTGTCCGATTAATATGAAACCTTGAAAAGGCACATCCTCGGGTCCCCAGCAATATACCTGGCAAGTTTCAAGTATATCGAACCCGTGGTTGTCGAGAAACAGCGGTCACAGACATACATACATACATACATACATACATACATACACACAGAGATTACTGGAATTATAGATAGATGTTGTGAAAATGAAAGACCTAATTAATTCCTGCTTGTGTTTCCAATGTACATTTTGTTTCTCCTGACTTCAGAATGGCAAATTTGATATTTTGTTCAATGTTGTGGAGGGTAGTGGTGTTGGCTTAGCGGTTAGGGTGCCGGCTTGGGATCCTAGGATCCTGGGTTCGAATCCCGGTCGATCGCTGAATTAACACAAGGGGAGTTGACTCAGCCTGCCATCCCGCCGAGGTCGGCAAATTGAGTACCAGCTTGCTGGGATGAATGATCACGGTGTGTACCCCGATTTAGAATAGGTACACCGTATCCCTGCGAATCGCAGGTGACTAAGGTTGGCGCCAGGAAGGGCATCCGGCCATAAAAACATTGCCTCAAACAGGGAACCATGATTGTCATGGGACCCGCAAGGCGAACCCCTGCTCTAGCGGGGAAAATGGCCTTAAAACGATAATTCATTCATTCATTTCATTTTGTTGTGGAGGGTAGTGAAGTGAAAGATAATCGTGAATTTATGAAGTTCAGCAATGAGAGAAGAACCATCAATGCACAGGATTAGTTTGTGACCCAAGACAAGGTTAAAAGGGCAGTATGAAGGAGATACATAGATTGTTATAAAACTGTCATTCTTCTGTTTATCAATGCCACCCTGACATGTGTGGTCACTTTTCAGATGATGATCTGCAGCTCCAAACGGGTTTTTATGGTTCAAACACGTCCCCCATTTGTGTAGATTTATCAGCTTGTGACTTTCACAGTAAACAGGAATTACAGACTGTGATAAACAAGAGAACGATATCCTGCATTCGGCTCTCCGCACGTCTTTATTAAACTCCAAACAAAAGACAAAAAAAGTTTCAATTCTGATGATGAAGTGTTTCTGCCATGCTGGAAATGACATTGAAGAACAAGCAGTAAAAACATTTTTTTTTTTGACAATAAACACTCAAGGTCAATTATAAATGAAAGTTGAGGATAAATTTGAACAACACTCGTGAATTTCACAGAAATAATGTAAATAATCTGGACAAACAGAGATGAATTATGCTTGGCATGAATGATCCAACACAAAGTCACACGCTTTGTTTTCTGTCTTCGCAGAATAAACTACTTTGACATCACGATTGCCATTTGGAATTACTTCGATCCGACATCAAAGAAACTACACCTGTGTTACAAAGTAACATGAAGCCAAATCAAAATACTTCAAGTGGATTTCAAGAGAATGTGAATGAGACTGATCCGTACATGTACCCCTTGTTCATCACCCTGGACGCCTCTTCGTTCCCCCATGAGGGACCCTGGAGGGTGATGATCTACTCCTTGGTACCTCTGGCTCTGTTCGCTGTGATGTTAAACCTGGGGGTGCTCGGAGCCTGCTTGGTGCCGCGTTTTGATAAACCCATGGTGTTTTACATCGCACTTTGTGTCATCGCCGATGCACTTTGGGTTGGTGTGGCCATGGCCACCTTTGTACGTGGACTCTTGCGTGTGAAAAGACGTGTTTACTTTACAGAATGTCTTATTCATGTATACTCTGTTGATTGTGTTGGCTTCTCTCAGTTAATTATACAGTGGATAATGGATGCCGATCGATACTTGGCCATTTTCTGCCCATACTCATATGCACGTTTTACAGTGAAGAAAAGTCGGATGTTCTTCCTCGCATTTAGTGTTATCAGTACTGGAATTATTATTAAAATGTTTGTCGGAATTTTCGCATCACGTTTGTACTTTTGCAAACATCAACTGGTTATTTCAGAAGCGTTTTGTATGGTCGGATTTCTCCTTAAAATATCTTGTGGAGGAAAAACGTCTGCAAACTTGCATGCTCTTATTATCCAATATTCTATGTACATATTGTTGACCACCACCATCATTTTTACCTCCTGGAGGATCATCCGCACTTGCACAAAGTCCAGTTCAAGTAAATTCAGTAACAAGGCCGTGCACACCTGCTTCACACAGATAATGGTCTTTGTTGTTAAGTTTGGTTCTCGAATGGCGTTTATAATATCAGTGAGGTTAGGAGAACAAAGTATGCCATTCAGATTAATACTTTACATTATCTGTATGTTTGCAGCACCCATTGCTGATCCCTTCATATATGGGTTTAGAACAAAAGAAATTCGAGAACCTTTCATTCGCCTTTATCAACGATGGAATAAAGTTTATCTAACTAAATGATTCACTGATTTATATGCACTAAATGCACTGTACAATATATGCACTAAATCATATTACAAGTGCGACAAATGGAATGATTCTCAACAAAAGTCTAATTTCGCTTTACTCATCCCTGATGCCAGACACACAAGTTGTTGCTGTGAGTGTATCAGATACGTGTCCATTCAGTGCCTTCAGAAAGTATTCACTCCCATTGACTTTTTTCACATTTTGTTGTTGCAGCCTGAATTTAAAATTGATTAAAATGAGATTTTTTTGTCACTGATCTGCACATAATAACCCTTAATGTTAAAAAGGAATTTTTTTTTTTTTTCGTAATTTTTACAAAATAATTACAAATTAATTACAGAAATATCTAATCCACATAAGTATTCAACCCCGAGTCATTAATCCGGAGAATCACTTTTGGCAGCAATTGGAGCTTGGAGTCTTCTTAGGTATGTCTATATCAGCTTTGTACATCTGGATTTGGGGAGTTTCTCCCATTCTTCCTTGCAGATTTGCTCAAGCTCTGCCAAGTTGGATGAGCAGCGTCGGTGAACAGCAATCTTCAAGTCTTTCCAAAGATTCTCAATCGCATTCCAGTCTCGGATTTGGCTGGGCCAATCAACGACTTTCACATTCTCGTTCTGAAGCCATTCATTCCAGTGTTGCTCTGGCTGTATGCTTTGGGCCATTGTCCTGTTGGGACATAAATCTAAGACACCGTCGAAAGTCTTTTGCACTCTGAAGCAGGTTCTCCTCAAGGATTTGCCTGTATTTGGCTCCAGTCATTGCTCCCTCTACCCTTTCAAGTCTTCCAGTCGCAGGCGCTGAATATCATCCCCATAGCATGATGCTGCTACCACCATGGTTCACGGTAGGGACGATGTTGCATTGTTGCATGCATTAGCTGTGCTCGGTTTCCGCCCGACGTAGCGCTTTGCATTCAGGCCAAGGAGTTAAATTTTCATCTCATCAGACCACAGCATCCTCATGCTCTCATAGTCTTTCATGTGGCTTTCTGCAAACTGCAGGCATGCTGTCATGTTGTGCCTTCTTCTCAGGAGTGCCTTCCGTCTGGCCACTCTCCCATAAAGCCTGGATTTTTGAAGTGCTGCAGAGACTGTTGGCAGGTTTTCCCATCTTAGCCAAGGAACTCTGCAGTATCGTCAAAGTGGTCATTGGGTTCTTGGTCACCTTCCTGACCAAGGTCCTTCTTGCCTGGTTGCTCAGTGTGGTCAGATGGCCAGCTCGAGGAAAAGTCCGGGTCGTTCCTTTTTTTTTTTTTTTTTTTGTATACAAGATCGAGGCTCATGAAAGAGCTAAAACCCTCTTTCCATTTCTTTCCATTTCCTTTATTCCTTTATTATTTCCATTTCCTAATTCTGGAGCTTATTGTGCTCTTAGGAACTTTCAACACTCTAGAAATTGATTTTTTACCCTTCCTCAGATCTATGCTTCCTCACATTTCTATCTCAGAGTTCTCTGGACAGTTCCTTGGACTTCATTGTAGAGTGTCTGCTCTAACATACACTGTCAACTGTGGGGCCTTATATAAAAAGTTGTATTTTTTTCTAAATCATGTCCAATCAATTTAATTCATCACTGATGGATTCCAATTAAGTTGTCGAGACATCTCTGGGATGATCAAAGTCAACCGGATGCAACTGAGCCAGATTTGGAGTGTCACGGCAAAGGGGTTGAATACTTATTGACTCAAGACATTAAATTTTTTTTTTTTTTTTTTGTAATTTGGTAAACATTTCAAAGATAAAAATTTAATTTTGACATTATGGGGTCGTAGTAAAAAGCCCATCAAATAATGTTGGGTTGGAACAGTTTATTCGACGGTGTCAGTGTCAGGTGTGCTTTTATCTTCATTATTTATTCGACATCATAAGGATGGAAATGAACACTTGTTTTACTCTATGCACGTTGCACATCACATGCAGCCAATTTCACCCCTTTGCAACATGTGTTTATTGTTATTATTATTATTATATTTTAAAATCGCTTCTGTACACCGCCCTTGAGGCTCGGTTTGCAAGCCACCGTCAACTACAATTCCGATATAAGAGACATAATTACTATTTTATCTATAATAATAAACTTCTACAATATAATAAACTTCTTCTGTAATAATCTATAATAATATCCCACGTGCCTGTGTTGGTTCTATGTGTGGTGTTTATTCGTGTATGTATAGATTACTGCAAATAATTAACCAACAGGATCGATGTGAAGGCTTCTGCAGCCAATAAATCTCTGAGTTATAATCTCCGAGCTGGGAAGGCAAAATAATTGGTAGGATTACAATTGATATGATGCTGGTTTGGGTTTATTTAAATGATACGTTATGGTGATGCCAGTTTAGCAGGGGGTCTTAAAGGGGCTTTGGGGTCTTAAGTGTCTTTGGGGTCCTCAGGGTCTTCGGGGTTTTAAAGGGTCTCGGGGTGTTCAGGGTCTTCAAGGGTGTTAATAGTGTTATGGGTCTTCCCTTAATGGTAAAATTCCCACGATGAAAAAAGCAATCGTTAAACCAAAAATGAAACCACACAAACCCTCCCAATAACCCAGCATCGTCATCAGCGAATTTCTCTTTTATGCACCCTCAAGCACAATCCTGGAAAGGCTAAATCACCCCTATTATTCATCTCGCCTGATCACAGCATAGCTTCTGTCCACGACACACAACAACCACTAACTACACTCAACAAACAATACACTCAACAACACAAACGACACACCCGGGGCAATCCCAAGCAATGGGGCCCGAGATTGCGTCGCGCAAAAAAAGGCCCTTTTCATGGCCAAAAGCTGTGGACCACAACAATTCCAGTGGATCCTTCATTCGGCATCCTCCAACTCAATATTGAGGGGTTGACACTTCCTAACTGTGAGATCCTTGCCAATATCCTGAAGGATTACAACATTGAAGCAGCCATACTTCTGGAAACTCATAGTGAGGATGAAGAAAAGGAACACAGCAAAACATGGCAAAACATGGTTTGGGTTTATTTTGGGTTATCCAGACACCTACATCAGACATGTTCTTCAAAACATCCAAACCGGAGATAACAATTCGCTATCGGCAATAGTAATGGTAAGAGGTGTCATTGTTGCAAATGTATAGAAGCCGCCCACATAAACATGGCCATTACCTGCCCTACCCCAATAAAACCACCCCGTGGTTTACATCGGGAACTTAGTCATCACACTGAATGGGATATTGGGAAAATGATGTGGCCAGAGAACAGCTAACTGACTGGATGTCAACAACCTATCTCAACCTACTATTTGACCTAAAGCAGCCAAAGACATCCGCATGGGACGGTGGCAGACCGGAACAAATCCAGACCTCTACTTCCTGACAAAGGATGACAGAAAGCTACAATTGATGGCATCGAGAAACGTTCTCACTCTTTTCCCAAAAAGCCAACATTGCCTCACTGTTGTCCCCATTGTTATTGAGATTCTGCTGGTGTACTCCAAGCCAAAACCACACTAGAACTTTGGGAAAGCGGATTGGACTGCTTTCACCAAAGCAGGTGAATCGAAGATCGAGGATATACCAGCTGTCCCAGCCAAAGATGCAGAATGTGTGCACCTCCTTCTCTCTGCTCACCTTCACTCTTTCATTCCCCTTTTCTCCTGCCTCTGGAACAAACTCCCCCACTCCCTACAATCCCACTCCTCCCTCCAGGTCTTTAAAACAGCTGTTCACCACCATCTCTTATCTTCCCCCATCCAAAACCTTGATCTTTTCTACCCCCGCTAATTTCACCCCAGATCCACTTTTTTGAAATACCAACTTCTTTCCTGGAAGTATTTGCAGTGTCCTTGTGTTTTATACTTCTCCAACCTCCCCTCCGCCTTTCCCACACCTCCTCCCCCCAAGCCATCTCCCTCCCACAGATCTCCCGATGTCATTTTACCGGAACCTGAATAACAAAGAACACCCACAAACATGCAAGGAGAAGGTCAATGCACTGGTACACCTCGTCCGGAAACTGGCCAGAACATCATGGGGACCCGGCATGAACACTTTATGCACAGCAGCTCTTGCCCTCATATACTCGCCAGCAGAGTATTGTGCACCAGTCTGGTCAGTGAGCACCCATATGAAGGCCATTAATGTTCAGTTAAATACCACAATGAGAACAGTGTCTGGAACCCTCAAGTCCACAAAGACTGAGTGGCTTCCTATTCTTTGCTCCATTGCTCCGTCAGCCATCCAAAGGGCTGTGCTGTCATCCAAATACTTCATCCACATTTTGGCTACCAAAATTCCAGCCCTTTGCCTTCTCATTGAACATCTGTACAGTGTACAGTTGCCACAAGTCCCATGAACTACCATGGAACTGTGCCGAGCTCCTTACCGGTGCCCATCAAGGTGGAGCCAACTTGCAAGAGGGCCTGCTGGGAGGCTGCCACTGCTGTGATTGGTACTACGTATTGCGCAACAATCACTGACCTCGTAGGCATGAGGCTCAGGTTTGACGTCAAAGTTGTGTTCTTCTTCTCCTTCCCCGTCAGAACAGTCGTTAACCCACAGTCTGTTGTATTCTTCTTCTTCACGATCTTCGATCCACAAAGGCTTCACATCAAGGTACTCAAAAGCATGAGGGTCAGACTCTGCACCAAGGTCGTCTTCCTCCTCTTCTTCTTCATAACAGTCATTGAGCGTTAATGCATAGTTGTTAATCCCCATGTCACAAGCACTCACCTCAGCGGCACGATGCTCAGGTTTCACATCAAAGTTGTGTTCTTCTTCCTCCCCGTCGGAACAGTCAGTGACCCAAAGTTTGTTGTATTCTTCTTCCTTCTCACTATTGTAGTTGTTAATCCCCACGTGACGAGTTCCAGCTATTTACAGCGATGGTCAGGCTCGGGAAGAAACTCGCATTTACTTCAGAAATGTTGTGGGGGCCGAGCAGTTGCCGGAAACGGTGGACAGTAGACATAAAAGGAGACTACAGGGACAGACCACATTCCCCACATCCCCACATCCCCTTGCCCCCCCAAACTGAACCTGCCTCAACCCAAAAACAGGAAGTGACTCACCACAAAGCGGAAGTGACCAATTAATTCTTGAATTTTCAGATTTTACGATTTTCAAAAAAAAAGTTGATTTTCAAAAATATTCCAAATTGTCATTTTTCCCGATTTTCACGATTTTTGTGATTTTCTCGATTTCATGATTTTCCCCCCCAAAAATAATTAAATAATTATAACAACCAATTTTTTTATCATATGATTAAGAAATATGAGTACAACATTACAAGTTTGCAAACATTTGTGAATATTTGTAAATGTTTGTGAACCTTTGTGGCTGCGAATGTGAGTTCCTACAGAGGGTACGCAAAAACCCAGGCTTTCCACGGGCAATGCAATTAGTCGCTATATAGGTACCCTCACCCCTTACATATTACAAACTAATCATTTAAATAAAAAATATGATTTTTAGTTTGAAGAAACATATGATGAATAAAATGAGTAAAACTTATTGCAATGTTTGTGAATATGATGATAAAAATAATTATAAAAGACACCTTCAATCCAACAAACTCACAGCCAAGCTTTCACATATGATAGCCCCACTTAAACCCAAAACATATTATAATATTTGTAAACATGATTATAAAAATAATTACAAACGACACCTTCAATTCCACAAACATAAGAATATTTACCTTTCATATTTGACAACCGTGTTGACACGAGAAATTAAATTTTGTGCTGTTTGTGGTGAGTACGTTTGGAGGAACACTTTTCCTACCCATTTTAAATCACCCAAACACGTGGAGAGCCTTGGGTACACTATCAAGGACACTGATAATGCATTTAGGAATCATATTAGAATAAGGATGTTTTATTTAAAACCCCCAGAACGAAAATCAAGAGCTGAAGCGATTGAAACAGTCAAACCCGCCGTTGAAAGCTATGTAAAGAATACGTTGGCTGAGATTAAAACCCTTAAATTTTATATGGGAGTAAAAATGGAATTGAAAAAGTCGATTCCTGAAAAAGAGGATCTTATTAAAAACCTCCATGTGAGAACAAAACCTTACTTTATCACATCACTCCAGGGGTTCTTATCAATGAACGTTTATGATAAACTTATAGAATAAGTATTATAATAAGTATTCATAAGTACTTAAAGATAAACAAGAAGAGGAAGAGAATGAAGAAGATAAGAATTATGGAGATGAACTTACTAAAATATTATCCATCGATATACACGTTTTAAAATCAGACCCCCTAAAAGCTTCTTCTTACATCGATTTACCAAGAGAGATAAAACTTAAAAAGGCGGTAATTAATATTCAAAACAAAGATAATAAATGTTTCCTAGGGGGTGTTCTTGCACACTTACATCCTCCTGAATGGAAGGCTGAAAGGGTATCACATTATGAGAAATTAGAAAATGAGTTAAATGTTGCCGGGTTACCATTTCCAATGCCATTGAAAGATATTCCTAAATTTGAGAAAATGAATAATCTATCTGTTAATGTTTATGGACTAACGGATAAAAACAATGTTTGTCCTTCGCAAATTTCTGATAACTATAAAAATAAAGAAACTTATATTGATCTTCTCCTCTTTAACTCAGGTAAAAATTCACATTACGCTTACATTAAAAATTTATCAAAATTAGTTTCTTCACAAGTAAGTAAACATCATGGTAAAAAAACACATCTGTGATCAATGTCTCAACTTCTTTAATAGTCAAGAAAGATTAGATAAACACTTAGAATTCTGTGTTAAACATAAATCCACCGTAATAAATATGCCGGTAGAAGGTTCAAACATAAAATTCAAAGATTTCGATAAAACTATAAAACACCCATTCATGATATATGCTGACTTTGAATGTATTCTTGAAAAGATAAATGACACTTCTTCAAAACCAAACGAAACATCCACAAATAAATATCAAAAACATACTCCTTGTGGTTTTTGTTTTTATATCAAATCATCCGTTGGCGACAAATACAACAAACAAGAACTTTATAGAGGAAAAGATGCGGCTTCTGAGTTTATATAACGATTAGAAGAGGACTGCAGTCGCTTAGAAAGATAATGAGATTGGAGACAGCGTGAAGCTGGAAGGTGTGAAAACATTTTGCTACCTCGGAGACATGCTGAATGGAGAAGGTGGATCAGACTCGGCAACGGTTGCTAGAGTGAGATGTGCATGTTAGAAGTTTCGGGAACTGAGTGGCGTGCTGATGATGAGGGGAGTGTCGTTGAGGATGAAGGGAAAGGTGTATGCTGCATGTGTGAGAAGTGTTATGATTTATGGGAGCGAGACATGGGTAATGAACGTAGAGCAGCAACGAAGGTTGGAAAGGGTGGAAATGCGAATGGTTTGACGGATGTGCGGAGTATCGTTGCGAGAGAGAGGAAGACAAATGATGAATTGCGAATGATGATGGGAATAGAGGCTGTGATTGATGCTGTGAAGAGGAACAGGTTGAGATGGTTTGGTCATGTGTTGAGGAAGGATGAAAGTGACTGGTTGAGAAGAGTGATGCAAATGAATGTAGAAGGAAGTAGAGGACGGGGAAGACCGAGAAAGACTTGGCTAAAGATGGTGGAAGAAGAAATGCGGGCAAGGGGGTTAACAATGAGAGATGCAGAAAATAGGGCAAAATGGAGAAGATTGTCCTGGGGACCGCAAGGCTAACCCCCACTTTAGTAGGGAAAATGGCCTTTAAAATGCATGTTGTTGTTGTTTGATTCCTGTCTTTCTTCATAACAATGCTAATTATGACACTCATCTATTTATTAAGGAACTCTCAAAGACTCCTGGAAGTATCTCAGCAATTCCAAACACAGATCAGAAATACATTTCATTCACAAAAACAATTCATACATCTCCTATAACTCAGATCAGATTTCTTGATACATTTAAATTCATGGCAAGTCCATTGGCTAACTTGGTTGAAAATCTAAAAGAGTTTCCATGTCTTTCAGAGTATTTTTCAGACAAAGATTTACTAACACAAAAGGGAATTTATCCCTATGACAAAATGGGCTCATTTGAGAGATTCAATGAAACACAAGTTCCTTCAAAAGAAAATTTCTATAATAAATTAAATAATAGTCATATATCTGATAAAGATTATGTACACGCACAAAATGTTTGGGAAAAATATAACATCAAGAATCTTGGTGAGTATCACGATTTGTATCTCAAAACTGATGTGCTTTTGTTGGCTGATGTGTTTGAGGCTTTCAGAACAATCTGTCATTCTGGATATGGATTGGATCCTGCTCACTATTACACTGCTCCTGGATTGGCTTGGTGTGCTATGTTAAAGATGACTAAGCAAGAGTTGGATCTTATAACAGATGTTGATATGCTCTTGATGATTGAGAAGGCAAAGAGAGGAGGAATTTCACAAGTCTGTTCAAAGAGATATGCTAAAGCAAATAACAAATACATTCCAAATTATGATCCATCGGTAGAGAGCTCCTACTTGATGTATTATGATGCGAATAACTTGTATGGGTGGGCAATGTCTCAAGCACTTCCTTATGGTGGTTTGAAATGGGTTAAAGAGAAATATCATAAGAAAGTTCTACAAAATCTCTGTACATCAACACAAAAAGAATTGGATGAAACAAAGAAGGGCTATTATTTTGAGGTTGATTTGAAATATCCAGAGGAACTCCATGACTGACACAAAGATCTCCCGTTTGCTTGTGAAAAGGAAAGTCCAAAGAAGGAGTGGTTAAGTGATTATCAACAATCATTTAATGTAAAGGGTAAAGCGTCAGAGAAGCTTCAAACAACACTATACAACAAGAAAAATTATGTGCTCCATCAAATAAATTTGAGACAATGTCTTTCAAAGGGTCTCCGTGTTGAAAAGATACATAGGATTCTCAAGTTTAATCAGAGTCATTGGTTGAAAGAGTACATTGATTTTAACACACAATGCAGGATTGAATCTAAGAATGATTTTGAGAAAGACTTTTATAAGTTGATGAATAACGCTGTATTTGGAAAAACGATGGAGAATGTTAGAAAGAGGCAAAACATTCGTCTATCAACAACATGGAAACAAGCATCAAAATTAATCAACAGACCAAGCTTCTCGAGAGTAGAAATTTTTATGGAAAACTTTTGTGCGATACATTTGATGAGAGAAAGCGATGAGATGGACAAACCTATTTACATTGGTACCTCAATACTTGATTTATCAAAGTCCTTGATGTATGATTACTTTTACAATAACTTGAGGAAGAAATATCAAAATGATGTTAATCTACTTTATATGGATACAGATAGTTCTATTTTGAAAATTAATACTGATGTTCATTCAGACATGAAAAAGGACATTAATATCTATGACACGAGTAATTACAGTCCAGAGAGTGAGTTGTTCCTTTCTAAAAATAAAAAGGTGATTGGAAAGTTCAAGGATGAATTAGGAGGATATGTTATGAGTGAATTTGTGGGATTGAGGTCAAAGGCTTATGCTTATAAATACATTGTGAATAACTTGAAAAGACTGATAAGAAGTTAAAAGGTGTAAAGAAAAATGTTATAAAAGAAACAATACACTTTAAGGATTATTATAAATGTATAACAACAAAGAAAGAAGAGTTTAGAAAGATTAATGGAATAAGAAGTTATAAACATCAATTATATTCAGAAGAGGTGAATAAGAAAGCATTGGGGGCTTTTGATGATAAGAGGTTTATTTTAGAAAATGGGATTGATAGTCTCCCTTATGGTTATAAGTGTTAAAATATATATAAGTGATAAGATATATATAAGTGATAAGATATATAAGTGATAAGATATAAGTGATAAGATATATAAAAGTGTTAAGATATATAAGTGATAAGATAGAAGTGATAAGCTATATATATAAGTGATAAGATATAGAAGTGATAAGATATATATAAGTGATAAGATAATGGGGTTAGGGGTTTTAAGGGGCTACCGCTGCCTTTTTTATGAATATATAAATGATAGAACCAAGTATCAACCAGACTAAAGAGTGGAGGTGTAATCAACCTTGGTATATAAATGGAAAACATAACGAATGTGAAAAATATTAAATAGGTATAATTGAAAAGGCAACTGGTAAAAAAGTTCACAAAACAAATAAGAAAATTAATTAAAATACCGGTGAGTTGGATAAAAACGATGGAAATTATTAATTAAAGCTTTCAGAATTATTGGAATCTCCCGCGATGAAGCTATCTCTGAGGGCCTTTCACTCACTCACCGCAGGCAGGTAGGTGGTCTTTCTGTCTTCTACCGACTCCTCTCCGGCCTTGCACCCCCAGCTCTCTCTGTGCTCTGTCCCCCAAATATTCCTACAGGTCGCACAAGATCTGCCAGCAACCCTCTGATGGTTAAACTGCCGAAATCTCGGCTCTCTGCTCACCTTCACTCTTTCATTCCTCTTTTCTCCCGCCTCTGGAACAAACTCCCTCACTCCCTTCAATCCCACTCCTCCCTCCAGGTCTTTAAAACAGCTGTTCACCACCATCTCTTATCTTCCCCCATCCAAAACCTTGATCTTTTCTACCCCCGCTAATTCACCCCAGATCCACCTTGTTTGAAATTCCAACTTCTTTCCTGGAAGTCCTGGCAGTGTCCATATGTTTTATACCTCTCCCACCACCCCCTTCCCATGCCCCCCCCCCCAAAGCCCTCGCCCTCTCTCAGATCTCTCGATGTCTCCATGTCTCTCGGTCCCTGCTCTCAAATGTTGTGTTTGTGTCCTTCCCCCTCTCTCCCCATCTTGTCTACCGCTCCCGATGTTATATGTTTTATGTGTCAGTTTGTCTTTGTGTGTGGTTAATGTTCGCTCTTTCACGAGCCTCGATCTTGTATACAACAAAAAAAAATAAAAAAATAAAAAAATATTTTTGAGTGGACGGAAAACTTTGATGGTTGTCAGGAAAATATATACTTTAATATAAAAATGGTGTGTGGCACTGGAGGCGCTCAAACAAGAAAATTGAGGGAGGTTTATCATTTTATCTTAGCTCAGTTAAAATATCTTGACAAAGAACCAAACTCAAACATCTTTTTTGTTAATATATTAGATGGTGATGGAAGTGGTAAGATAATTAAATTATTTCCCACGCATAAACAAATATTCGTAGGATCATTGTTTGAGTGGTCTAATGAACAACATTGAGGATAAGAGTAGGTGCTATATATAGCCAGTATGTCAAAAGGCCAAAAGGTTCGTAAAGATCAGGGTGGGAGAAATAGAGGTGTTTAGGGGAAATGAGGGTGAGAGGAAAATTAACATGTAAGTGAATGGAGAAATGATGGGTGGTCCAGGAACAACATTTATTCCCTACTGAGGAGTCGATTGGAGGCAGAGCGGAGTGTAAGTCCGGCTCCTGGGTGACCTCACAAAGACTGGAATGGCCTTGAAAACGTGAATCCCCAGTAAAGGCCAGGAATAGCTGCGACTATCACTCTCATGGTCCAGATAAGCAGTGCAGAGGTTCGGGCAGACCCGCATAGCTTCTCAACAAACCAGCACAGGCTTTGTGCAAACCGGTGCAGCATGCAAGCTCCCCCTTGGTGACTCCTGCGGTCCGAACAGGCAGACGGGAGCGCAGGCTCGGCCAAAGGACATGCAGCAATGACAGCCAGATGGGCGAGAGCGAGATGAATAGAATGTCCCAGCACAGGAGTCAAATTAAGAGCAGGGTCACAACGAAAGGGAAGGTCCGAGTGCACAGGGTGTTCCAAAAAAACATGGACACCTTTGGTTGTTAATATTGTCGTGCGATCCCTCCCTAATATTCACCGTTGTATCCCTACACCGTGACCGTGGGTTTATTTCCATTTTTCCGGAAGTTAGGGCCCAGCTCGGATGGCGCTGTGGTGAATCGGGCCTGTATTGGGAGAGTCAATAAACGTGTGCTACAATCGATCGTAGTCTGTCGAGATACCTTACATGGCGACGAGGATGGGATCATCAAGACCATGACTTCTTTTGGCCATATCGATGAATTTGACCCTCATGAGGGAGATTTTGACACGTATTCTGAGCGGTTGTCTTTTTACTTCAAGGCGAAAGACATCGCGATGGAAGCCCGGATGAAGGCCGTCTTCCTATCCGTTTGCGGAGGTGATACGTGCACACTCGTTAAAAACCTGATTGAGCCTCGGACAATCCAGGAGCTCACGTATGCAGAGCTCAAGGCCGCTTTAAAGGAACATTGTAATCCATCTCCTTCAGTCATCCTGAGTTGGTTTAATTTTTACATGTGCAGACAGCATCAAGGTCAGTCGATCGCAGACTTCATTGCACACCTCAAAAAACTGTCACATCTGTGTGAGTTTGGGGACACGATTGATGACATGCTCCGTGATTTGCTGCTGGTTGGCATGTCCGATGACCGCACTCGTAGACGCCTGCTTGCTGACAGAAGACGGACGTTCCAAAATGCCAGAGACACCGCCATTTCCATGGAAAGTGCTGAACGCAATGCCACAAGCATCGGTGCCACTCGCTCGACTGGTACCAGCCCTGCTGTGAATTGGTTGGATCATGATCAGTCAAAACGTTGGAACAAGGCTCCTCGTCAGAAGCCAGTGCAGTCTCAAACACACAACAAATGTTTTCGGTGCAACAGAAAGCACCCTCCGGAGATGTGTCGGTTCAAAGATGCAAAATGCCATTTCTGTTCGAAAACTGGCCATATTGCTCCAGCTTGCAGCACTCGCAAATCAGGAAAAGGGAAAGTATCTGACAAGAAAATTCATCAGTTTATCGGTACGGAGGAACCTGAGCTTGACCAGGTGAGCTCTGTTTCCGACAACTCAGAATAGTGTGACCTGTTTCATATTGATTCTCACCATAAGCGGGACCCTCTTCTTGCCACTGTTGTCGTCAACAATCGACCATTGCAAATGGAGGTCGACACTGGTGCGGCCGTCTCGCTCATCAGCCATGCTGTTTTCACAAACCTGTGGAGTGATGCTGACCGACCTCATCTGAAACCTACTACCTATGGACTCTCCACCTATACAGGTGAGAAGATTGTTCCCTGCGGTACATGTGACGTCACGGTGGGCTACGATAACCATGATTTTCACCTACCTCTGATCATCATTCCTGGAAAGGGCCCTTCCTTACTCAGCAGGAACTGGTTGAGCATAATTCAACTGAAGTGGAAAAGCATTCATCAACTCCGGGCAGCCAACGTTTCTCCTACCGCAGCATACACACTCAAAAATGTGCTGGATACGTACCCGGATGTCTTCAAGGATGAGCTTGGAACCTTGAAAGGACATACAGCTAAACTCAGTGTTGACCGGGATGCCAATCCTATATTTTGCAGAGCTCGCCCAGTCCCTTTCGCCCTGCGGGAGCGGATTGACAAGGAATGGGATCATCTGGAAAATCTGGACATCATCGAGAAGCCAGGTCCACTGTCCTGCGTGATTCGCCTGCAGGACGGCCGTGAAATTCATCGACATCAGGACCACATAACCTACCGTCACTGTCAGTCGATAGAGCCTGCAGCATCGTCGCAGTCAGAACAACAGTTCGACCCACCACTGCCGGAGATCGTCGTGGCCGCTCCAGCCAGTTCGGATGCCCCGAAAACCTCTGCGAACGCTCCACCCTTCGTGGAGACCAAAGGAATCACCTCGGACTCTGTATCCACTGGAACACCACGACGCTCAATGTACGAGAGAAAAGCACCCGACCGGTTGAATCTTTGAACATGTTCTATTTTCATGTTGACATATGTTCTATTTTCACGTTGACACATGTTCTACTTTCACATTAAAACATGTTCTATTTTCACGTTGACACATGTTCTATTTTCACGTTGGCACTCGATCTATTTTCACGTTGACACTCGTTCTGTTTTCACGTTGACACTCGTTCTATTTTCACGGTGACACATGTTCTATTTTCATGTATTTCCATTATTCTCATAATCGTTTGCACACATATTTTCACATGTTTTGGAAATGTTGCTTTTGAAATGTCAATTTTGGAAGTCTAGCACGTATTGCTCTTGGTAATTTTGGACTTGAAGGGGAGGATGTCATGTATGAAGCTGCTAATATTCACCGTTGTATCCCGACACCGTGACCATGGGTTTATTTCCGTTTTTCCGGAAGTTACGGTCCAGCTCGGATGGCGCTGTGGTGAATCGGGCCTGTATCGGAAGGGTCAATAAACGTGTGCTTCAATCGATCGTAGTCTGTCGAGATACCTCACACATTTGTCATGATGGAGTTTTGTCCAATTCACAGCTTTGTGGGAAGGTCATTGTCCATTCATCCGACTTCCATTTGTCATGATGGAGTTTTGTCCAATTCACAGCTTTGTGGGAAGGTAATTGTCCATTCATCCTGCTTCTATTTGTCATGAAGGAGTTTTGTCCAATTCACAGCTCGTTTCGGAAGGTAATTTCCCCTTCATATTACCTCTGTTGTGTCATGATGGAGTTTTGTCCAACTCACAGCTTGGTAGGAAGGTAATTGCACCTTCATATTACCTCTGTTGTGTCATGATGGAGTTTTGTCCAATTCACAGCTTGTTTAGGAAGGTAATTGCACCTTCATATTACCTCTGTTGTGTCATGATGGAGTTTTGTCCAATTCACACCTTGTTTAGGAAGGTAATTGCACCTTCATATTACCTCTGTTGTGTCATGATGGAGTTTTGTCCACCTCACACCTTGTTTAGGAAGGTAATTGCCGCTTCATATTACCTCTGTTGTGTCATGACGGAGTTTTGTCCAATTCACACCTTGTTTAGGAAGGTAATTGCACCTTCATATTACCTCTGTTGTGTCATGATGGAGTTTTGTCCACCTCACACCTTGTTTAGGAAGGTTTATGCCGCTTCATATTACTTCTGTTGTGTCATGATAGAGTTTTGTCCAATTCACACCTTGTTTTTTTTTTTTTTTTTTTTTTGTATACAAGATCGAGTTGTATACAAAACACCTTGTTTAGGAAGGTAATTGCCCCTTCATCATACCTCTGTTGTGTTTCTTTCTAATCTTGTCCCTCAGGTGATTTATGAAAACTCCTTCACGATCTTTAAACGGGAGAAATACCGTTTTTGAGTTCTTATTGAGCATTGCGAAAAAAATGGTAGTTATCATCAGGTGACTAATTTTATATAATTTGCAATCAAGGGGATTCATTGATATATTGATATTGACATTTGTTTTCCCAAAACACAAGTAAATATATGTATATATACATGAATGAAGCAGTAAATTGTTTTGTTTTGAAAGCAGAGGGTCTTTGAAGTCACGACATGATTTTGACTCCAGGTACTGCAGGTAAGAACAGTCCGTGATGGTAATCTCGATAAGTAAACTAATGGGAACAATACCGAATGAGGGAAGTAATTTTGTAATAAAATATATTTGAGGTGAAATGATTTAAAGAATTTTTCAAACCTATTAGTTGGTCACGTGTGTTATTCTGTCTGGTTGTCTGTATGTCAATCGCCTGCAGATCATGTCAATTTTATCAATTTTAATTTTGTCTGCAGGTCGTGTCAAATATTTTGTATTTTTTATACGAGCCTCGACAGCTTATCCCAAATTAAACTAAATGTGTAAATTTTCTACTTTGTGAGAATTGTTAAACGTTTGCCCGTCGGAATTTCAAAATTTCATCTTGTTTTGGATCTAAATATAAATTACATTGTGCACGTTGATGCAACATCCCGTTAATGCACAACGTGATGAGTTTAATTGGCGTATAAAACACGATGGATCATTTTCGTCCAACTCTAATTTGTGTAAATCCAGTATTACATTGTACATCGTCTTGCACCTGAATACCCTTGAAATAGGTGTGTTCAACCTTTCAGAGAGAAAGACGATTGATGTTGTTCCTCCATCTTTTTAACATAACACGAGGATTTTAAACATAAACAAACCTCAGTTATCTTTCCACGGAACTGCACCATCCTCGTATAAAAACAAGCAACAAAATGTGAAGATGAACAACTATAACATAATAAGTGAGATTGTTGGTTAATTAATTGACATCATATGATTAACTCGACTTTGTGGTGAAAAGATGGTGAATCAAGGGATTAATTTGGAGCCACAGAGACATCAACCTGATATTAACATTGTGGTTGATTCCTTGTCATGCCGAGCACCGATTTCGTTGTCCCACATTTTTAGAAAGGAATATATATATATATCGGATGCAGAGCATGAAGGTTACCTCGTGTGCGGCCCTCAAGGTGCTCTTGGGTGTGTAACATATCGTGGATACAGGATTCGGACCCTGGAGGCAACAAGAGAGTTTGTGACCAGTTGTTTGTTATCAGAGTTTACATTAAAGATCGAGCGAGAAGAGTTTGTTACAAATTTCCTCATTTACTTGAAAGTGGCTTTAACATTTAGTTTGATGTTACAACTTGTAGACATTTAAAATCGATATTTAATGTTTATATGTTTTCTCTGAAAGAAAAGTGATTCTATTTAAATTGTCAAATCTTCGCCAATAACATGAAATCAATTTACAATTCCATGTTCAGTAACAAGGTCCTGCACACCTGCTGCACTCAGATAACCCAAACTCACATTAACAACATTTTTTTTTTCTTTCAAATAGTTTTAACAATCACAAGAACTTTACAACAACATGCTCGTTAACATCCTCAAAATAATCTTTGTGTAAAACAAATACTTTCTGTAGTTTCTGGAGCATCAAGCACAATGAACACAAAAATGTTTTGTGATTTCACCAGGAAGCAGTTATTACCTCCACCAGCGAAGGTTTTGTTTTTACTACCTGTCTGTCTGTCTTTCTGTTTGTCGGTCTATCTGTCTGTCTGTATTTCTGTTTATTGGTCTGTTTGTCTGTATTTCTATTTATCGGTCTGTTTGTCTGTCTGTCTGTTTGTCAGTCTATCTGTTTATCGGTCTGTTTGTCTGTCTTTCTGTTTGTCAGTCTATTTGTCTGTCTGTCTATTTCGCTGCCTATCTGTTTGTCTGTGTTTATGTTTGTCAGTCTATCTGTTTATCAGTCTGTTTGTCTGTCTATCTGTCTGTCTGTATTTCTGTTTGTCAGTCTATCTGTTTGTCGGTCTGTTTGTCTGTAAACAGGGTATCTCAAAAAGGTATGGACGGAATCAGACGAATCTTGGTGGAGAGGTTGTGTGTGACAAGGAAGAATTGATTCGATTTTGCTGAAGATCCGGATCCGGCTGCTCGAATTTTTAAAAGTGATTCTTCACCATTGAGAGAAATAATCCAAAACTATATCCAACGTTATATTTCAAAAAGTTGTTGATGAGATATGAGAAAACTAGGTGGATGAGTTGGGTAAGTGACAAGATACAAGCCGATTCGATTTTGGTTCAGGTCCGAATCCAGATCCTGCCTATCATTAGATACAAAATGTAAACTGTTCAATCTCGGGTAGGTATACTCTCTACCGAGTGCTGTTCTCGTTAAAAAGCTATCGTGCTTTGCTAGAGAAACGTACAGACTCTCTCACCATCACTGCTCCCATATCAGCTTTAAATATGCTCCGAATTAAATTAAAATCTCGAACAGTTCACTTGGACCAGATTCAACCAAACACTTCGCACCAGTGATTACTTTCACCCAAGTTTATGCTTTTAAACATTGTGGGGTTTAACCCCTTTATTAATATGTTGTGAAAATGAAAAACCTAATTAATTCCTTCTTGTGTTTCCAATGTACATTTTGTTTCTCCTGACTTCAGAATGGCAAATTTGATATTTTGTTCAATGTTGTGGAGGGTAGTGAAGTGAGAGATAATCGTGAATTTATGAAGTTCAGCAATGAGAGAAGAATCATCAATGCACAGGATTCGTTTGTGACCCAAGACAAGGTTAAAAGGGCAGTATGAAGGAGAAACATAGATTGTTATAAAACTGTCATTCTTCTGTTTATCAATGCCACCTTGACATGTGTGGTCACTTTTCAGATGATGATCTGCAGCTTCAAACAGGTTTTTAACGTTCAAACACGTCCCCCATTTGTGTAGATTTATCAGCTTGTGACTCTCATAGTAAACAGGAATTACAGACTGTGATAAACAAGAGAACGATATCCTGCATTCGGCTCTCTGCACGTCTAAATTAAATTCCAAACAAAAGACAAAAAAAAGTTTCAATTCTGATGATAAAGTGTTTCTGCCACGCTGGAAATGACATTGAAGAGTAAATATATATATATTATATATTTTTTACAATAAACACACAAGGTCAATTATAAATAAAAGTTGAGGTTAAATTTGAACAACACTCGTGAATTTCACAGAAATAATGTAAATAATCTGGACAAACAGAGATGAATTATGCATGGCATGAATGATCCAACACAAAGTTACACGATTTGTTTTCTCTTGGCAGAATAAACTACTTTGACATCACGATTCCCATTTGGAATAACTTCGATCCGACATCAAAGAAACTACACCTGTGTTACAAAGTAACATGAAGCCAAATCAAAACACTTCAAGTGGATTTCAAGAGAATGTGAATGAGACCGATCCGTACATGCACCCCGCGTTCATCACCCTGGACGCCTCTTCGTTCCCCCATGAGGGACCCTGGAGGGTGATCATCCACTCCTTGGTACCTCTGGCTCTGTTCGCTGTGATGTTAAACCTGGGGGTGCTCGGAGCCTGCATGGTGCGGCGTTTTGATAAACCCATGGTGTTTTACATCGCACTTTGTGTCATCGCAGATGCACTTTGGGTTTGTGTAATCGCGGCCACCTTTGTCCATGGTCTCTTGGGTGTGAAAAGACGTGTTTACTTTACAGAATGTCTTATTCATATTTACTCTATTGATTGTGTTGCCTACTCTCAGTTAATTATACAGTGGATAATGGATACCGATCGATACTTGGCCATTTTCTGCCCATATTCATATGCACGTTTTACAGTGAAGAAAAGTCGGATGTTCTTCCTCGCATTTAGTGTTATCATTATGGGAATTATTATTAAAATGTTTAACGGAATTTTCGCATCACGTTTGTACTTTTGCAAACATCAACTGGTTATTTCAGAAGCGTTTTGTATGGTCGGATTTCTCCTTAAAATATCTTGTGGAGGGAAAACGTCTGTAAACTTGCATGTTCTTATTATCACATATTCTATGTACATATTGTTAACCACCACCATCATTTTTACCTCCTGGAGGATCATCCGCACTTGCACAAAGTCCAGTTCAAGTAAATTCAGTAACAAGGCCGTGCACACCTGCTTCACACAGATGATGGTCTTTGTTGTTAAGATTGTTTCCCGAATGGCGTTTATAATATCAGTGAGGTTAGGAGAACAAAGTATGCCATTCAGATTAATACTTTACATAATCTGTATGTTCGCAGCACCCATTGCTGATCCCTTCATATATGGGTTGAGGACAAAAGAAATTCGAGAACCTTTCATTCGCCTTTATCAACGATGGAATAAAGTTTATCTAACTAAATGATTCACTGATTTATATGCACTAAATCATATTGCAAGTACGACAAATGGAATGATTCTCAACAAATCTGTCTAATTTCTTTTCTCATCCCTGATGCCAGACATACAAGTTGCTGCTGTGAGTGTATCAGATACGTGTCCATTCAGTGCCTTCAGAAAGTATTCACTCCCATTTACTTTTTTCACATTTTGTTGTTGCAGCCTGAATTTAAAATGGATTAAAATGAGATTTTTTTTTGTCACTGATCTACACATAATAACCCTTAGGTTTATAACCAAAGGTCCAAACCCAAACAAAACAGCCGTTTGCACCCACCAAGTTGATAATCGCACAGCAAATTCAGAGGTAGACGTGATATTCTGCGGTATGAAAGTTGAAAATGTTTGGAATCCCAAATACCTTGGGGTTACATTTTACTGGACTCTGACGAACAAAGAACACCCACAAGCATGCAAGGAGAAGATCAAGGCACTGGTACACCTCGTCCAGGAACTGGCCAGAACATCATGGGGAGCCGGCATGAACACTTTAGGCACAGAAACTCTTGCTGTGCACAGCATGATCCAAACATGACTCCACCTGGTTTCACACTCCCACGTAGGCAACGGACAGCGCTCAACAGGCTCTGCAATGGACAGGGCCGTTGCGGTAGCATCCTCCATCAATGGATGATGAGGACGGATGTGCTCTGTGACTGTGAAGGAGTCCAGACGATGGAGCACATCACGTCACACTGTCCTTGTGGCAGATTTCGGGAGGACTTTCAACACTCCACCAACTCACCCCTGAGGCAGCCACATGGTTGCAAAAACTGGCCATAAAACTTTATTGCAGCTCTAATTGGTCATACACAAGAAGAAGAACAACCACTCATCCCTCAACCTGAAGACAATACATTCAACAGGATGGATTCAACAAAAAACCAACCCCCAATCAGAGCCCAGACACACAATATACATGAATACAGCTTTTAACACTGAGCACTGCCATATTCTAATAAAAAAATCCTCAACACCAAAATGCATCCAACAATAAGAATGGTTAGCACATTTTCTCTCCATTCATCAACCTCAAATAAACAATTACCACACTCTCTCTTCCTTCAGACTTCCACCGGGCGACATCTCACAGAGCTCTGAATTATCTCCCTCGCTCTTCAATATTTTCCTCCATGACCTCCAAATCTCTCAAGCAGACTCACTACTTCTAGCATATGCAGAAGATCGAACCATTGCCGCTCGCCATTCCAATTTTGTCCAGGCCACCAACACCCTCCAAGAACATCTCTACAATCTTGAAAATTGCTTCACGCTGAATCACATGACTATCTCCAAAAAAATATTTTGTAACCCTTCTCAACCCAGACATCTATATATAATGGAGGAAGAGTATGGATGAATGTATGCTTGTGTTGTTACAGACCTGGGGTCTCGGGTCATCACAAGGGGTTTGCTCAGACCTTTAGCAGACCTCCGCTCCTGAGGCCACCGGTCACGGAACTCTGAGGTCTGGTGGGTTGCGAGGCAACCGTGGTAGCCAATTCGACCCGATGAGTCTAGCAGCGTTCTTGCTCCTTTTTTATGTGTTACCTTGATGTTGGCACATCAACCATAATTAGGGGTAACACCGTCAAAAGCCACCCGTCTATTTATTATGTATGGCTAAGCGAACCGTGGATGGCTGTTGGCTAATCCTGGAGCCAATCAGTGGGGCAAAAACTTCCAGTCCAACTAAACTGACACACAATGTTGGACCCATGGAGGAAAGGACGAGAGTAAGCAGGTCGGGAATGTTTAACAGTTCAAAAGCAAGCACATTTATTTAACAAGCACAACAAGGTTTATGCAATGAGCAATGGCAAGTATTTATGATATCAATCATGAGCATGTATTTACAATGGATGGACAGAAATCACAATGAAAAGACACCATTAAAAGATATAGGAGGAAGCAGACTATCTTAGTGCTTATGGAGCCCACTCCAACAGAAATCACAATTAAAACGAGAACAATGCGACTGGGTCGCCAAAATGCCTCCGCATAGTCCCACAACGGGTAGATGCCATCACTCTGCATATGTATAGGTAGGAAAGTTTTGTAAAGTTTTGAAGAAGATCACGTTTGTGAAGTTTCGTGTTCATCGGACAAGGCTCGTTTTTCTATCCAATATGGCTGCCAAACAATGTGACCGATGATGCCGTACATTTAATATTTCAATACAAATGTGTCATAGATCATGTGCATGCAATTTCAGATTTTTCGGATAGGGAATTCGATTTGAACATTTTTGGCTGGTATGTTGGAACCCATCTGTGGATCGGTCCCATCGGCCGATGGGTCCGACCCGTTTGCGGATCCGCAGATGGGTCGCCCGACCCATCTGTGGATGCACGAGAAATTCTAATGCAGACCCATCGGCCGATGGGTCTGCGCCATCTGCGGATGCGTTGTTCACCTTGAAGGAATGTGTATGCATCAATGGTGGATGAGTATGTTTATTTGAACCTAAAAATAAGCAATTGATTTCATAAATGTTTATAAAGCAGTCCGTGACATGTGGTTTGTCGATAACCGTTTGACATCAATTGCTTATTTTTAGGTTCAAATAAACATACTCATCCACCATTGATGCATACACATTCCTTCAAGGTGAACAACACATCCGCAGATGGCGCAGACCCATCGGCCGATGGGTCTGCATTGTCATTTCTCGTGCATCCAAAGATGCGTCGGGCGACCCATCTGCGGATCCGCAAACGGGTCAGACCCATCGGCCGATGGGACCGATCCACAGATGGGTTCCAACAGGTATACCACTTCACCTCTGTCATTATCCTGCTTTTGTTCCCCATTGGGAGTACTTAACAATGTGCCAAGTTTCAAATTTTTCCATTCAGCGGTTTCCAAGAAATATATATTTTTATTTGCTTTTAATCCAATATGGCTGCCATACCACGTGACCGATGATGTCGCAATTATCATAAAAACATTCTCTATGGGTGTCACTCCGACCCTGAAAGTTTCGTCTAAATCGAACATATGGTTTCTGAGAAAAACGAGGTCCAGCCCGTACAGACAGACGGACAACCGGAAAACATAGTCGGCGGAGGCATAAATATAGGAGGAAGCAGACGATCTTCATGCTTATGGAGCCCACTTACACATTCTTACCTACCAAGCGCCAGTAAATGGTAAACGCCTCTCCTTCCTTCAGAGCGAATGCCCAACCAAAACACGTTGGGCATTCGACAACAGCACCCAACAGTCACGTTCAGGCTTTGTTATAACATCAGCATTTAATCGCCACACTTTGTCGGGTGACGAGGCACGAGGCAACAGTACACAAGGTTAAAAAGACATCGGAGCCGCCGGGATGCGCATGCGCAAAAAGCGATGATGCATATGTCTACATCACCAACAGTAATCACATTAACATATAATGGCGTGACTACTTTTTTTCTCTTGCTGATCACCACAGTGCATACAACCGGATCTTCAATTTTATACTGGATTGGAACCAAGGAAATGTATAACACTTAACGAGAGCCAATAGGTGCGGTCCGGAACACAGAAGCAGGGACACATGAAGGCCAACAGCAACACCTAGCTGCAGTCAACCCAACCACCATATATACATATACAAACAATGGCGAGATCATATTTCCCTTTCACTTCTGTTTCAACTCCGACGCACAATAACCAGATGAGGACGTATTAGTCAGGAGAGTTCAATAGTAGATAACCATATCATACAGAGCAGTTGAGATGTTATTCATCATCTTTCGTATTACACTACACCTTGCCCAGAAGTACCCAGAATGAAGAAATCACAGATGGATGTCATGGGCATGTGCATCAACATACCTGTGGATTTAAATCAAACGACAACAGCACCCAGACTCTGAATAAAGCAATGGTAGATGTCATGGGTTAGTTTTGCATGGAAGCATCAACATATATGTGGATTTAAATCAAACGACAACAGCAGCCAGACTCTGAATAAATCACTGGTCGATGTCATGGGTTAGTATATCATGTAAGCATCAACATATATGTGGATTTAAATGAAACGACAACAGCACCCATACTCTGAATAAATCACTGGTAGATGTCATGGGTTAGTATATCATGTCATATATGAAGAAGGAATTGAAATAAAACCACCAATAGGCGCCCGCGGAACTACGTAACTTCCGGTTAATGCACCCTTCATGACAAGTCACGTGATTGGATACGTTGAAAACAAAACACAAAAGGGCACGTGTTACAGCCGGAAATTCTGGAAACGGTGAAAGGTATTTGATCATAACTCGCTTAATTCCTGTCTGATCTTTAAAATTTTAACTTTCCGACAAGCTAGAAGTAATTCTCTTTCTAATAATATAAAGTTTCATGAAAAATAATACGAAATGTTTGTATAGCCGCCCGCGGAACGATGTAACTTCCGATTAGTGCACCCTTCGCGACAACAGTCACGTGATTGGATACGTTGAAAACAAACCACAAAAGGGCACGTTACAGCTTACTTCCGGTAGTCTCGCCCTCATCTATGGGGTGGAAACAACTCAGGGAAAAGTTATCACATGGAAAGACGTCAATAAACAATTAGCACTAACTGAAAACATTACTGTGGATATGAGTCTTTACAATATCAACACAATCAGGATAAGTCAGCAATCGTGCAAACAACCAAGCGGTCACCAAACATGACTGGAGTCACGCAGGTCGGGTGCAGGTGATAGCTGAGGGCCGGCCACCTGTCGCCCTGAAGCACGGATGACTGGCTGACCACAGCGTGGAAGGTAGCGATCCATATGTCTGTACGGCTGTGGCAACCTCCAAAGGGACCACCGGGACACAGAGCGGCACAGGCGGCAGAAGCGGTATATGTGGTGACATAGGGGGTGGTGGTGTCCAACAATCCCCGGTATACTCCAGGTCGCAATCAGACTCGCAATGATAGGATTTCAAGATCGCGCCGGCGGAGGAAGGATGGACATGAGCCGGAACCCTCCAACATCCGTCCTGGTGTACCCCATAGGCGGATGAATGCAGCTGTCCGCCCAGGATTCCGTGGAAGGAACACCACGGGAGGTCCAGTGATGCCACAATATGTCGGTGTCATGCCGAGGACATGCCACGATCCACAGCGAGGCAAACGAGGCCACCATGAGGCCACCAACGAGAGGCAAATCAACACACAAATGAGTCAGAGCATTCAGCAGTGTCACCCTATGCCCGTCGTTGACAATACGTCTACTGGATTAATTTTGCACCATCTCTCCGACTCCGACCTCACCCTCTCTGACCACTTAGCCATCACTATGACCATCAACATCCCCACCCCAGCACCAAGGGATTATCGCACTATCAACTTCCGTAAGCTAAACGCTCTTTCACCTACCTCATTCTCATCCACCCTCTCTGAAAAAATGTCCACTTCTCCCTTCGTTGACCTCCGCACCCCTTCTGACCTCACTGACTACTACAACCACACTCTCTCCTTCTGCCTCGACCAGCTTGCGCCTATAAAAACCAAAACAGTTTCTTTCACCCATGCTGCTCCCTGGTGTACCCCTGAACTCCGCCTGATGAAAATTCGTGCTCGCCAACTTGAAAGACTCCGCAATAAAACAGGTCTCACAATTCACTCCCAAGCCTACAAGGACCACCTACAACACTACAAAGATGCCCTCTCCCGCGCCCGCTCCGCCTACTACTCTCAAATTATCCACTCTGGCTCCGGAAACCCAAAAGCACTCTTCTCCACAATAAACAAACTCCTCAGCCCCCTGAACACCACCACCCAGTCATTCACAGTAGACAACTGCATCTCCTTGCTTTCATTCTTCCAATGCAAAATTGACAACATCTACAACAGCTTAACCACCACAGCACCCGCTCCCCCTCAAACCACCTGCCCCCCCGTATCCTGCCAACCCCTGTCTCAATTCTCCCCAGTCTCCCCTACTGACCTCTCTGAACTCCTCATAGGAATGAAAACTGCCACCTGCACTCTCGACCCCATCCCCTCCAGCTTTGTCAAGGCCTCCCTTCCTGCTCTCTCTCTCCACTTATCACTGCAACAATAAACTCCTTGTCTACAGGCATCGTCCCACCATCCCTCAAAATTGCTGCTGTTACCCCCATTCTGAAAAAACCTGGACTCAACCCTGACACCCAAAATAACTTCAGATCAATCTCCAACCTACCCTTTCTGTCAAAAGTTTTGGAACGCGCTGTAGCCACTCAACTCAAACATCACCTCTCTGCCAATAACCTGTATGAAACATTCCAATCCGGATTCCGCTCCAACCACAGTACTGAAGCTGCTCTCCTCAAAATCACCAACGACCTTCTCCTCTCCTCTGACGCTGGCAACCTCAACATTCTCATCCTCCTCGACCTCAGCGCCGCCTTTGACACCATCGATCACACCATCCTCCTCACCCGACTTGAATCCACCTTTAACATTACCGGCACTGCCCTCTCTTGGATAAAATCATACCTCTCTGACAGACGCCAGTTCATCTCCATCAATAACTGCAAATCCCCCACTGTTCCCCTCCCCCAAGGTGTCCCCCAAGGTTCAGTTCTTGGCCCCCTCCTCTTCATCCTGTACCTGTCCCCCCTTGGTCACTTAATCCGCCGTCATGGTCTCCAATTCCACTGCTTCGCCGATGACATTGTGGAAATGTAACTCATTGATTGGGACTGGTAACTCATTGATTGGGACTGGTAACGAAGCAGATAGACGATTTCGTAAATGAATGTCAGGAATGTGCACGAACATGGTAATCTCTTGTCCACCTGGTCACAGCCCCAGGCTGGAGCACCCCCCTATTGTTTGGTAAATGGAACTCGCAGCAGGAGGGGAGCGAGCTGGTGCCAGTGAGGCGACCGAGTAACGTTTGCGGAGAACGGATTAGAAGCAGCGGAGAAGGGATTACGATTTCAGCGCACAGAGGATTAACTGAAGTTTGCCCATATAAACAGAAGAGACTTTGAGTCAAAGGGGCACTCATCCTCAGAAGCCCTGCCCGACGGAATGAACGCGTACCACAAGTACAGCGCTGCAGCCACGAAAGAGGGACTATGTGGATAGAGTTACCTGGTCCATTGAGTTAAACGGTATTATTTGGTATTGGAATGAAGTGAACTACCAGTTAATAAAGTTGTGATCTTTCGTAAACCTGTGACATCATTGGAGTCTTGAGTCTCACCACACTTCCCCGACAATCTGGAGGCACCGCTGGATTTCGAGTGGACGTCGCCAAGGTAAGCATGGCGTCTTGGGGATGGTCCATTATGAAATACGAACCTGTGTTTAATTCTGAACATGGTGGAGGATGTGTGTGTGGGGCTTGCCGCGATATAGGTAATCCAAGGAGTGTAAACGTATTTTTGTCACGACCGTCCGAGGTAAAAGTCACGGATGGAACGTTTTAAATGATTCTATTATTCGTGTGCTTGCGAGGATGCGTACGGTATACGCTGGGTGTTAAGAGCCTTACTCTGGTCTGCAGGCAAATCGGCTCATGAAGTGCACCATGAGGCGATTTGTTTGCCGGTTCGTTAAGGTCCGTACACGTGTACAATCGTGTACACCCGTTTTAAATTAATAAACAAATAATTTTTTTTCAGTTTTCCCGCCATGACTAAAACTCGTTTGATTCAACGGATATATTAATGACAGACAACGCCATCTCATGCCGGTCCAGAATTATTGTGAAAGATGGCGATTGGATGAAAATTGCATACCGACACTCCCTCACTGTCCCTCATTGTCCCTCATTTCCATTTCGGCTACCTGTCTCTTGCCCCCGCTCCTTCTTGCGAAATGAACGTCCTTTAAACAAGTGGAATGGTTTAGGAATGTTTAGAGATTATTGCAATGTGATAACTACTTGTGATCATTGGTGAAATTTCATGAACAGATATGTGAAATGGATCTAATGGTTAAATGAAAGACAATAATTAAGCGCTTTGGGGAAGGCAATCGTAAACCAACCATATATCGTACACGATATTTTCAGCACGATCATGGATTTGAGAATGCATGTAACTTGCAGTGTTGAACAAACCAGACAGAGAGAGACAGACAGAGAGAGATAGACAGAGAGAGACAGAAAGTGAGAGAGAGACAGACAGAGAGAGATAGACAGAGAGAGACAAACAGACAGAGAGACAGAAAGAAAGAGAGAGAGACATAGAGACAGACAGAGATAAAGATGATATTCAGACAGATAGAGAGAGACAGACAGACAGACAGAGAGATATAGACAGAGAGAGACAAACAGACAGAGAGACAGAGAGAGAGAGACAGAAAGAAAGAGAGAGAGACATAGAGACAGACAGAGATAAAGATGATATTCAGACAGATAGAGAGAGACAGACAGACAGACAGAGAGAGATAGACAGAGAGAGACAGAAAGTGAGAGAGAGACAGACAGAGAGAGATAGACAGAGAGAGACAAACAGACAGAGAGACAGAGAGAGAGAGACAGAAAGAAAGAGAGAGAGACATAGAGACAGACAGAGATAAAGATGATATTCAGACAGATAGAGAGAGACAGACAGACAGACAGAGAGAGATAGACAGAGAGAGACAGACAGAGAGAACCACAGACAGAGAGAGAGAGAGATAGACAGACAGAGAGAGACAGACAGAGAGAGACAAACAGACAGACAGAGAGAGATAGACAGAGAGAGACAGAAAGTGAGAGAGAGACAGACAGAGAGAGATAGACAGAGAGAGAGACATAGACAGACAGAAAGAGAGACAGACAGAGAGAACCACAGACAGAGAGAGAGAGATAGACAGACAGAGAGAGACAGACAGAGAGAGAGACAGACAGAGAGAGACAGACAGACAGACAGAGAGAGATAGACAGAGAGAGACAGAAAGTGAGAGAGAGACAGACAGAGAGAGATAGACAGAGAGAGACAAACAGACAGAGAGACAGAGAGAGAGAGACAGAAAGAAAGAGAGAGAGACATAGAGACAGACAGAGATAAAGATGATATTCAGACAGACAGAGAGAGACAAACAGACAGACAGAGAGAGATAGACAGAGAGAGACAGAAAGTGAGAGAGAGACAGACAGAGAGAGATAGACAGAGAGAGACAGACAGAGAGAGACATAGACAGACAGAAAGAGAGACAGACAGAGAGAACCACAGACAGAGAGAGAGAGATAGACAGACAGAGAGAGACAGACAGAGAGAGAGACAGACAGAGAGAGACAAACAGACAGACAGAGAGAGATAGACAGAGAGAGACAGAAAGTGAGAGAGAGACAGACAGAGAGAGATAGACAGAGAGAGACAAACAGACAGAGAGACAGAGAGAGAGAGACAGAAAGAAAGAGAGAGAGACATAGAGACAGACAGAGATAAAGATGATATTCAGACAGATAGAGAGAGACAGACAGACAGACAGAGAGAGATAGACAGAGAGAGACAGAAAGTGAGAGAGAGACAGACAGAGAGAGATAGACAGAGAGAGACAAACAGACAGAGAGACAGAGAGAGAGAGACAGAAAGAAAGAGAGAGAGACATAGAGACAGACAGAGATAAAGATGATATTCAGACAGATAGAGAGAGACAGACAGACAGACAGAGAGAGATAGACAGAGAGAGACAGACAGAGAGAGACATAGACAGACAGAAAGAGAGACAGACAGAGAGAACCACAGACAGAGAGAGAGAGATAGACAGACAGAGAGAGACAGACAGAGAGAGAGACAGACAGAGAGAGACAAACAGACAGACAGAGAGAGATAGACAGAGAGAGACAGAAAGTGAGAGAGAGACAGACAGAGGGAGATAGACAGAGAGAGACAGACAGAGAGAGAGAGAGATAGACAGACAGAGAGAGACAGACAGAGAGAGAGAGACAGACAGAAAGAGAGAGAGATAGACAGAGAGAGAGACAGAGAGAGAGAGACAGACAGAGAGAGACATAGACAGACAGAAAGAGAGACAGACAGAGAGAGAACATTTTTGGGAACGTTTTGGGAACATTCAAATGTTGGGTTTTGCTGACGTTTCCACAACGTTGTTTCAACGTTTTTCACATTACTTTCCTGCAACATTGAAATAATGTTGTTGTAAAACGTTTCCACAATGTCGCTACAACGTTTCACTTTCGTTGTTGCAACGTTTTGCTCCAACGTTTTGGGAACATTCAAATGTTGGGTTTTGCTGACGTTTCCACAACGTTGTTTCAACGTTTCACTTTCGTTGTTGCAACGTTTTGCTCCAACGTTTTGGGAACATTCAAATGTTGGGTTTTGCTGACGTTTCCACAACGTCGCTACAACGTTTCACTTTCGTTGTTGCAACGTTTTGCTCCAACGTTTTTGGGACACTCAAATGTTAAGTAAATCGGATAAGAATTCACGAGTTATTTAATTATTAGCGATTAATGAAGTACTTATTTAATTAATTACATTTCTTATTACATTACAGTAATTACATTACAGTAATTACCTGAGGTAATTACAGTAATTACAGTTCCGGTAATTACAGTAATTACAGTAATCATTACAGTAATTGCAGTAATCTTATTACAGTAATTACATTACATTAACTCAGGCACCTTTTGAGTAAGGAAGCTGATATTTGGACATGACACTGACCAAGTGATGTGGCTGTCAAGGAAAATTTTGATTTATTGATTAATCATTTAATAAATTAACTCGTTGATTTATAAATGACTTATTTAATTAAAATTCCTCAGAGATACATCTTCGGATGAGATACTTGCAGATTGGTTATGCTATGAGCCAATTGATTAAGGAAAATATTTTTGTGATGGCCATATTGGCAATTTCGTGGCCATATTCGTGGCAACTCAGTTAGTGCCACTGCACCTTTAAAATGCATCCCTGCGTTCATTTTTCGATCGATTGAGTTGAAATTTTGAACAATCGGATCTGGACTGTCGTTGTTAACGACTCTAGCATGCACCCGTCCAATCAGGATGGAGCGGTATGGTCCCCGGATCATCACTGCCCGCAGTTTTAATTAGTTTTACTTTTTCTCTTGGTCATATAATTTTGAAGACATGCATGTCATGATATAGGAAATGTTTGTTCTGTTGAACGGAATAAATGTTGTTTATTTTTGTGGGTGTGTATTTTTGTGTATTTTGTATATATTTTCACGGCTAATTCCAGTTAACATCCTGCAAAATTTGCTCGTTTTTCTGGCCAAGTCGAAATTGCGTTGAGTTCCTATGGCATGCGCCATTAAAAGCGCTGTGTAATGGTTGAGCTCCCTTTATTTCATTTTGGTCATGAGGATGAGCAGACAAAGTGACAAATGCTGCGGATGGAGCAGTAGAAGCGATGTTTTAATTGAAACGATGTAATTTAATTAAAAGTGGGAGGGGGCAACACCACGCATACCTCTTTTAAGGTGTGTATAAACCCTGTAATAAACGTGGGAGGGGGCAACACCACGCATACCTCTTTTAAGGTGTGTATAAACCCTGGAATATTTCAGCAATCAATACAATGCTGAAACTAGGTAAGTTAATTTAATGAGTAATTTAATGAGTAATTTAATGAGTAATTTAATGAGTAATTTAATGAGTAATTTAATGAGTAATTTAATGAGTAATTTAATGAGGAATTTAATGAGGAATTAAAAGTGGGAGGGGGCAACACCACGCATACCTCTTTTAAGGTGTGTATAAACCCTGGAATAAACGTGGGAGGGGGCAACACCACACATACCTCTTTTAAGGTGTGTATAAACCCTGTAATATTTCAGCAATCAATACGATGCTGAAATGATGTAATTTACTGTGTAAGATGGTCGACCTTGGGTTTGTTTGGGTTTTGTTGTTTATTTTTGTGGGTGTGTATTTTTGTGTATTTTGTATATATTTTCACGGCTAATTCCAGTTAACATCCTGCAAAATTTGCTCGTTTTTCTGGCCAAGTCGAAATTGCGTTGAGTTCCTATGGCATGCGCCATTAAAAGCGCTGTGTAATGGTTGAGCTCCCTTTATTTCGTTTGGTCACGCGGATGAGCAGACAAAATGACGAATGCTGCGGCTGGAGCAGTGGAAGCGATTTTAATTGTTCAATGATTATTCGATATTGTTATGACTTATTGTCAATAGGTATACTAAGTGGCCATGAGGTAGCCTGTTGCTATGTACAGTTTTATTCTATTGTTGATTATACCACATAGTTGTGGTGATAAAGGAAATGTTCGTTTTAAATAGATGATTATGATAGGACCATGACTATAAAATCATGATGATTATTATGAATGATATCATAGGGTTCAAATGCAGAATGATTGCATGAACTTGGGAAAGAACTTTCAAGCCCTATGGGATAAATTGGGTGTTACAAGCGATGGAGTTTCAAAATTTAGCATGATTGAAGGAATTTTACAGTCTTATTTCAGGAGTTTTACGAAATTTATATTGCCAAGAGATTTGGGTACTATTAAAGAAAAATGATGAGATATTTTTCCCAAAGAACTTTAATATCTGCCATCCATTTTGGCGGTCTCACGAATGAAGGATGAGTTGCCTTTAGTGGTTGCAAATAAAATTTGTGGAGACCAGGCAAAATGGGGAAATATGTCAGATATGACCCTAGGACAGAACGGTGATTCATCAATTGACATGAGGTATGAACCAGAGGTGACGACCGATGAGCTTCGATCTCAGTCAATGGATGGACCTGTCCTGACATCATTGGGGAAAGGGCTTATGCATGGAGTCATCCAAAAGGATAAATTTGATTTATTGATGAATATTGATAAATTAATTGAAATTGAATAATTGAATTTAATTGAATAAATTTAACTGAATAAATTGAACTGAATAAATTGAATTGAATATATTGATTGTTTGATTGATGAAAATGCGGTCTCAAGAAAGAAGCTTTGATATCTTTGTGAGATATTATCAATGTGAAGACAACCTTGGAAAATTGAGCAAGGTGGTGAGTTATATATAGATATATATGTGCGGTTACCATTGTGTGATTTCCCCTTCAACAGAGCGGACACCTGAGGATTCACCCATTTCATACTGACCCTCTGGCTCATCTGCAAATACTGATCTGTGAGATTGGATTGTGCAAAAGCCACAGGTGAGAGAGATTCTCTGGAAATCACCGTTTGAACAGGTGGAGAGATCCTTCCTGGAGGTACGAGAGAAGCTTTAGAGGAACAAACTACAACACATCCAACGCTACTTTGATAAAAGGCAAAATGGGAAATGGAGCCTGCAAGAATACACAAGGACAACCAGAGATTCCACAAAAAGGTACTTGTACACATCATATGTACGACCGTTATGGTGCCGAAGCTATAAGGCAGGTCGAGAATTGGTATTTGTGGACAAAGGGACATGATGAGGAGTTTCCAAGAGATGGTACATTTGAGCGAAGTCGATTGGAAAGATTGGAACAAAGATTGAAAGCCAGGAAGAGACAGAATCTAACGGTAGACTGGCTTGCATTCCATCTTTGGCATGGTGAATCCAGACAATGGGAACAGCAAGAACGGATAACGGATCTAGAACTTAAAATAAAAAGGATACAGGATACAGTGGAGGAGACAAATGCACAACTGCCCTCGAAATTAGGAATGAAAGTGACAGTTGTCCCATCTGATTTCCAGTTGTCTCCCCAAAAAGGACGGTACAGAGAATTTTTTCGTGTTTCAGGAGATAACGAGAGATTGCAGTGGCAACTCAGGGATGTAGAGATGGAGCCCAGCAATACAAGTGCACAGACCAGGCAACGACAGAAACCGGTGTTTCAAGTGTGGACGGATGGGACATTGGAAAAGAGGATGTCCGTATACCAAAAGGAAGACAAGTTCATAGGGTAAACCAAGATCAAGGGTACCAGTGCTGACCGATACCTCAGACAATGATTAGGCCTTCATTGCGACAAATCCCAAATGACGATTGGCCTCAACAAATTAGATTACTGGACAAACATGAATAACTGTCGATGATTCTTGGGTCTGAAAAGTTTTCGGAGCAAGATTTATTCATTTTTCTTTTGCTTGTAAGCAAATTGATAATTAATTGATCAAATGCCAAAATTGGATCTTTTATGTTGGGCACAAAATTTTAAATTTACAAAGTTTGGAACAATGGCTTTGCAATTTTTTTGGCAAACCAAGTGACAAGAGTCACATCATGATCAGGTGGGAATTTTGGACTATTGTTGCACACGATTGATAGGTCAGTGGTCGACTGACATACAAATGGGTGGGTAGTCAAATTTGGATAAATTATTGTGGGAACTGAAAGGGTAATGTCAATGTGACGTCATAGGGGTTTTCTAAGAATAAACTTTTTGGTCCATTTGTGTATTAGCGCTTATAAAATTGAAGGACAAATTTTGAGAAATTGAAATAAAGTTGACACCCATCCAGATCTGTAAATAAGGGTTCCAACGCAAACAAATACGCATAATGCATGTGTGTGTGGGTATTTTGTGTGTCAATGTTAGTGTTTTTGTGTATCAATCTTACAAGATTGTTGACACCGACAGTGTGCCTTGTCTGGAAAATAGATAGTTCCATGGGGATGGGATCGCATATCGAGAGAATTCGTAAAATAAAAAAAATTAGAAATATAATTTGATTATGAAAATTATCACTTTTGTCAAGGGAGATGGAGAATAAAGATTTGATTTGCTGAGTTATGAGCAGCTATTCATTAATAGTAAAAATTGGGAGTAATCTTGGGATTCCATTGTGATCGAATTTATATGAGAATCAAAGCTATTTATGGATATGAGCTTCATAAAAATGTGGGAGTACAAAATTAGCCAAATTTTGGAGAGGTCTTACACTGACTTCCCAGAGTACTCTGCTCATGGATTTTTATAGATATAAACTTGAATTTTATCAGCATATAAATTGTGCTGTATGTATGGATGTGTTTTAGGCATAGATGATATGGGAAAATAGTAAAGAAAATTTTGCTGGTTTGAACTATTGTGGGTTTTCAGTTCTGGAGTTCAAACAAAGTCACTGGTTAACAGATGAGAAAGGATAGTAAATAAATTATTCGATGCTGGGCAAATTAAGTACGATATTACTAAGACTTATGAGAGCTATTGTTCTTCCTTACAGCAGTGGAAAATTATTGGAAAAAATTAGATCCAACATAATGAATCTATAAAAGAATGTGATAGGGATAATATCCTCAATTTGTACTAATTATTTGATTGTGGGTAAAGGAATTAATTTATCGTAGTGGATTGTTAACAGCAGCCTGAAAATGTCCTGAGAGTGTGCATCCATGTAATCAGAAATCCCAGATTTGTTTTTACAAACAACATTTTGGTAGAGGTCTTGTGTGGACGAGCACTTCCTTGGTAGATAAAAAACGGTACTGCATGCTGGCAGCCACTTTTGCGGCCAGTTAGGCCAAACAAATTGAGAGGAAATTGTAGTTAAATACGTAAGTTACACATGGCTATTTGTAAAAAAGGAAATTTGTTGAGATGGGAAACATTTTTCGAAGGTTTATTAAAGTGTTATAATATGACATGTGGCAAGGCAAACTATTGGATGGGAAAATTAGATCTGGTTATAGAATAAATTTATTGACCCCTTGAAGTTAATTCCTCGAATCATTGTTTCACTGGCATTTTTTGTTCACATTGGAAATAGTTTGGTAGAGCTTTGGTTAAAACCTTTGGTTGCGGTATCTTGGAACGAATTGATAAACCATAGGAGATTGATAAGAATAGAAACAAATATGGACCCAAAATAGAAAGTTGGATTCATGCCTCTCATTGCAAGCAAGCACATGGGGCTAAGGTGGACGATCCCACAGAAAATGAGGCTGCACCTAGCAGCCCAGCAGAACATTCAGTGGCGGATAAATGATAGTCGTGATATACATTCATTTGAATTACATTTTAACACCCCTTGCATTGATAAACATTACATTTTCAACATGTGATATTCCTACTTGGGATAGTGACATTTATTTGCCTACATGACATACCATTATCTACTGATATTAGCACAACATGAGGGATAATGTATCACAACTACACTCATGATTAGGGGATTTAGTTCGACCCCAGGAGATAGGGGATCAGGGTAAGACAAATAATCTGATTTATGTTACATATTAAGGGATTGTCTTTATTTACCTTTTAGGAAGCTTGTTAGTTTGGTATACAATGTTGAATGTCATTGACATATAATTTTGTCATAGGTATGAATATATACAAGGAGTAGCAGACTTGTTTGTTGGTTTAGTAGTTATATTGGCAATTGTTTTAGTGGTGGCTTGCTTGAAAGCCTTAGTGACGGTGTGTTTGAATAAGGTAACCAACAACACGGTGATAATGCATGAAGTGACAAATGAGGAAAGAAATGTGGAACCAGAAAAGGAAGACTTTTATGGCGACATAAATACTGAGATTAAAAGATTAAATCAAGTGATGTTGCAAATGAATACAGTAGAATTAAGATAATGGCATAACGACAATGTTATGAGTTGTGTCAATTACAATATCAGTGAACTCATATCACCACGAGTGACACACTGTTAGGAAAAAAAAAAAAAAAAGGGAAAAGAAAAGTGGAGAGGAATGATGGTAATAATACATTATGCTTAATTTGTTGGTTTGGGAAAATTGTTGTTGGGAATTAGATATTCCCGTTTGTGATTGTAATCATATACAATTTATTTTCTTAGAGTAGTGCTAAAATACCTGCATGAGTTAATTTTTGAACTATATTAACCTGAAAGCAATTGTGGATGCTATTCTTAGTTTAGTAGTCAAATACATACCTGATTGAATATTATTTGTGTGACGCATATAAATGAATATAACTTTTTGTGTTAAGGAAAAACAACAAATTGTTGAATGTGAAACTGTCGGAAGATATACATGATTATGCTGATTTCATGGTAAGATGTACCCTATCTGATTCAGTGTGTGTGGAAAGCAGATTCAGATGTGACTGAGCATAAGGATAAGACGAGATCACATTTGAAGGGGGTGCTAACAGAATTGGGAAGAAGTTCGAGAAAGAAAATTTGTGGCTAAAAAATGAAGTTAAACGTGGCATACACCCTCTTTCTCAAAGAATGATGAAGACATTCTCCCGTGTAACTTGGAGATGGATGCTTACCTTCACCAAGGAAATTTATGTGACCATTAGCCTGGATCACACTGCAACAGATGAAAGAAAGGCGATCACTTACTCTTGTTCGAAGGCTTGGAACATTCATCACATCAGAAGTTGCAGGACAACGACACCTTACCTGCAACCTCTGTGAAATGCGGGGACATATGTTATTACTTCACCAACTTCCGGGGAGCCAGCATGGAGCTGCAAACCAATGGCTGTGCCTTTTCACAACAGCTGTGCACGATTCTGCGGGCCACTCCTGGTATGGACCATGGATGACCTGAACACCATGGTCCCAACATCATTGTGGATGCATCCGGCATCCCTGTTCCACATCTTGCTGGCCAATCAACGTCACACCAATACTTGCTGCCCACTCACAATGAGGGAGGAGGCAAGTCGACTACAACTGGGTGAAGGCCTTGTTCAGGAATTACTATGGTTTACAGCAAAAAGTGGCAAGAATGCTACATGGAGAGCAGGGTCAGTCTATGACTCCGCAATGTTACCACAACAGCGAAATCCTACACGAAGTAGTGCAGGTGCTATGAAGACATTAGGAGAAAATGTTTCATACCTGGATTCAAACACAAGTGATCAGCCCTTCCTTTCAAACAAAGTCAACATTTGTGTGGAGGCAAACGTTTTTGCCAGAGGGTGCAGATGCTTTACAAAACTTGAAAATGAAGTGAAATTGTTGTATCTTGGTGATGGTGAAGTGTTGTTTTGAAAAGATATTTGTGATGCAAATGCAATAGATTGAACAATATGGAAGGAGTCAATGACCAACGAAATGTTTTGTGATTCTTGCAGGATGACGGTGTATGCCTAAGGGAATTTGATTACCAAAGTTATGGTTTGAATACTTGTATTGATATTTACTTGTAGATATTGATTATTTACTTATACTTGTAATGATGTTTACTTGCAGTGATTGATTATTTACTTATACTTGTATTGATGTTTACTTGCAGTGATTGATTGTTTACTTATATTGATGTTTAGATTAATGGTTAATATAAACAAAAACAAAAAGATGAGGGAATTGTGGAAATGTAACTCATTGATTGGGACTGGTAACTCATTGATTGGGACTGGTAACGAAGCAGATAGACGATTTCGTAAATGAATGTCAGGAATGTGCACGAACATGGTAATCTCTTGTCCACCTGGTCACAGCCCCAGGCTGGAGCACCCCCCTATTGGTTGGTAAATGGAACTCGCAGCAGGAGGGGAGCGAGCTGGTGCTGGTGAGGCGACCGAGTAACGTTTGCGGAGAACGGATTAGAAGCAGCGGAGAAGGGATTACGATTTCAGCGCACAGAGGATTAACTGAAGTTTGCCCATATAAACAGAAGAGACTTTGAGTCAAAGGGGCACTCATCCTCAGAAGCCCTGCCCGACGGAATGAACGCGTACCACAAGTACAGCGCTGCAGCCACGAAAGAGGGACTATGCGGATAGAGTTACCTGGTCCATTGAGTTAAACGGTATTATTTGGTATTGGAATGAAGTGAACTACCAGTTAATAAAGTTGTGATCTTTCGTAAACCTGTGACATCATTGGAGTCTTGAGTCTCACCACACTTCCCCGACAACATCCAGCTTTTCATCTCCACCGCCACCCACTCTATCCTGACAAACTGCATCACTGAAATAAAATCCTGGCTTCAAATCAACTTCCTCAAACTTAACTATGATAAATCTGAAATAATCATCATTGGCCCAAAAACGCTCACCAAATCCACCCATAACTTTGCCCTCAACATCGACGGTTTCCCAGTATCCACCTCCCCTCACATCCGGAATCTTGGCATCATCTTTGACCAAACCCTCTCCTTCGACAAATACACTAAACACATCACAAAGACAGCCTTCTTTCACCTGAAAAACATCGCCCGTCTCCATCCATCCCTCTCCTCCACGGCTGCAGAAACCCTCATCCACGCCTTCATCACCTCCCGTCTGGACTACTGCAACAGCCTCCTCTATGGTTCACCCTCAATAATCACCAATGAACTCCAATACATTCAGAACTCCGCTGCCCGTCTACTCACCCATTCCCGGACCCGTGACCACATCACCCCCGTCCTTTACAAGCTTCACTGGCTCCCCATCCCCCAGAGAATCCAGTACAAAATCCTCCTCTTGACCTACAAAGCCCTCCATAACCTGGCCCCATCCTACCTGGCTGACCTCCTCTCCAGACATACTCCCACCCGCAACCTCCGCTCTGCTGGTACCAACCTCCTGAACCCACCCCTCCCCCATCCGGACCAAATTCAGATCCTGGGGGGACAGGGCCTTCTCCATCGCTGCTCCCACCCTCTGGAACTCACCACCTCACACCATCAGAGACTCCTCCTCACTCACCACATTCAAAACATCACTCAAGACCCACCTGTTCAACACTGAATTCAACATTTAACCCACAGCATTTAACCCCTGACTATCTCTTCTCCTTCTCCTTCCTTTTGCTTTGATTATTTACCTGTTGATTTTTGTCTTTTTGCACTTGTTTTTTGGACTCTGTCAAAGCGTCTTTGGGCTTCTTGAAAAGCGCTATATAAAATAAATGTATTATTATTATTATTATTATTATAATACAGGCGGTAGTGAAGGAAGTGACAGTCCCCCGAAGAACAAGGACCAACCGGCGGTAGTATATGAGGATATCGGCAGCAAAGGGAACTGCTACTGTGTCCGGGGAGCAGGCAGGCAAGAAAAGTATGCACCGAGCTTTATGGAGAGGTCCGTGGTGCGAGAACTTCCGCCCTGATCAGCCACAGAGTGAACAAAGCAAGGCTCAGGCCAAAATAGTGGAGGTTGCTCTCCACAGTAAATCTGTGCAATGTCAGAGGTTGTCATGAGTTGCGAAGCTTGATGCAGGCTGATATCATTTGCAATCACCCATAGGGTTCCCGTGAGCACATTCCCATTCACACATCTGAGCCAGCTTGGGGCTGGGAGGCTCAGGTGTCACAAAGTTGTCTTCTTCAGAACAGTGGTTAAACCACGCGTGCCGAGCACTCACCTGAAAGGTATGAGGGACAACATCAAGGTTGGCTTCCTCTTCTTCTTCTTCTACATTGCAATCGCTAATGGTTAATGGGTAGTCGTTACTCCCGATGCCACAATCACTGACCGGGTAGGCATGAGGCTCAGGTTTAATGTCAAAGTTGTGTTCTTCTTCAGATCTCGATCTCTTCTTCTTCTTCTTCTTCACTGTCATAACTCCACAAAGGCTTCACATCAAGGTACTCATAAGGATGAGGGTCAGACTCTCCACCAAGGTTGTCTTCCTCCTCTTCTTCTGCATCACAGTCATTGAGCGTTAATGCGTATTTGTTAATCCCCATGTCACAAGCACGGACCTCAGCGGCACGATGCTCAGGTTGCACATCAAAGTTGATTTCTTCTTCTTCCCCGTCGGAACAGTCGGTAACCCATAGTTTGTTGTATTCTTCTTCTTCCTCACTATTGTCGTTGTTCATCCCCACGTGACGACGACAAGCCATACAACGATGGTCAGGCTCAGGAAGGAACTCGCATTTACTTAAGAAATGTTGTGGGGGCCGAGCAGTTGCCGGACACGGTGGAGACAATTTGCCTGGCCCACGAGAACGATCTTTCAGGTGGTCATCAGGTGAACAGTTGATTAAATTCAAGTCTAAGAAATGGGCCCCAGATGGGTGAAATCCGTAATGGAGCCGAATGGTTTGCCAAATGGAGGCCAAAGATGTGGAGGCCTTCACAATAGAGCAGTGTTTCCAAACCTTTTTTCTGTCGTTTCCCCCTTCAACCAGTTCAACCGTCCGGATTTCCCCCCAACCCCCCCCCCCCACCCCATATATATATATATATATATATATATATACTAGCGGGGTCACCCGTGGGAATCCCACGGGCATGGATG